>NC_041049.1:48672713-48992713 GCF_900634775.1 Gouania willdenowi
GTGATCAGTGCCACACATGAAAACTGGGCTGTGAAAAAAATGATTAATTTAAACTTTAAAGTGCTTGTGGCTTCAATTTTCAGGTTGATTCTAAATGCACGAACACACCCTAAAAAATGTGTGTTTTACAATATTATGTCCGTCTTATGTTAAGGTTTCATTTATTCAGATATGAGGAAGACTGACAGTTGGCAGTCGAAACATGTCAGGAGATCAAACTAAATTTCAAAGTAAAGTTCCTGAATAAATGAAACCTTAATATATTATTTAAAAAGGGAAGACAAAAATGAACTTGCTGGAATTAAATACACAGATGGTAAATACTAGTGTTGTGTTCAAGACCACACTATCCGAGACCAAGACTCCCGGGAGCCGAGACCGAGTCAAGACCAAGGCCAAGACAAGCCGAGATGAAAAACATTTTTTTTTAAATTAAAAAAAATATATAAATAAATAAACTTATGACAAGGTTTGACAGTTAAATAACATTCTCTCTTTAATTTTAGTTTCTTTTAAATACATTTGATGGAGAAAAAGGTGCCTGCAAAAAATTAACTAAAATATTAAAACTACTACTGCTACTGATGAATTCACAATTATTGTACATATTTGAAAACAAGATTATTATGTCAGCTGAATGTACAGCAAGTGTTTAAAAGTATTTCTGCCAAGAAATAACATGGTGAAACTAAATAAAACAAACTCAAACCCTGGAACAGTCACGTGACAAATCAATAGTTCTTGTTGAGAAAGATTATTATTATTCTGGATACAGTGGAAACAGAAACTATAAAAAATAATTATATTGTGAACCTGTTTATATTGTAGGGAACATATTATATACATAAATGTAATTTGAGTCTAAAGCCAAAAAACCACCACTTTAAAAAGAAAATAGACTAATATAAGACCTCTTTACAGTTATTTGAGTTATTCTGCGCTTGGTCTCGAGACCAAGACCGGTCTCAACTACTACAACACTAGTAAATACAGTTTAAGCCTATTTTTTTCATGTGTATTCCACAAATAAACAATTTGTGCAAAATAAGAACACTGTATATTAAACTTGCAAAGTGCAATATTTGTTGTTTAAATGTTGTCACAAACAACAACATATATTGGTTTTTCAATATCTGTGGAAGAACCAATAATGATGTACCATTCAATTTTGCATCTTGCTTTTTGCGCTGTTTGAGATTTCTGTCAAAGATGCATTGATTCTGTGTAGCAGGCAGCTAACTGACTGTAAGAACACTTCTGACTTATTTACACGGAGCCATCGGTGACAAATTCATCACAACACCTATACACTATGGTAGTCAGAGTCAGGTGGTCCGTGGCCCAACAAAACGATTAGCCCACATTTAGAGTTAGCGAAGTTTAATATAAATATAAAGCTTTAAAATAAACTCTAATTATACAGTTTTAGTATTTTTCATTCCGCCTTCTCCTACAGCTTCATTTGCCTTTTGTTTTTTTTACAGCAGACTATTTACTTTTTACTGAAATTGGGTTCATATCAATAAGGCGGAATGAATCCTTTAAGTGGAATGTCTATCTGAACTCATATAAGAAAGCACATCCCTTTCTTTACTTTGCTGTGCATCCATGGTTGTGATTTGATGAGTGGTGAGGTCACAGCTGTACAGAAATCTTGCTCGAGCTTGTTTTTTTTGAAGGTTTTTACTAGTGGATGACAACACTATGACAAAAATGTCTATTGGTGTTGGTGTTGAGCACTTTACATGTTAGATCAATGTTTATAACTATGTCAAATTTACACTAGATTTGTATTTTCTGCTCAATTGTAAATGCTTTACTTTACCTTAAGACACATTTTTATTAAACATGCACCACATTTATAGAGGGAGGTGTTATGGTAAGTAAGGACTGCTGGTTCCTCAAATACTGTTACTTTAAAATATTGAACATTTTGCGATCTTGTAAATGTTTAACAACATTAATCAGACTTTTTCCAGTGAATGACTGCTCTGAGGCTAAAAATCAAAGAGGCTACAGAAAAGCTTTGAAAATACATTCACACTTATACGGAGCCCTGGAGGTGACTTGGATGTTTTGGTTTTTTTTAACTTGCACTGTGACTTACTAGTGTCTGGCACTGCAAGATAATTAAGCCGCATTAGTATTATCCACCAGTATCCGTGAAGTTGCCAGTATTATTGTAGTTGGTTGCTATTGAATTCAACCAGGACTCCAAGCTCAGTGTATGCTTTACGACGACTGTGTCCCCTTTAACTAAAGTATCCTCTTTACCCGTCCGTCACTAATGTTAACGTTGTGCCGACTAGCAAACAAATTCTTAATATCTTTATATTTTAACTTGATTTCAAAGTAAGAATCAATGAATATCCTGCACTGTGAACGATGCCATTGTGATGAACTCTGAGATAATGAAGTCGCACTTCCAGGGCTCCGTACACTTACTGTGTTGTAGACAGAATAGGCTGCTAGCACATGGAACAGTGCCTGCTGCCTGAGGAGAAACAGAACAAAAACACACATATTACAAACAGGGATGTGACCTCACAACAACTTTTATACGATGAGATAAAGAAGAAGAAGTCTTTAATCTCCTTCCAATGTCATCAGGGATAGAATCAGACACCTGCACATGAACGCAAATAAAAAAATCCTGTTTTTAAAGAAGGATTGTGTTTTTTTTTTATGTCTAATAAAAGCAGAAGCCACAAAAATTGTGACCGTCTGATCTGAGGGCAACATCATCAGCATTATTTCAGTGTTTAGAAAAATAAGTAATCGAGCATCAACACAGGAAAGACCAAAGAGTTGGTGTTTTTGTTGTCATTTTGTGTATATTTTCTGTTATTTTTTTCTGTGAATTTCTGTAGTCATTTTGTGTTTTTTGGATTCATGTTTGTGTTTTCCTCTGTTATTTTTGTGTATCTTTGTTGTCATCTTGTGTGTTTTTGGATTCATGTTGTGTATTTTTCTTGTTTTGTATATTCTCTCATTTTTTGCTTTTGTTGTCATTTTGTGCATATTTTCTGTTATTTTTTGTGTACTTCTGTAGTCATCTTGTGTGTCTTTGGAGTTTAGTGTACTTTTGTTGTGCCTTTGTATTTCTTTCTGGTTATTTGCGTTTTGCGTGTTTTCAGAGTTAATTTGTGTATTTTTGTTGCGATATTGTCTCTTTTGAGTTATTTTCTGATTGTTTGTTGACATTTTGTATATATTTTTCTAACATTATGTGTATTGTTCTTGTGGTTTTCAACATCCCTCTCATTTTGTGTCTTTTGGAGTCAATTTGTCTCGGGTTTTGTGTGAATTTATGTTTTAGTATTCACTTTCCCGCGTCAGTTTGTATACTTTCCTGTTATTTCCATGTATTTTTGTTTTTGGATTAAATATTGCATATTTTTCCAATCATTTTCTCTACTTTTGGTGTCATTTTGTGTGTTTTCATGTTTGTCTTTATAAACACAAAGTTGTTGATCATATCCAGACTTTGCGCGTTGGATACTGTGAAAACAACAAGTCAACCATTGTGTGCACATATAATGGGGGAGAGGCATTAACACAATGCAGATGTAAAGAGGATGTCTCCCCTAAAGAGCTCTGTAGTATATACGTGTCTCATAGACAGTGACAGAAACAGGAAAGGAGCTTTGAATAGCCGTCAGCTTCTTGGTGCGCGTGTGCGTGCGTGCGTGTGCGTGCGTGTGTGTGTGACACAGCTGTTCACTCATAGGGGAGGAGTGGGCAGCCAAGCAGGATGAAGCTGTGTTTGGGTCCGTTTGTACTCTCAGGATCCGAAAAGGAAATCTGTTACAAAGAACTAAAAGTGACTCCAGAATGGAAGGTTCCACATCTTACCAAGCTAACTGAAAAAAACCAAAACAAACCTGAGTGATTTTATCTGACAAGTTGCTGGAAGATTTGTTGCAATAATTTATACAAAGAGACTGTAAACAGTGGGTTTGTCTTTTGCTGTTGTTTTGTACATGTGAAGTGTCAAAGTGTGTTTCTGTATGAACGCTGTTTCCTGTGGGCTTTCGTGCTTTGCCAGGAAGGGCATTAGAACTCTGAGAGGAGGAAACCACCTCTTTGGTTAAGTTGACCATGTGACATGAAAAACACAACAAAAACAAGAGAGCAAACCTCCACCAAGCCCAAAATATCTTCTTGGTCAGATATTGGCAGTTTTCTGGATCAATGATAATGTTACCATGATCATTCACACTTGAAAAGGCTTGAAAGTAACACTTTACTTGGGATAATTGAGGTACCAACCTAACATAACAAATTTAAATTTCATTAAGATCTGTCAATTACAAACAGAGACATGAATTTTTGAAATTTTGCCAATGATGAGAAATAATAATTTTTAGATTTTTTAAACTGATCCAGAATCAGTGTATTGATCCAGATCGCCTCCAAAGTTTTATGGAATCTTCCATGGTGTAAGGTCTATCTGGATAAAATGTTGTCGAAATCCGTTAAGTGCTTGGACGTAATCCTGCTAACAGACAAAAAAACAAATAAATACCGGTGAAAGTATTACCTCCTTGGTAGACGTAATAAAGAATTTTCAGATGTTTATCCTGACTCGTACAGTGCCTGTCGAAAGCATGTATTCATATAGCGGGAGGAGCTTAAGTAGAGATGTCAATTATGGCCAAATGAATATGTGTTTGAAGTTTGGATGTACAAAGAGGTGTACACACTCTGTAGTGTTATAAAGGGGTTTACAGTATTTGCGGGTGCAAATCCATCCAAATAAAATTTATTTATTTAGTATTTAACATTTCTTAGTGCAGGGGTGCTTATCATCCAAGGTTAGTAATTAATATACAAAAAGATGTAACTTAGCGAGCAGACTGAGAATAACTTCATCTATAAATCATGTGTGTGACTCACACTTCCAGAGGAAACATGGTGTGTGTGCGTGCGTGCGTGCGTGTGTGTGTGTGGTTTACTGTTGGTGTTAAGCTGCTGTTAAAACCTTCCCTCTTTGTGGTCCTCTCACACACACGCACGCGTATCAGCCGCGCGCATGCACGCACTCAGTGATTCACATCAAGTTGAAATGCGAGTGTACTTTGCTAGTATATCAGTGTGAGTGCGGCTGCTCAGATGGCCCGCCCCCCTCTCCGGTCTAACCCTCCGTCCGGTGTAACCCACATTGATTCTGCGGTGATTTCAAAATAAAATGAAAATAAATGTTTTGAAACATAATCAGCAAATTCCAAAATAACGGATGCATACGCTCGGGCTATGTGGAAGCTGTTAAAGAAAAGTTTCAGGTTGAACAGACACCGCGTCAGGGAGAAATTTGCTCCACTAACACACACGCATGCCCGCAGAACTTCCTTGCTTTTACAGAGCGATTACTAATTAACACATTTATTTAACTTGATACTTGGATATATGAGCCTGAGTGGTTAGTTTATCATAGCAAATAAAGACTGACTTGACTCCAAACCGGTCCATGAACATGATGTGGTTCCTGAAGGTTCTGTTGACGTCCATGTCTATCTGTTTGATCTCTCCAGAAAAGCTCCGAGCCTGCCATTTCATTTTCTGGAGAGTGGAAAAAAATTTAAAAAACAATTAGTGTCCAAGTTATCCAAACTTTAGTTCCCATATTCCCTTTGTTTTTAGCACATGTACCTCATATTTGCCTTTGTTGTCCTGTTTAACCTTCTCAATATCTAAAAGCAAGGCCCAGGCCTGTCCTCTGAGCTGCAGAGGAATGCCTTTGTACACACGCTTCACCAACTGAAAGACAAGGACAGAGACATGTTAGCACGACAAGCATTACAGTGTTGTGTCAGTTACAAAGCAAACTCATCAATTTTACAATGACTCAGCCAAGAAAAATAGCTGATCAGTCATTTTCACGCTGACGACTTATTTTCCAAAGCCGTCCACACAACGGAGCATCATTGTAAATGCTATAAACTTTACAGCAGGGGTCTCAAACTCATTTAAGTTTAGGGGCCAAATACGGACCAGTTTTAGCTATAGTGAGCCATAGATTTTAGGTGGGAAAAAGAGCAAATTCAGAATTAATCTGCCCTGGTTTGCAAGTCCATGTGGTATAAATGATATGTAAATGATAAAATATGAGTATATCAGTCCCTGCAAGAACTTCACATAAATTTCCCTGATTTTGGGAATTTGGGGAAATATCGAGGAACAATTTGTGGAAAATTATTCTTTCAACAATTTCAGATTAAAAATGACTGCCGTCATGTGATATAAAATACTGGAAAACTGAGCTCAGCAAATATTGTGGATTTTGTTTGAATGTTTGTATTTTGAGGAGCTGAGATATTTACAACTGAATTAGTTGGTCATTTACAAAATGTTTCAAGTTTTTTCTAGGATTTTTACTTTCTCGAGCGGGCCGAATTTGATGCTCTAAAGGGCCGGATTTGGCCCCTGGGCCTTGAGTTTGACATGTATTATAAAGCGTGAGCAATATACACCATGTACAGCGAGGTGTTTCTTTAGTTTCTTCACAGACAAGGATGTGGTTGGCTTGACTACATTTTCATTCTAGTTTGCTCCCGGTATTCCCAGTGATGTCACCTCACGGGGACGGATTTGGATCTTTCCGTGTTAACCCAAAAATAAACATCTGCCATTGTTTTGCCACAAATTTCAGTGTTGGGAAGTCACTTTAGAAGAGTTTTTAAGGCCAACACAAGAGCAAGAGTTGAAGACACGGAAATGTGAAGAATTTGAGCCTTAAATGTATCCATATGACAGGGTCAGACATTTATTAAGTGTTTTCAAAGCCACCTTGAAACTGTGTAGACCTAATAAAATACAACCTCTAGCGCTGTGTGCAGGTATACCTTTTCACTGTTCCTGTACTTGTCCCATTTCTTCACCATTTTCAACCATTTCTCCACTCGCTCGACCTCCTGCTGCTTTTGCTGAAGAGAGGAAAAGACAACGTTACACGTTGTTAACCAATCACGTGAGAGGATACTGAAATATACCACATCAAATGGTCCAATTACCTTCTCCTCCTGCACAGTGGGAGTTGGCAGCGCATCCTCACTGGAGCAAGAATAAAGAAGAAGATTTTTCCATGAGCTTACATCACTGTGACGAAGCACTCAAAGGGTTTTGCTTCACTTACTGCAGGAATCCAAAGCGATCAGTGACTTTATATATGTTGTAGTCGGCATCCTCCCATGGGTCGATAGTGACGCCCTCCTGCCTGCCCTGGAATACCCACAACGCTTTTAATTATTACAATAATAGCTTCACCAGTTTGGGTTTGAAAGTAGTTTTGTGGTTCCAAAGTTAGTTTTGACTAATACAACACATGCTCTTATTGTCAGTGGGAGGAAAAAGGACAACATTTGCTTAAAACCAAAAGGGAGGTTTTTCAGTCTTTGCTTTTATTCTGATCCTCAATCAGATGGAAGTCAATTTTAAAAATGTGGATGTGTTTTTATTCAGAGTTTTATTGCATGCTTTTCAGTTTTGTGAGCCTGAGCGCTGAGAAAGACATCTGGACAAACCATCACTAATTCAGGCTTACCTTGTCATATTTAGAGATAATGTCAGCCCGTTCTTCAGCTATCAGAGCATCGATATCTTTCTTCATGTCCAAATCTATAAGCAATCAGATGAAAAGAGCATTTTAATGAGTGATCTGGGAATGAATAGATAACAGATAACGTTGCAAAGATAATGCATGGTGGGAAATCAAAGCTGCTGCAGTAACTGTATTTTATCCAAAAGTTTTTCTCATCAACTAATGATGCCAGTGTGAGCCTCAAAACCCAAAGTGACTTTCCATGACATTTCTGGTGTTTTCACAGATATTGATATTATGGCTTTCCTTCAGAAATGACAACATTTAAAGAAGGGATCGATCGATATGGATTTTTGCCAGGGCCGATGCCAATACCGATCTTTTTTCCATCAGCCTTAGACGATGACCGATACGGGCTGCAGAATTACTTGGGCCGATACTGCTTTTGCTCCCTCAATTTACGTCATAAAAATTACACAATGATCAACAAATGGTAAGAATCTCAATTTTTTAAAAAAGAAACATTTATTGAAATTAACAAAGGTGAGGTAGAACGACAACAAGTAAAACATATTTAAGAAATATAAAAAAATGGAAATCGGCGAACGCGACAGCCCGCATCGGCCGATCCCGATACACATAAAACCCGCTAAAATCGGCCGATGTATCGGTCTATCACTAATTTAAAGTCTTACATAGTGACGTAAGAATAGAATTGAATAAAATATACTTTATTGTCATATAATGTATGTAGAGCTACATATAAACAAAGCAGAACAAAAATGGTGTCAAGTGAATCACTGTCTTCCTTTTCTAGCAAAGAAACACAAGAAATCATCGTAAGAATGAAGCAAAAACACTTATCAGAAATGGAACTTCTACAGGATTCCCAATCCCACAATGCAATGCACGACACTTTTTTCTAAGTCCACGTCACATGACCGTTTGTACACAAACCCAATGTTTGTATGACGGAGGCAATTTCAAACTTCAACATAAGTAAATTCTCCAGTTTATCAGAATAATTATTGATCTATGAAGTCTACACTACGTCTTTATCTGAGCTTGTCTCCAGCAGCTTTAAGCATTATTTTTTGTGTTTAATCTAATTAATCTATTTTAGGGACAGCCCCTAAAGTAAAACGTAATAACTAAGAACAAGCCTATACCTAAGGTAGGTATTTATTTATGCAGTCTATGCTTGGATGTCCTCTTCCAGAGGCTCATTGTCACCAAGATACTTAGATTTAGCAAGAATGCTAATAAAGTTGGTCTGCTTTACAACGTTACGTGCTTCTAGTTGCTACACAATGGTACACTTTAAAAGCCAACTTGGTTCTTTGGTCCACTGAAGAATTCAGGTCTGCTTTCACACCAGTTTAAACAACAAATGAACCTATAAAGGCTAAACCAAATAAGAGGTGACAAACTAGAACTGACTGAAGAGGAAAAACAAGTCATAAGGCGCGGTGTTGATTCAGATTTGACAACAATGTTAAAACGGTTTTGTTTTCCCACAAAATGTTGCCAAGAACAGCAAAAAGGTTCCCAAAGTTATTGGAAAACCTGCAAACCAGTAAACAACAGCAACCCCCAGGACAAAAGAAAGAAACTAGTTCCTATAGTTAGGAATCACTTATTTTTCTTCTTTTTTTTTTTTTAAACCTCCAAAAATACTCACCAATGTCAAAAAAAATAAAAAATTATGTCAAATATCAAGGAATTCCACCTTAAATCAGGTATTGTTGCACTTATAATCAGGTCAAATTTAACATTTTAAAATGGTGGCATGGGACAGGGACAAGAACCACAGTCTCCTTCATAAGCAACTTCACAGTCAACTTTAAATATAAATAAACCTAATATTGCAATAAAAACTCAATAGAAAAGCGATGTGTTGAGAAAAAAAGTGCTTCAAGATAGAATCAAAGGCAGTTAGAATGAAATCCTGACCAGGATGAGAAAAATAAATAAATGAACAAAGTCAAAGAATATGAAGCCGATTAAAAAAAGAAAACGCATGTAATAATAATCATGTGACACTTAACACCTAAACCTAACATCAGCTATATGTGTGGTACATAGTGTGGTAATCCTCTGCTCTCTGAAAACAAACACTTCAGCTCGGAGACCTAAAGGTGCCACAACGTAAACACAACAAAGGTTCTTTGTAGCTTCCTGTTTGACTTCACACAGCTGACAAACTATAACTGCCTTTAGCATCACAGCTCTCTGTATGAAGTGCTCTGATATTTTGTGCGTCAGAGCTAATCATTTGTCTCATCAGTACGGACAATAAAAGTGTATTTTGTATGGATTGCCACGGAATATTATGAGGAAATGAACAAGAAACCAAACAAACCCTCCAAAAAAAACCCACATGACTCTTCAGCGGCTGCTTGTCAGTCACAGTCGCTGACATTCCTTTAAATCAGGCCAGAGTTGTGAGCTCAGGAAGACAAGCCTCCCCTTTTCTCACAGTATGAGCCTAACCTTCATGGGTTGCTGACTTTCTGCATTTGTTAGAACCACAACATTAGAACAAAGCTGACCTCTGCTTTGTTTTCCTGCACGTCTTGCAATTTTGTGGCACGTCACAGAATGACACAAGCAGAGCAGCTGTACATACCAGGGACGAAAGCATGAATAAACAAGACATAATAATTATGATATCATTTTGAACGCAATGCAACCAAATGCTTTAGAAAACGTTTTAAAAACCAGCTTTTTTCAAGAAGTATAACTGTGAGTCTGAGAATAAGATTTAACAAGAACGCAAACCTCCGCTAAGCACCAAATCTCCTCTTTGCCAGATATCATGGTACTAAGATCATTTACACTTTAAAGGCTTGGAAGACATTTCTAACCCCATTAAAAACCATACAGTTGGTAGAAATGTATGTGCAACCCTAACTTTTTTCTACAAAATCGCGGTTAAATAGCAATCCGGATCCGATCCAGATGAAACTTGGTGGGATAGCTGAGGAACCAACCCAACATAACTGAGTGAAATTTCATAAAGATCGGTCTATTAGGAACAGAGATCATTTTTAGATTTTTTTAACTGATTTATAATTAGTATATTGATCCGGATCCCCTCCAAAATGTAATGGATCCATCCATGGTGCCGTAAGGTCTGTCTTTGGTTAAAATGTTGTCTGAATCCATCAAGTACGTTTGATGTAATCCTGCTAACAAACAAAGAAACTGGTGAAAATTACTAGGGATGTCCCGATACAACTTTTTCCCTTCCGATACGATACCGTAGTATTGGCCAATACCGATATCGATCCGATAGGGTATCAGCACGAATCATACATACTTTTATCACTTATTTTGTAGCGTGGAATGTTAGAAAAGGTTTGATCAAGTGATGTCACTCAAACAGAGAACAATAGTCAGCAACAGTAGATATGAGAAAAAAACTGACCTATTTATTATTAACCAATTGGTTACATACATTTTAACCTTCAACATATCTACAGTATTCTACAATAGAATAAAATAAATTAAAAATTAATAATATGACCCTGAAAAATAACCTAAATAAATCCAATAAAAACAAATTATACTTTTAAAGTGCAAACACTTCAGTTATTGTTATTGTTTTCTGGCTGATATCGGACCAATATCTGATATCAATATCGGATCAGGACACCCCTAATAATTACTTTCTTGGTCGAGGAAAAGATCTTTGAACCTGTGTCGATATACATATGTCGTAATGGGCGACATTTTTTTGACACTTGCTAACACGTGCAGCCAACTGAAGCTTCAGGCAGTGCACATATGTGACATGCTTCACTAAAACAGGTGTGAAAGCATCTGCCTCTGAACACAAAGACCTCTTCAATTCTCCAAACTATTTACCGTCTCATGAGGGACCGACGGACGTTTTCAGGAAGAACTAACCCCTTCATTTTCCACCTTTAAACCACAAACTGAAGAACTTTTCTGTGCAATTCAACCTTTCCCATGTTTCCTCTCTGATAAAACCTATAAACAATTCTTATTCACCTAGAGGAGACACTTTTTTTTTTTTTTTAATCTTCTCGTACATTCTGTGTGGCTCCCATGCCAACAGGTGGTCAGTGAAACCAGACCTTTGTACAAACGGCCTCTGCTGTTCCTTTCTCTCGCTTTTTTTTAGAGACGTTTTCTTTCCCTTTTCATCCCAGGTCAGCTGTGTAAGGTTTTTTTTTTTCCAAGCAACAGCACATTTTTGAAATGTCGGGTAAACTGTCACTGAGGTGGTGGTCCCAGAGGAGACTATACCCTGCCCAGGAGATCAGAAACAAGCTGCGTTATTTAAAGCCAAGGGTGAGACGGCAAAAAAAGAGGGGACAATAACAATCTGCTAACTTTTAGTTTGGTTTCATGATGGCAACAAATATAATACATACTAATATATATATATATATATATATATATATATATATATATATATATATATATATATATATATATGTATTGAAATAACGTGCTTATTTTAGTATAAATAACGCATTGGCTTTGTTTATTTTGTTTTATATTGATAAACAATAGAGAAAAAAGACAAACTGTAAATGTTCTTTAATGATAGATTCACACAAAAAAATGTTCCGTTACCCATGTTTTAATAGTTCAATCTTAAGAATTCAATAAGATACAGCAGAAGTAATACAAACATCCACGTGTACTGTAATTCTACAAAGTATTTTCCATTACCGTAATTAGGTATATAGAAAATAAAGACTTTATTGTACATTTTTCTTTTTTGAAAACAAAGGACTGGGTTGAATGCATTTTTGTACTGGGAATTACACAATCTCACTAAAAACACCATTACACATACTGCACAGTCTAAAAGCACTCAGGCTTTTCAGACATTTATGTAGAAAACAATCAAATAAAGCATTATTGTCAATAAAACGTCATAAGACATTCTAAAATGGAAGTAGACGAATCTTGTGGATTCCTGGTAACTGTGTTATTGCACTGCTGGATCATACTGTAGATATTTACCAATATTTTCAAATGTATAATTAGAAGATAACTCAATAATAAAACGATTCTGTTTTTTTTTTTTTTTCTCTCACGTATGTTTTTTTCCTCTATCCCTGCTGTTTTGTGTCGATTGACATAAGTATATCATTTGTTCTTTTAAAAATTTCCAAAAGATATTCTCAATCAATATTTTCTGCATTTCTCTATCATTGCATATGCTCTACATTGCTATAGTAAATATTTATGTGATAAATATTAAGTGCAATGTAGGTATAATGTAATGTAAAGTGTGCTCACTGTGTGGTGTGCTTCACCACTAGGTTAGGTTCCCCTCTCTTACTTCCTGTGTTGAGTCTTCAGACTGCTGATACTATTGTGTTAGCGTCGGAAAGAAAAGGAAACCAGCGTACTGCCCCTCCTTTAACAATACGTTGAAGAAAAACTACAGAAACAGGGTTTTCCTCTTAACCTGATACTGACTATGCCTGACATTGGCCAAATTAGTAGTCAACACAAAGAAGAGATCACCAGTAGGCTCGTCTGCTCAAAAGGAATTTACTAGAAACAGTTGTGTTTACGTGGTGCTGAGGAAAGGTGTGGAACAGATGGCAGTGAAAGGGAAAGATAGAGGAACAAGTAGGACGACCATGAAGGTCACAGAGTAGGAAACACAGCTCTGAGGTAAGACTGTGGTTAGCATAGCACTTCCCACTCATATAGAAACAACAAAAAAAAAACATTTATTATACTTCTAAAGCAAAACTAGTAGAGGAGTTTTTCTAAGTGGAAACGAATCTCCAACGCTGAAGTGACTTTTCTCAACCTGTTGGTGGGAAGGACAGGAGGAGACTTTGTGCCTGAGGTTAGATGACATTATTTCCTGTTATGACAGCGAGCGCTAAATTCAGCTTGCGTACAAAAGCTCAGCGTGCACTGCTGTAACCACCAGAAGCATGCAAAGCCTAGTGAGTCGATTCCAGCACAACAACTGAAGCCAAAATCATTTTTTATTCCTGCGCCTTGTTCAGAAAATTTGCCAAAACATGACACACCAAATCCCACTCGCATGTGGAGACATTTTTAGTGCAAGTAATGTTATCACAGAGATTCATAGTATTGCTTTAAGCCATTCTCAGCATGGGCACCAGATGCCATTTATTCTAGACTTGGTTCTAGGGTGGCATGGCATGCATAGATGAACTATTTCTCTAAATAAATCAATCAATCAATCAATCAATCTTTATTTGTATAGCGCCAAATCATAACCAATGGTATCTCAAGGCACTTTACAGTAGAGCAGTCTTAAGGACGGACTCTTCATTTTATGGATACACACATATGCATATATACGTATATACACATACATATGTATCCCACACCCAACATGAATTCATCATGGCGGCAAGGAAAACCTTCTGTTAAGCAGTAAATGAATCCGTGTAAAATTACAAACCTGATCAACAGATGTTGAAACTAAATATTGCGATCCATTGACAATTTAAAGAACAAGCGCTTTGGTTTATACATTTTGTTTCTCCATTCATCCGTGATCATCTCTCCTTTTGGTTTCTAATCCCTCCTAATCTGAACGGCATCCGAGGATTATACAAGAGCAAAGCAAGAATGACAGCCAGGGTTTAGAAGGAATCTGATCACAAACGCCCAAGTGCCAGATACTGGGTGTGTCTGTGTATGTGTGTGTGTGTGTGTGTGTGTGTGTGTGTGCGTGTGTGTGTGTGTGTGTGTGTGTGTGTGTGTAACCTTACCACTTCAGACTGACAAGTACTCGGAAATATTTTTTACGAACTCCTAAAATGTGCTGACGTTTGTTTCCAAACACAAATTTAAAAGCATTAGACGATGGCAGCACTGAGGGATCATTTGTGTATCACTGAGATCTAAAACACGTTTTTTTTTTATTTTTAGTGAGTTGTCCTCTCCTGCACCAGATGTTTTTTTCACCGCCTCTGACCGCGGAATAATTAGTGTGTCTCGTGCGTTTGGCCAAAGTCACTGTGGCTCTAGGATCAAACAGGCTCAGAGAAAACCATGTCATGATTCAAACTGACCACTGATAATATCCGTCACATGCTTACACCGCTTCCTATTTAAGTTTAACTTTATTAAAGATCAGTGCTGCATCGGGGTAAATTGATTTTTGGGAATGTAATGTGATTGAGTATTCCTTTAAAACCTGTGACTTTATTGATTCTGAAAAATCTGAGTATGGGTCAATGACGTGACACCTGAATATTCCCTCCAACTGCACTTCTAGGGTTAAATACATAAAAGGAGACCAAATATGTAGCAACAACAAAAAAAAAAAGTTACTTACTAAATTACTTCTGTATTTTATTCTCTTGTGTTATTCAAAGTTTTAAAATATCATGTGGTGTGACTGTCTGACTGTTTTGAAAAAAAAAATCTTTAAAATTGCTTTAAATCTATTTATAATTTATTTTCTGCCCTATTTTAGTTATTTTAGAGACCTGTATGAGATTTTAAATTATTACTATTTTTTTATTTCTATCATAATATTCATGAAAACCTTGCCCATTGATGCTCATTTTATTAGATCCTTATAAGTCATTGACCCCTAGACGACCATAATATAACATCAAATAAATAAAATGCCACTTATAAGTACAATTATCGCCTTATTTGATTTATGTGATTAGTACAAAAGTAATATAACTAATAATAATATAATATAAAGTTATATAGGTTCTCATTTGAAATGTTAAAAATTGACCAGATTTACTGAGAAATTAATAACTTCACCTCTCTCTGATCATCTATACCTGCTTATTCATTCAGATTCAGATTCAGAATACTTTATTCATCCCCAAGGGGTTTCCTGTTGTTTCCAACCACCGGGCCACGGGTCAGTAACGGACCATGGTTCATTTGGTGCCGAGCCACAGAGGAAGAATCAAGTTTTTGAAATTACATTTATTTTATTTTCAAGATGTTTCATTTTGAAAAAATTTTGCACTTCTGCTTTAACGCTCATCACTCCTGAACCTGATGTGGCGCCTCTCAAACCGTCAACATGAATGGTGTTTATATCGACAGTTTGTGACACAAACAGAACAACACGGTGAATGTGGCACAAGTATCGCCATGCATCAAAGTCAACATTTATAGATTATTCCATTACTAAAAAAAATGTTTACTGCAGCCCTAAATGTGATCAGTTGTTCTCTATAGCAGTGTTTCTCAAAAGGGGGTACGTGTAGCCCTAGGGGTACGCAATGGCACTCCAGGGGGTACTTTAAAGAGAGAGGGGACAATTAACAAATGCAAGCAATAACAAGAAGACAGTCATCAACATCCCCCGCCAGATTGGTTCTCATTTCAACTCACAATCTTTTCCTAAATGTCCTAAATCTAAGAACTTAGATGTATACATAAGAAAATATTATCGAATCAGAATATAAAATTACTATCTAAAAAAAGCTGTCCCCTTTGAAGATGCCTTGAACAAAGTAAAAAAACTGGAAAAAGGACAATAACTCGGGAAAATTATTGCGCGCTTCTCATTTTCGAACTCCATCGAGATATTGATATCCTGTAGCCACACACCAAATTTGGTTATCCTATCTTAAACAGTTCCTGAAAAAATCTGTCCCCTTTAACTCGGACGGACAGACGCACGGACAGACGGAACTCAAACCTATATCACCCTTCACACTTGGTGGCGGGGGATAAAAACATGGGGGTTTATAATGTTTATTTTGAAATTAAAAATGATCATGTTTTAATCAAGTCTTGGTGCCTCACCAGGTGGTAGTTGACCGGAAATGATAAAAACTATAGAAATAAACCTATTCAGGAGCACTACATACTGTTTCCTTCTATCTTTATCACTCATTCATTCCATCATTATGTTCTATAGTTGTTTATTGACAGAATTCTGAGCAAAATGTTGTAGTTGGACACAGGGGGTACTTTGATTCATAAATAAGAGAAAAGGGGGTACTTGAGCCAAAAAAGTTAGAGAACCACAGCTCTGTAGCACATTTTAGAAAATGCGTTTTAATCCTATGTTAAATAAAAATAAAAATTCAAGCATTTTGAAACAAATTTTTCCCTTTTTTGCTACTTGTGCCAACATCAAACTAGCACTAGATCAAGAAACACCTCACGTTTATATCCCTTGTGCACTGAGTGAGTGATCACTCGATGGTTTTTGCTGTGTACACAGGGCTCATGGAGTCTGTGTGGCTTAAGGTTAAAGAAACCAAAACATCATCACGACTTGGGAAGAACATAATACTCAGAATAGCCTATTGTCCCTAAGGACTCGTCCCCCATGTTCTCACTCTGTGTCAGTGCTCACCCTCTGCGTTACCATTCATCCAAAGTCCAGTGGAAAAAGTAAAGATTCCACAAAAACAAAAACAAACCACCAAACCGTTGGACTAATACAGGACGGGGTTAAGTCCAGTGCTCACCTCATCATTGCATCTGACCCCTTCTGAGAAAAGTCAAGGAGGAGGACGAGGAGTGTGTTACTAGAACAATGACCAAAACACTTGGCAGTGATGGAGAACCAGACTCTGGTGGAGACGAGAGGCCTTGTTTCCCAGAGTGGTAGTCATTTTTATGAAGCGCGGTGGGAGACCAAAAATGTCAAGGGATCTGTTTTTAAAAAGACAAAACCACATTCTTCTCATACAGAGATTCTGTTCATGGCAATACAAATAGTGGGATGAAATACAAAAGGCGTTTAATTATCTAAAAAATGACCATAATCATTGTATTGACTTAAAGCCAATGAGACATGATAGTTTTAAAGAAAACAGCAGTAATAATTTGGATAAACTAAATGCACTTTGTCCTCATTTGAATCTAATGTTGGAGTGCGTTACGTTAGATTTAAAGGGAGCCAATTATAGAATAGAAACCGGGGACGTGACTTCATGAATAACCCATTTTGATGGAATACACATAAAATCTATGGCTAATCATATTTTAGACCAGCATTAGATGATCCTGTCTCTTTACAAGAGGATTGCTAGACTGGAGTTCATATCTGGGTACAGAGTCTACAATGCAGAGTGGTTTTAATTATTCAAGGTGTGGCCATATCCAGCCGTCCTCTTATGAAAGTCCCCGAAAGTCCCCCACCTGACTAATTCATGGGTGTGGTTTTGCTGTCTTTTTGTGATAATATCGTCTAATTCTGCATACAACCAAAACTGCTGGACAACCTTTTCATTTAGCTCCTAATTAACCCAGTTTTATGCTTCAAGCTTAGAAAGCTCTCAGAGGCTCACATGATTTACAAAAACACTTCCACAGCAAAAAATGTTTTTTGTTATCATAATCTAAATTTAATTCTCACTTTTATAACATTTCTTTACGTTTCCAGAGGGTTTTGCTGCCTTTTGTGGGCAAATGTATGACCAGTTGTTATACGAGCGCTAGCTAAGTAATGCTAAATGTATTACTAACCACCGATGTAGATATTTCTTATTACACATTTTGCTGAGACCAATGTCTTTAATCGAAATTGGGTGATAATTAACTGTGAAGTACTGCAAGAAAAGAAAAAATCATGCTAATGTATTTTAGCAAAAAAAAGTCATGTTAATGTCTAGTAGCAAAAACATGGTCATGCTAATGTCTGTTAGCAAAATTGTCATGGTAATGTCTGTTAGCAAAAAAAATCATGCTAATGTCTATTAGCAAAAAAAGTAATGCTAATGTCTGTTGGCAAAAAAAAGTCATGCTAATGTCTGTTAGCAAAAATATGAATGCTAATGTCTGTTAGAAAAAATGTCATGTTAATGTCTGTTAGCAAAAAAAAGTAATGCTAATGTTTGTTAGAAAAAAATCATGCTAATATCTGTTAGCAAAAAAAATCATGCTAATGTCTGTTAGCAAAAAAAAGTCATGCTAATGTCTGTTAGCAAAAAAATGTTATGCTAATGTCTGTTAGCAAAAAAAAAGTCATGCTAATGTCTGTTAGCAAAAATAGTCATGCTAATTTCTGTTAGAAAAAACGTCATGCTAATGTCTGTAATCAAAAAAAAGTAATGCTGTCTGTTTGCAAAATAGTCAAGCCAATGTCTGTTAGCAAAAAAAGTCATGCTAATGTCTGTTAGCAAAAAAATGTAATGCTAATGTCTGTTAGCAAAAAAGTCATGCTAATGTCTGTTAGCAAAAATAATCATGCTAATGTTTGTTGGCAAAAAAATATTGCTAATGTCTGTTAGCAAAAAATATGCTGACGTCTGTTAGCAAAAAACAAATCATGTTAATGTCTTGTAGCAAAAAAAGTGATGTTAATGTTTGTTGGAAAAAAATCATGCTAATGTCTGTTAGCAAAATCGTGATGCTAATGTCTGTTAGAAAAAAACGTCATGCTAATGTCTGTTAGCAAAAAACATCATGCTAATGTCTGTTAAGGGAGGAGAGTATTTCTCTGTAGCTACAGTGAGCTAACAGATTATATAATAAACTACAAATGGGACTCACAGGTGTTCAGACATGTTATTTGTTCAACAGACTGTTTAGCTTTTGTGAGTTTGGCTGGATAAATATGTGGAAGAAAATGTTATTTTAAGGCTGAAATATTTTGAACCTTCCTTTAAAAAGGTTACATTAGAATTAATGCCAGAGGCGTAAAATAGTCTAAACTATATGTCCAAACTTAAGGCTTGTGGACAAAATCTGGCCATTTAGAGCTTCCAACTGGGCCCACACAGGGGAAGTAAAAAAGTCAGAGAAAATGTTAATATTTTCTATAAATTATCAACTAATTCAGCTGAAGATATCTCACCCCCTCCAGATACAAAAATATAACAGATCTGCACAATATTTGCAGAGGATCATAGTTTTCTAATGTCTTCATCACATGAATACAGTCATTTCTAATCGCAAAATTTCCCTAAATGTAATCAAATTTGGTCACAAAATCGAGAAGTTTAAAATGAAGACCTTGCAGGGACTGATATCTGTCACTTATCGCTTGGATATTGCCGGTGTTTTACATACAAACAACACATTTATATATGGAAGTGCAAACTAGGGCACACTAATGTTCAATCTGAGTGTTTTCTTGCCTGTTATCTGTGGCCCACTTGAGATCAAACTGTGTCCGTATTTGGCCCCTGAACTAAAATGAGTTACACACCTTTGATTTGAACTGGAGGACTAAACTTAAATACAAACAGAATCCGTCTATCAAACAATTACAAATCCATCTGAATCCAACCAAATTGCTCTCATCTCAAGAAGAACAGCAACCATGGCAGGACTATCAACCAAAACTGGCTCCTCATTCATTTCCAAACTATTCCTGTACACAATATTTTAACTTCAAAACATCAATTTCCATCTATTATAATTTCCCTTAGAACTTGAGATGAACCAGTTTGTGATACTCTGATATTCATTCTCTCAATATTCTCCTTTTTTCCTCTTCCTGTCCTCTAAACCCAAACAGTCCAGCAGATGGCTGCCCTCTCTGAGTCCGGTTCTGCTCAAGATTTCTTCCTGTTTTTCCTCCAACTTTAATATCTGTGATAAGTGCCATGAGATGACTTTGTTGTATTTAGCGCTATATAAATAAACTTGAATTTAAATAGAATTAAAGCTGTTAATTCCATCGTATAGGCCTCATATACATCATTGAACCCAAGATGATTTATTCCCAGTATTTCCTTACTCCTAGATATCGAATTTTGGTCAGATTCGGATCTTTCCATGCAGACCCAAAAACACTCTCCATATTTTCAAATGTGTTGGGAAGTCACTTTGACAAAGTTTTTTTTTGGGGACAAACACAATAAATCACTGTAAGAATGAAGTAAAACCACTTCTATGCATCAGTCTAAGGGACTCCACATCCCACAATGCAATGTGCCAGATTTTTCTGACAATGTCAACATGGTATTTATGGTGGAACTAAAAACAAACTTTCAAGCAACAATTTCAACCTTTTACATCCTTTTTTTTTTTTTGGAGCAAATGATCTTCAAATGTATCAATAAACAGCAGAAGAAGCTTTGGTTTATGGGTCTCAAACATATTTAAAAACTATTTTTGAAATAAAACCCTCCCCAAAAGTCAGTCACTGGATACACGCCTAGAAATGTGTTGTGTTTACATCTTTTCTTTATAATATATGGTTAAATTACACAATCATGGTTTTCTAAAACATTTAAAAAACAAAACTTTTGTAAATTGATACACATTCACTATTAAGGCAATCCTGAAAATAACATGCACTGCACACACTTTTCATTTATTTTGAAAAATAGCATAAACACAATAATTCCAGAGGTCAAAACAGACACAGATAAACTCTAGAGCTCAACAAAAAAGAATCATTTATTATGATGTAGGAACTAGGAAGAGGGAGCAGGATAACACTGGAGGCAAACTAGAGCTTCGTCGTGCTTTAACAACAGAACAAGGTTAAGTATTTGAGGCAAAAACAAATTGAATGTGGCGTCAGAAAAAGACATGACAGAGAATCACTGCAGGGAAATTCCAACATAGTCCAATTTAGCCTTTTATGCACGTCCTTAAAAATAAGAACCCAACAACAGCAAATCAGATCGCATCCCATGGAGCGATCACTTTGTGACAATTTTAAACCTCAACAGTAGTTTGACCCCAATTTTTCCATTCAAAGGGTGTGGGAATGACATTTGGGTATACAGGCCAAACTAGCTGAGGAAAAGGCTCATAGCTTCAAAAATACATTACATTGTAAAATATAGCGGTACATAAATGTTTTAAACTGGGAAAAAATGAAACTAGCAATTCATTCTACTGTAAGATAACAATCAATTATTTAAGTAATTTGATAAAATTTGTTATTTGCACTCTTGATCCGAAATCTAAAAAGATTTTAAGTTGAAATGACCTAATCAAACACCAAAATACATTTAATAAGGGTGTCCCGATCTGATAATGACATCGGATATCAGTTCGATATCAGTAAAAAAAATTATCAGATTTATTGAGGGTACTTTTTTAGGGTTTTTTGTTTTCCTTTAATTCAGTTGTAGAATATTCTACTGTTGAAGGTTAAAATGCAACCAATTGGATAATAATAAATGGATCAGTTTTTCCTCATACCAACCACTGTTTTCTGTGTAAAATCACTTGACCAAGCCTTCTCCAACATTCCACACTACAAAACTTTTGTTTGATTTGACAGAAGCCTAAAATATATACTGTTTTTATTTAAATCGCATGAATAAAGAATAATACATTTATAGCTAATAGGTAAATAAATATTAAATAATAACTTTGAAAAACTATAATTGAGTAGTATTCATGTAGGATGTCACATATTTAATATTTTATGTAAACTTTCAACATTGCCACCATTAAAAACAGGAGTAGCATGAATACTAATTATAAACATTACGATATATATAATTATGTATAGTTTATGTTTTATCAAGGTAAAAACAAACTATATCCATTTGTGTTTTGCTTTTATTTTTGAAAATCTTGTGAAATTTAAGGGCAGGGAAAACATTTTTTTATTCACAATATATCATTTTTTTTTTTTGATGACATTAAAACCTATATTTCTGTCTCCATTTGTGGTCATTAGTTAACACATCATGTAGTGACTGTAGAGCACTTTTATGTGCAGTTGAAATAAATGTCAGAGTGACTGACTGTGGCGTGATGTGCATTGTTTCTTGGAACTATGATTCATACATTGCTTCTAAAAGTGTACGATCCAACTTTGCTTTTTGAATCAGGCAATGAGGAATGTAGAATCGCAATAATCGTTACGATCGAATCGCAATATGAATCGAATCAGCACCCAAGTATTATGATAAAAATCGTATCGGGAAAGAAGCAAACTGCCACAGCTGTATTACAAAATGGTGCAAAAGAAACAAAACTATTCATAATGCATTAAAATCAGTTGGCTTACAAATAACTCTAATTATTACTGTATGAACTCCACAAGACACTAACCTGACTGAATGTGAAACATTCACGGAATGGAGTTAGCTTAGAGGATACTATCAGACAAGGTGGTGGAACTGGATTCCAGACGTGCACAGTCAATGATTAAACACAAGTGCAAGGCCAAATGATTCATGGCATCAATCACTGTGTGCTTGATTATTCTTGATGTGAAATGTCAAGTTATCAGGAAAACTGAGGGGCAGAGTCACTAATATCTGAAATAAAGGGTGGTAAACCAGTTCCTTACCTAAATCCTTTGGTGACACAGTTATCTTACCTGCTGCGAGGAATTCACTAATGCTGCGTTCACACTGAATGTGTCACGAAATGTTTGTGCGACCAGATCACATACAAAGTCAATGGATAGATGCGTCCCAGATGCGAAATCTTTCCTGTGCAGTGGTGCGGTCCGATCTGCTAAAATAGCATTAGCCGCTAATCACACCGGCTTTTTTCACTGGTGGTTTATGTTTATGTTTATGAGAGGAGAAAAGGGAGCAGAGCTCCTAGCTTCAGCAGGCAGTGAAACTCACTGAGTTGGATGTGTCGCTGGTGGGCGGGGACATTTTTTGATCCTGCGAAAGCAGCGGAAAATGTTTCGTGCGGCAGATGCGTCCGGTGCCGCAGAAGACGCATTCAAATTGTGAATTCATTCATCCCAAATATGTTAACTCGAGGTCTGAAAATGCCATCCCTCGGTCGTCTTTCCTCTCCCCTGCCTCGTCTCCTCACAAATATCACTGCTGTCATCAGTGCGCAAAAAAATTTGACAGTCAGCACCTGGTTGTGGGCCATGCTAAATGTATACGGAAACACAGAGGTGGAAATGAAGTCCAGATTTCATGAACTGCATTGCTTCCCCTGCATTAATTTATTTACATTTCCTCCCCCCAAAATTTTGCTCCCTTTGTGAGCTCCGCCTACTATAATATTCATCAGAGGGAAACACGCTCAATGGATTGAGGGTGCATTGTGACATGCAGCAGCCGCAGACTTTTGATTCCCTGGGGTGTGTATGGCTTATTAGCGCATGGAGGGACATTTGCACAAGTTTTAATACCCCTAAACCTTTAGTGAATCTGCCCCTGAGTGTATAGAAGTAGGATTCTGTTGCGTGTAATGGATTCTCTTTGTGGCCTCAGAGCAAAAATGATTGGATTGAGTGGATGTGGGCTTTTTAGGGTTTACATGTTCTCCCTATGCTTGCCAGAGTTCTTCCCAGGTCGCTTCTCACAGTTAATATACACTACACAACGCAGCCGCTGATAAACTGTTGACTTCTGCAGAGTGTTTTCAACATTTCTCGGATACTAAAGCCCATGGATTATTTTTAAGTAAACTAAAGTTTATAAATTTTAAAGTTTACTTAAGTCGACTCACTTTATCTGAAACTGTGTAGTTTTGGCAAAAAATAAGCACTTTCATTCAAATTATATCTCTTTTTTCTTTTATTTAGCATGTTTGGACTGTTATTAATAATGACGCACAACAGCCTTATGTGTATCATTAAGATCGGCATGCACCAAACTTTTATCCTCATGAAGGAATGAAAGAAGCTGATGGGGACGATGTCTTTTTTTTTTTTCTTCTTCTTCTTCTTCTTTTAAATCAGATGAAGACATAGTGTAATACTCACAGATCAATACAACAAAGAACATGTGCTAAAAAAAAGATGTAAAACATTAAAACTGTCACTTAAAAATGTGTTTTTATCATGTAAACACTTTGTTTATTGACATTGTTGGAAACGTTTTCCTCATTGCATTGTGGGATGTCGAGTTCTGTAGGCTGATGCAGAGAAGTGTTTTTACTTCATTCTTACTGTAATTTCTTGTGTTTGACACCAAAAACTCTGCCAAAGTGACTTCCAAACACATTTCTGATGTTAACAAACTGAAAGTTGTGGCAAAACCAAGTTGAATGTTTATTTTGGGTTTTAGACAAAAATTCAAAGTCTAGCGGAGTGAGGTGATATCACAGGGAATACCGGAAATAAACTAAAAGAAAAATGTCCTCCTTATCTGACGAAAAACACAAGAAATCACAGTGAGAATGAGTAAACACACTTCATTGCATCCGTTTACGGGAATCCACATCCCACAATGCAATGCACAAAACTTTCCCAAATAAGAATGTTTAAGGTGGAGAAGAAAACAGACTTTCGAGCAGCAATTTCAACCTTTTACTACTTTGTTTTGAGTAAATGATCTTTGATCTATTGATCGAAGAGGGCTACACTGTCTTTATCTATTAAGAGCTTTTCGTTTTTTAATTTTAACTTCCCCTCATTCTAAATTGAAGAAGATCCTCACTTGTGACAAACTAAGGATTGGGTAAAGCTTGTATTGAAGGTGAAAGAGTAAAGTTGGTATGAAAAGCTGCACTTATCACTAAAACTCTTCATCAAACAAACTCCAAGCCACAGCAAACAACAAAGACATAATGGAAAAGCTATTAATAATACAAAAGCTTCTAAAATTACCAGCAATATGTGAATAAGCACATACAGTATGCAGTGAAAAGGGGATTCTTATACTATCCACGATGAAAATGTATTATTTACACACAAGATACATCAGATGCGGACAAGAAAAGTGTTATATTTTCCTTTTTAATGTAATGCGTCTTAACTAAAATGAAGGAAAAATGACTGAGTACCAACACAGAGTAAAACCCTGTAAAAAAATAAACAAAGTAAAAAAAAAACAAAACTCCACTCTGACTGTCTGTAACAACCCCCACTCCTCATGCAGACCACCAGACACCCTTCCAGAGGGGACCACGCATGGCATGGCATGACATGCCAGACAGTTTCTGGCCTACTTCTGCTTGCTGGATGTGATCTCTGTGCACTGAACTGTGTGGAGGAGCAAAGCTTCCACTCCTCTGATACAGAAACAAAGTCTTCCTTCAGTAACTGACATCACTTACAGTTCAAACGTATTTGTTTTATCGAAAGTGAGGCTGCTCAGGGTCATAATATTAATTATAGGATTCACATCATGAAGATGGAACAAGTGACGCTCAAACATAAACAGTTTGTTGACAGGTAAACAAACTGTAGACAATATATCATAGGAGAAGATTTCGCTAGATTAATATGTAATAATAATAATAATAATAATATAATAATGCGTCAATTTTATATAGCGCTTTTTTGGACACTCAAAATGTCGCTTTACAGAATTAAGGGATTATTCGTTCACTCCACATTTAGTGGTGGTAAGCTACTGTTGTAGCCACAGCTGCCCTGGTGCAGACTGACGGAAGCAAGGCTGCCAAAGTGCGCCATCGACCCCTCCGACCACCACCAACACTCACTCACACACTTCATTCATACGAGGCAATGCGGGTAAAGTGCCTTGCCCAAGGACACAATGACAGATACCACTGGGGTGACTGCCATCCCACTGTCAGATATTCTGCAATATTAACACACTACAATATATATCGTCATGGGTACAGGTGATATTGGGGGGGGTCATATGACAATATTCACATGATTTACTATACATCAGATTGTTATGGTTTGTTTGTTATTATTTTTTTATTCATATTGGGCCCTGTACTACAAAGCTGGATTTCCTCTTATTGCACTAAATTCCAGGATTTATTTGGTGTATGCTGTACTATGACGCTGGCTAACTTCTTTCTGAGCTAAATCACCATGGTAACTTAGGCTGAACACCAAATATGGTCGATACCAGGTTAAGATGTGGATAAGATCTGATCCCGCCTCCTGACTAATCAATTCTCTTGGAAAATGACCTTCCCATCGTTAGAAGATCATTGATGCAGATCTGGCAGCTGTGCTTAGGAAAGAAAGAATATACAGCATGTGGATAAATGCAATCCTTTCTTCTGCAGATGACATCCTTTGAAGTCTGTGTCGGACACTCTCCGTATTGCAGACGGATTAACTCATTCATTCTTTCATTTATTCATACATACACTATAGTGACGCTGTCAGTCTCAGCAGGAATATACCACAGGGAAACAATACGCTCTCATCCCAGTGTGTGCGTGATAAATTGAGGAGGACTACCTGAATAGAAACGTGTGCTGTAATAAAGTAAAACTGATCCGAGCACTGTTCGCACATATTGTATAATCTCACACTTTTACACATTAACAGTGTCAGCAGCTTCCTGCCTGTGTTCATTCCTTCCTGTTTTTTCTGAAGCAACAGTGTTGTTTTTGATCTGAATAATGGATTTTAATTCCTCATATTTCTAAAAAATTATTCCTCAATCGTGATCTGAATTACTCTACACAGTTTCTATGTGTTTGTGATTGGTCTGACGCTGATATTATCAATCAATTTTTGCGTTTTTTTACGTGTATCGGCATCGGCCGATGCGGGCTGCTGCGTTCGCCGATTCGCATTATTTACAGAGAGCAGAGATATTTTTTTACTTGCTCTTGTTCTACATCCCCTGTTTTTAATATTTGTTAAATATTTTTTACTTGTTGTCGTTCTACCTCACCTTTGTTCATTTCAATAAATGTTCCTTTTTTAGAAAATTGAGACTCGTACCATTTGTCATCATCGTTGTGTAATTTTTATGATGTAAATTGAGGGAGCAAAAGTAGTATCGGCTCAAGAAAATCAACAGTCTGTATCGATCATCGGCTAAGGCTGACGGAGAAAAAAATCGACATCGGCCCTAAAAAACTCAGTGTATCGTCCCACACTATAGGAGAGGATCAGTTAACAGGGTGCATAGAGAGAGTAATAAAAACATACTGATTACAATTTTAACATTGAACCTGTAAGGCACGGAAGTAAAGCAGACTCAATACATTTGCCAAATTAAGCTTTTAATATCTGAACTAACTACAGATAATAATAAAAAAAAAAAAGGCAAGCAAATCATCAGCTCTTATAATGAATAAAAATACAATCCTTTCCCTTTTTTAATCAATCATCCTAATCCTTTATTCGTGTAATTACTAGCAAAGGAAGTGACTTCCTTTGTTAGATTTAGGTGGATCAGGGCAGTAAACATGAGAAATAGTTTTAAAAGACAAGTGTAGTGTTTAACCATCTCACATACTGACGGAACGCGTTCTTACCTTTGGGGGAAACTTCTGCTGCGCTGTACCTGTAAGTGGAAACTAAATCCTCTATTCTCATGGTCCAATCTGTCCCCTGAGCTCTGGAGAACGGCTCACTAACCCTACCGTAGGTTGAGCTGCAGATCACCCGCTTTCATCCACATGTTGACAAGGAGTGAGCGCGTGCGGAAGCGGCAGCTGCAGCTCTGCGCAAAGGGAGGGGGCGTGTCCTCTCAGACCCGGAGTTTCATCATGGGTTCCTAAACACACACTATATTACCCTTCATCAGAACTCATCGTTACATATTATTAATCATCACAGAAATATTTAGTTGGTCACTGTTTGTCTCATTTCTGAAAGCAAAGAACAGCTATTACTAAATATCATGTATGTATGATGCAGGTTTACACTTCAATTAAGCAAGTTTTGACTTAAATAAGGCAGACTTATGTGTTCTCGTGATCTATGATGAGATATGTAACAAAAAGTACAAGACAACATTAAAATGACATTTATGAATAACATACGCCCCCTGTTGGAGAAATCTCAAAACATTAAGAAGAAGTTAAAAAAAAAAAAAAACACTGATTCAATTTGTCAAACTAAGGTGTAAGCCTTCAATTTCCGATATTAACCGATACCGATAAATAAACAGACACCCTCCTTTTAACCTAATTTTAGGTGACATTACATATATCTCAATGGAATTAACAGGTGAAGCCTACTTCTAATGTATTGCCTCACTGCATGTATTTCACATAAATCAATTTGTGCAAAATAGGAAAACTAATTGAACTTCAGTAATGTAAAAAGTGCTATATTTATTTAACAGCACATATCGGTTTTTCAATACAATAATATTGACCATCTTTATTCATGAGATAGATTAATTTATCATCATTTTTGGTGTCGATATAAAACTCAATTTTTTCCCCCTCTGGAATTGATTTCATGAATTGATTTTTTATCTTATTTTATTTTTATTTTTTTTACCACGTCTGCAAATGTTGTCATAGACTAACACTTTCCTGTAAGGCAAGGCAAATTTATTTGTAAAGTGCATTTCATACACAAGGCAATTCAACGTGCTTTACATGATTAAAACTGCAACAGAAAACATTTAATAGTTTAATTAAAAAAGAAAAAAAAAAAAATGCAAACATTAAAATCAGCAGTAAAAACATTTAAAATCAACAGTAAAGACATTAGATCAACAATAATATGTTTGAAAATCTCTCTTTCAGGAATACGCAGTAGAGAGTTAAAGTAGTCGTAGTAAATGTCAGGCTGACTGACTTGTGATGAACATTGTTTTGAGGAACGATGACTAATCTTGTTTCAAGTGTGTGATTCACCTTTTGTTTTCTGTTAAGGAAAATAAGGAAATTAAAATCACAACAATTGTTACCACTGAATTGTAATAAATCAGAAATGCAATATATATATATATATCGAATCAGAACAAAAGCGTATTGTCCCAGTCACGTTTTTTCTTCAGAGAAGGAGAAATAAATGTTTCCTTTGAAACCAGTGAGGTCTAGTGTTGGTGCTGCAACCCTTGAATATTGGACTTAGAAAAAAATAATAAAGAAAAGCGACAAGCCTACTTTTAAATTGTAAATATTTGCTTTTTGATTATAAAATGTCACATACAAAGACAAAAACGTTGTATTATTATATTTGAAATTACAAAGTGACAAGCACGCAAACCCAATTTCAGTCACTGCCTGTTTCATTGATCCTAGTAGAGGAAACAACCTTTATAAATCTCATTTAAAAAAAAAAAAATATTTGTCAAAAAATATACTATTGAACATTGACCCATTGGGTAAAATAAATTAGCAGCACATCTTTACAAATTCCAACTGATTTATAATTGTTGCCACAACCCGTTACGATGAAAATAAATAAATAAATAAATAAATAAATAAATAAATAAATAAATAAATAAATAAATAAAAATTCCTTAACTGCTTTCAAAGAAAAGTCATTTGGGGAAAAAAGATCCAAGGTGTTTAATAGGTGCAGAGATGAGATGGAGCTGACAGGCAAAAAGAAAAAAACAAAGATCACATTGGAACTCATTTGAATGATTAAGATCTTTATTAACTGGAATAATTAATATTAGCGAATATTTAGTCAGGAAGAGAAAGATTCTCTGTTGCCACCTACACTTAGTCTGTGTGAAGTATTGTGTATTACATGAGGGTTGCATGCAAAATAATTGTAGATTAAATAACATTTGACTGCTATGGAGGAAATGTGTTGCACACAATAAAAAAATAAATGCCTTTTAATGCCTTTCAATGACCTGTCAGTTTTGGTCCATCGCTGTATTACTTCATTTTAGGTCAAGCATGGGCCACATGCATCCCAAAATAAATGTACAAAATAAATGTAAAAAAACGCATAAGATGACAACAAAAATACACAAAATGACAATAAAATTACACAAAACCACAAGTCAAATAGACAAAAAGTCTCAAAAAAGAAAAACACAAAACTGCACACGATGACTCCAAAAACACATGTCACCACAGCAACAAAAAGCACAAAATGACTCAGGACATACAAAATGAGAATAAAAATCACACAAAACAAAAAAACAAAACTCACATCACTATAACAAAACAACAAATTATTCCAAAAACACACATCATTGGCACAAAATTAAACCAGACATACAAAATGACAATAAAAACATACAAAACCACAGTAAAATACACAGAATGACTCCAAAAACACCCGTCACCACAACAAAAAGGTACAAAATTACTCCAGACATACAAAATTACAATAAAAATACACAAAACACAAACAAAAACACACATCACCTTAACAAAAATTACACAATGCACAAGCATGCCTTGGACTGTGGGATAAAACTTGTAGTGGGCTTAACTTTAGACACGTTGATCCCAAATACCTGTTTCAGGTATTACCACTCACTCCTTCCCTCTGCCCACAGCCACCACCATTATAGCTAAGCCTCACGCCTACAACTTCACATCTCACTTTACAGTAATCAACTCTTCCCCACCCTTCCATTTCTCTTCCTTGAATCGCTCCTCCCTGCTCTCTTCCCCCTCCACCTCCCCCCTCCCCCTCACCTAGGTGTGACACTGCCCTCTCTTTTTATATTCTCCCTTTAATAAAGTGTTTCTTACCCTTCCTTAGGGAAGGCTGGTGATGGTCACAATTGTGCAATGAATTAATGTTAATGCAATTTATTTAATTGCAATAACAAAAAAAAATAAATAAATAAAATGCATTGCTGTCTAAAAAAAATTGCACTTCTTGTAGTGTTGACCTTTGACAGCATGTGCAGACAAGTAAAAAAAAAAAAAAAAATTACACCAAAAACAGACGTCAGCACAACAATAAAAACATAGAAAACCACATTAAAAATGGACAAAATGCCTCCAAAAACTGTCAAATCAACAAGAAAAATACACAAATTGAGTCCAAAAACACATATCACCACAATGAAAATGGACAAAAATGACTAAAAAAAAAAAACACATAAAAATACATAGAACCCTGTATTAATGCTCAGATTGGTCATGATTTAAATGCTGACATTAATGCTGATAATGTCACATTTTTGTGGCCCTCTCTGTGTCGAAAATGGCCCATGTCTGGTGTAGGCACATTTTCATGACGTCATTATATTTTCCACTGCTTTGCTTTATCTGCCTCCACCTGATCCACGTGCGTGGATCCCAGCACGTGGCGCTGGGATCCACGCGGGGGCGCTGTTTGTCCCACTTCCTCTTTGGAGCGTTGCGCGTGACGTCGCTCGAGGGGTTGGCTGTTGGTGTCCAAGTCAAGTCTGCTCTGTCTGTCATTCATGCGGCGTTGAACGTTAGCAGTCCCCGCCGACCACAGAGACGTGTCCTCTAAACACTGTATCTGACACAAAGCGTCGGTGAGTAGCTCATTTTAATCTGTGTTTGGTGTTTCAACGCTGGAAAAGACGCGTACAAGCAGCTATAATTATGGCAAATACACCAGTGACTTACTAGGAACAGATAGTCCGTTAGCAAAGCCCGGTTGTTAATATTATAGTCGTTGTGTTTCATTGTCTTCCGTAATTGTTCGCGCAGTGCGTAAAGCTGTGCGATGTTTACGCGGTGTCGCCGTCGGAGACATGGAAACATGGCTCACCTTCGATTTTTCAGGGACCGGGAGAAGCTTGTGGTGCTTGCAAAGCAAAGTTTACCACGTCACCCCCGGTGTCTGATAGTCCCCAGTCTGATGTGGAGCAGAAGTAGTTCTCACTCTGTGGGTAAACCTGTGACCTAGTCAAGGTTTATCATTCGTTACACCTCCAATGTAGGCGAAAGTCCAAGTAGAGGTCATTCATTGGACACCTCCATTGCAAACTCTCCATTAATCCTTAATTATTATATTATTTGGGTTATTTGTCACATTCAATCAGATGTGTCACCTGTATGTGACGGTCAGGTAATAGCGATTTTTAATTGATAATAATAATAATAATAATAATAAATGTTTTATTATTATTATTATTATAAATGTTTTATTATTATTATTATTATTATTATTATTATTATTATTATTATTATTATTAAATAACAGTCTGAACACTGCATTCATGGACGCACACTTGTGACCTCATTTAATAATGACCACGTGGGTGGGACACGGGAAATAAAAAGCAGACGATTTCTGTTTATACGCAGCTGGAAAATGTCTGTTAATTAACGAATGCATTGGGTTTATGTACATACTACACAGATGGAAACACTTATCCACACTATAAATAACTTAGTGGGTGTTAAATTCATGTGTAAATACTAAAATGTGCGATAGCAGGTGGTTTTATTCGTGCGTTTTGCCGGTGTGTTCGCTGTGGAGAAACAGCGACCTTTCCCCCAGTTTCTGCAGCAGAGGGTGGATCATGTGATGCTGGAGAAGAGCGGGGGGAGGGGACACACACACACACACATTTATATACACACACACAGACAGACCTGTGCGTGGATGCTGATTCATTCAGAATCTTTCTATTTTCATTGCACAAGAAAAGCACAACACATTTTTGTTTCACACAGAGGGCTTTTCACTAGGCCTGAGCAATATATAATACGAGATTCAAGATATATCGAGATTTCTTTTTTGGCGATATAGAAAATAACTATCATCTATGAAGATATATTTTTTATTTTATATCTTATTTTGTATTAAAATACTGATTGTAGGAGCCGCTGCTTTCACTGCTCCTCAGAACAGCATGAAAAACACAGATGGAGGGATTTTCAAGTGCGACCTAACTAGGGGTGAGTATTGGCAAGGATGTTGCATTACGATACGTATCACGATGCTTGGGTCACGATGCAATATTATTGCGATATTCTACCCAGTTAATATCAAAATGAAATGTAGAGATGAAAAATCAAGTTGCTGTATATGTTCACCAGAAGATATTGATCATTCAGAGGACAAATTCAGTCAAAGATAGAGATTTAAAAAAAAATCGACGCCCAAAAAATTGATATATATTTTTTTTTTCACACCCCTAGTCCTAACTTTTTAAATGATTTATTTAAAGCTTAATTTTGCACTGTAAACTGTACACATATGTTTAAAAGTAGTGCAATTAAAACACAGATTTTTCCCAAATATGATAAATAATTGTGAATAAAATATTGATCAAAATAATTGTGATTATCATTTTGGCCATAATCGTGCAGCCCTAGTCCTAACCCAGACCTTCCACTAAACAAGCCACATTACAGAACTCACTCACACGTGCTGTCCCTTAGAAGAGGAAAAAGACTAACGTGGCACATAATGTGTAGCTGTTTGTTTATAAATGTACCTGAGTGGCATTTTGCATCAGCACATTTAATTTAACCCTGAATTGTCTACTTGGTAAGACTTTATTGAGTTAAAAATGTCAAAATTTATATCATATATTGCCAATTTGAGAAAAAATGTGATCCATATCACCCAGCCCAACTTTTCCAGTTATCCGGTGTTAATTTTGACAACAGATTTAGTTTTAGTCTTGTGACTAAAATACAATGTTGTTTTTAGTCATCAGGACTATTTCAGTTATTTTTCATTATTCAGAATCAGAATTATTTTTTTTTTTTTTTTTTTTTATCCCTGGGGGAAATTGCTTTGTCACACAGGCTCTAGAAATATTACAAATGAAAAGAAGAAACTCTAAAAAAAAAAAAAAAAAAATGACAGAACAAAAGAAATGAAAAAATAAAACACAAGTAAAACACTGTTAGTTAAATACAAGTGGACACATTGCAGTAGAAAATAATAATACAAATGTACAAATATAATACACATATATACAAGAAGCTTTCAGGTTAATGTTTTGTAGTTTTAGTCAAAAAAAAATGACTTTAAAATTTCAGTCGACTAAATCTGAAAAGATATAATCGATTCAAATGTTAAGCGTTATAGAGTTTATGCATTTTTAAAAAGAAATAAATTAACATTGATTAACCTGATATAGTTTGTAAATACACACAGACAGATTTGATCACATGAGTTCTGATTGGATGTCCTCACCTGTGACGGAATTAATTAGTCAAAAGAAATATCAATGTATTTTGATATAGTTTTCAGAACATGTATTTTTAAATTAGTCATAGTCTAGTTTAGGGTTGTCACAAATGCCAACATTTTTAACAGAGATATAAAAAAAATGACCCCAAAATAATAAATGTTATTGTATCCAGATACATTTTGATATCAATACTTTTTTTGAATATCGATGCTTTTGACCAACCCAAGTCTAGTTATTGTAACATAAAACATGTTGCCAACGAAATCCATGATCAAAATGTTTAGTCGGCAAAATGAACAGTGGTGTGCTCCAAGAAGGAAATCCTAACAACACTTTACTGTATTCAAGGGTTACCTCAAGCATTGATGAAGCTCACATTATCAATACAGCATATGATAACATAATCAGTAGGGATGTCCCGATACAACTTTTTCACTTCCAATATGATGCCGATATTATAGCCTTGCGTATCGGTTGATACCTGTATTGATCCGATACGATATCAGCATGATTTATACATACTTTTATTACTTAATTTGTAGTGTAGAATGAAAAGGCTTGATCAAGTGATGTTACTCAAACAGAGAATAGTCAGCAACAGTAGGTTTGTTTGGAGTGTGAACCACAGTCACCTATGGATGGAAGTGCTGGAGGGGAAACATTTTATCGGGAGAGCTTATATCAGTGATTTTAGATGCAGTCCGATAAAATCCGATGTTCGTTTTCTGGCTGATATTGAACTGATATCCGATATCAATATCAGATTGAGATACCTAATAATCAATCATGAAGCTGTGAGCAGCTCCTTCAGCAGCAAACTGAGACATCCACCCTACAGGATGGATCGCTACCACAGCTCCTTAATCCCAACGTCAATTAAAAACACCTTGTTACATCACCATGTTTGATTTTTTACTTTATGGTAATAACTTGCCCTTAATAGATAATTATAGATACAGTATGTACTCTGTTTATATTTATGCTGTGTAATTTATTTTTGTGATTTTATCTACTTGGTGCAATTATATTTTATTGTGTTAATAGTGCAATTACTTTTTATATAACTTTATTACTGTACTATTAAAGTCTTGCCCTTTTCTGTTTGTTTACTGTACCGCTGATGTAACGTGCATATTTTTCACTACGGGGGATAAATAAACTTTATCTTATCTGATGAGTGGTTTCATTGAAGGGACATTCATATTTACTCTTAGAGTTACGTAAAAGTAACTAATTACAATTACTCACATTACTGTATTTGAGTAGCTTTTATGGGTACTTCTACATTTTTGAGTATATTTCTAAATTAGTAATTTTACTTCTACTTAAAGAGTAACTAAAACTAGGAATGTGCGATATTTTATCGTTTATGATTTATCGTCAAAAATATTCTCACCGGTAAGAATGTCATCCCACAATATAAACGATAAATTCCCATGTCGGAAATTAGCGAGGGTCACGGGCCATTTGTCCCTCAATTTAGCCAAGAATGCCTATAAAATCCTTGTTCCACAGGCCAAAACTGCCCCTGTTTGTTGTCAACTTATTCTCTGCAGCAGAACGTTGTTCACGGAAGCTCTGCAGCGAAGCCTCCGCGGCCGCGGTGTACACCACCACTGCTCCCGCCCCTCAGCCCTCACACCACACACAGACAGCGGTGCTAGTCAGGCTACCTGAAGCAGCCGTGCTGTGACACATCAATGACCGCTACTTGGTTAAAACCAGACAACCATCCAACAAAGTTCCACAAACACGGGGACAGATGAACCCGTAGCAAAGATTATGAACTGGAAACTCAACTAAAGCTAACTATGCTAAGCTAACCCACCAACACACAGACTGGGCTAAGAGCTAATGCTAACCACAGCATATATGGAATAGACCAAGTAAAAAGATTGAAGAACATGTCTTACTATCATAAAACCACAGAGAGCCATCGATCTGTTTATGGTCAGATTTAACACTTGTATGGAAGGATAAAAACTAACATGTAACACGTTGTGTGAAATAAATATTAGCATAAATAATAACTGTTCATCCGTCCCAATTTGTGAAATGCAATATTTTTTAATTATATTTCACGTGTTCACAAGACAAAGCTGGTCCCATTAGACTAATGTAACTATTGAGATTATTACACCTAAATATGCTGAATGATTAAATCATCAGCTTGATCTGGTTTAATTATAGGAAATCAGAGATATATTTATTAATCATAACTTTATGTAACTCATAAGATGAATAAAACAAGATTCAGCAACAGTGAAAACACTGGAGTTAATTTTGCTTTTATTGTGCTTTTTTTTTAAGAAAATAATTCTATTTTAAGTGAGGAAATAAATGAATTACATATAATAACACTAACAGAGTGATCCACATGCACCAATATATTCCATAAAATATCAGCTCATGAACTCTCTGAGTCAGCAGATATTGTAGCCTTTTTTAATGTTTCTCGTGTTGATATATTCAGATTTGTTTGTGTTTGTAAGGAACCTGTTTACAAGTTTAAGTTGGGAATTGTTTTTATTTATTATTATTGCGATAAATACCAGAAATTATCGGGATAATTTTCTTAGTTTATATCACCCATCCCCACAGGAATCATACGCACTTTAATTACTTATTTTGTAGTGTGGAATGTTAGAGAAGGCTTGCTCAAATATTACTCAAACAGAACAATAGTCCCACAAACTATCCAAGACACACATTAGCAGTTACATTGATTTGGAGACTCCTTCTAAACTAACACCTCCTTCAAACTGTGCAAGTCTCTTCAATATTGGACTGTGTGACATGGCTCTCATAATTATAGATCAATTCAAAGTAGAACATCACATGTCCTTCCTAAATAGCTTTTCACTTTGCTGCATTTCTCCCAGCTATGCATACAAATAAAAAAGGATGTTTTTTTTTGGGACATTATTTAAGGGAACTTGCGAGAGTCAAACAAATTGTTTTCAGTAGCTGAAAATAAATCACCACTAAACTGTTGCTCAGTCAAACCCCCATGGTTCTTAAACTGGGTTGTTTGGGTTCTTTCATTGCTAGAAAATGTACAGTATTTGGCTCTCTTGAAGTTATTTCAGTAAAATGTAAATAAAATATATGGTCAACTAAATATAAAAACTGCAAATATTTATTAAAATAAAGAAATGATAAATGAAGGAAAAAAATTAAATAGATTTCTTCAAAATTCATCTATGGATTACCTAAAAAATTAGTGCTCTCTCAATCCATGTTTGGTATGTCTATTTTTTTTTTAAGCCATTTCGTCAAGGATCAATATTTTCTGTCATTTCCAACTGCCTTTTTTTTTACTTTGAAATTTACAAAGAACTGTGAGAAGAGCAGATGGGTTGTTTGTAATATCCGACCTCTCATACCTTTGTAATTTGCGACCCTCGGTCTAGCATTGTGTGGCTCCCAAACTAAATGTACAAAATTACTTAAAAAACACACAAAATCATAGAAAATTTTAAATACACAAAACCACATGAAAAATACCCAAAAATAACTCCAAAATCAGAATTCCTTTATTAATCCCAGGGGGAAATTGCTTACGTTACAGCCACTTAAGAAAAATCACAAATAAAAGAATAAAACGTTTAACAAAGACAAAAGATATAATAAACATTAAATTAAGTGTATAATTAAGTAAAAGACTGTTGAAAATAAGGATCAGATAAGTAGTAAAAAATAAAGTAAGATTAATAATAATACTACAAATTATATACAAATATGATAGATATTTACAAAAATAATACAAAATGTAGAAATATGATGCAGATATATTTACGACAATCAAGCTATGAGGTTACAGTGATGTTGATCGCCACAGGCAGGAATGATTTCCTGTGGCTTTCTGTGGAGCACCGTGGTTGGATCAGCCTGGTGTTGAAGGTGCTTCTGTGACTGACCAGCACACCATGGAGTGGGTGGGACACATTGACCAAGATGGCCTTCACCTTAGACAGGCTCCTCCTCTCTGTTTTTTTGTCTGTCTCTGACAGTGGTGACAGACAATACCCTTTGTTCTTCTCTATGTTTCCTGTCATTATTCCAAATGCTGACATGTGTGTTGGTAATGTGACCTTCTGATCAGAAAAAATGCTGTAATAAAAGTTAACTTAATCACGTTTAATGCACAGCATTCCAACATACAATATGTTTAATGGCCTTCATTGTGACCTGGTTTAGCATCTGTTGCCATGGAGAACAAAGAATCAGATGCTACACTCACTTGCTCAACTTGTTTCAGTGAAATGGGTCACAGGCGTCTCATTTCTGCAACTGATGTCTTTAGATATGATCTCATATCAAACTGCAAACATTTGATCTCCTTTTGTTGTTGCAAAATGAACTTTAATTATTGTCCATTTTGTCTGTTTTCTGTTTTTATCCCATTTTATGTTCCACTTGGACACATCATCATGTGTTTCCTGTAAATATTCGTACCAGCACTGCTTTTCATGCTGGGTTAGTTGTTAAACGTATGTGTTCAACTTGTCCTCATTTACACTGGTTAACAATTTTACCTCCAGAGCTGGATTATGTGTGATTAACCCTCTGATCGTGGGTTAAATCGGGTTAGTTTGTTATGTTGCATGTTATTGTTTGTGATTGATGTTTTAACCAGACTAGTGAGATCTTATTTCAGTCTGTGGGAAACAAAGTGCATGAGTAATGTTTCTAAATCCTATTCCTTTTCTTTTTCTCTCTCGGTCAGTGAGGCTGCTTAGCCGTAGCTACCATGGCAGAAGCTCACCAGGCGGTGGCCTTTCAGTTCACCGTCACCCCAGATGGCATCGACCTGCATCTGTGCCATGAGGCGTTACGTCAGGTCTACCTCTCTGGCCTTCACTCCTGGAAGAAAAGGTTCATTCGTTTCAAGGTACAAAGTGTTTGTTGTAGAGATCAGCACAGTCAGAGACTTGATGTACAGCAGCGAAAGGTTGAATTTGGGCTGGCTCGCACATATATTCACTTTAACCAATGGCAAACCAACACATGTGAAAGCATGCAGAACTGTAATTATTTAATTAGTGATCATTTGTTTAAACTAGAAGTACTCCAAGTCAATACAATGATGTAGTCCTGGGTTTGAATCCAGGCTTGTGACTGGGGTGGGAATCTCTGAGTACCTCACGATACGATATGATACGCAATACAAAGCTCACGATAACGATTATTTCAAGATATGATTATACTGCTATTATCGATATATTGGTCAGAAATCAATCTGCAATAATCTATGACATAACAAGAAGAAGATAAATTAAGTGAAAAAATACAAACAGTAACACTATTTTAGTGCAACATTTCTGTAAATAAGTGTCAACGTACCAATATAAACAAATAAGTATCTTCAATAGTGCTTTCTGTTAAAAAATAATAGGGTCTTTCTTACCAGTGACACCAGTATAGTGCAATATTTCAGTAAACAACATATTGGTTCCTTCAACAAACAGTGATAACATTTCTGTGAACACCTACCTGCACATTTTAGTGAAAAAGCAGAAAAGGTTTTGGAAAAAAAAAAAATTTGATACTTAGCGGGAGCATATCGATAATCGATCGTGCGGAAAAAATACCGCAATATATCGCCATATCGAGATATCGTCATACTCCTACTTGTGACACAGTCATTCTGTGTGGACTTTACATGTTCTCCCCAGGCTTGCTTAGGTTTTGTCAAGCTATTCCGTCTTTTTCCCCCCCACAGTGTGAAAGTTTAGCCTGGGTCACCTGAGCTTGTGCCTCTAATGTTGTGGAAAGTCTTGTAAAAAAAAAAAAAAAAAAATGCTAATAGCTAATGCCCAGGGAGCACAGATGAAAATTAGCTTTATAGCTATACAGTTTTGTTTTGCATGGCCCCTGTCAAATAAACAAATGCATAAAATAGTGCATGCACAGGTCTGTGCCAGGAATCAAACCCAGGACCTTCTGACTGTGAGGCCTAAATGCTAAAAGCTACATCACTGTGCTGTCAGTCAGGGTTGGGCTCAATTACATTTCTCAGTTGCAATTACGTTTTCAATTATCTATGTTCAATTACAGTTCAATCATGACAGTAGTGACCAGCATTTTTTCTAATTGCAATTAAATTACAATATTTTTATCCACAGAAAGTTCTCAATTACTAAAGTTCAATCACAATTACTGAGCCTGAAATAAATAACCAAATAAAAGTTATTCTTCCTTTGTTAGCTTTCTGTTAGCATCTCTTATGATAACTAAATCAGCTGTAAAATACACTAAAAACAAATATCTATCATCTAATTTATTTTTTTCTATTGGTTACATTGTTGGGCTTTCTAATCAACAAAAATATAGGTTTTGATATTTTTGGTGTGGGCGTCAGAACCTTTTTTGTGTCAGTATACCCCTAGATTTAAAAAAAAAAAAATATGAAAAATCGTAAAATGTGGGAAAGCTTGATATGAAACGTATTTTAATAATTAACTACATATGTGTAGAACTGTACATAGAACTGTAACAAGGTTCCCCAGTTTTGCATTAAATTATAATTGACATTTTTTTATAGAATTTTCATGGCAATTACAAAGTCAATTATCTGAACTAATTTACAACTGAATTAAGATTACGACAGCAACAGATTTTTTAAATCATAATTGTAACTAATTATCAATTACGAGATTACAGTTATAATTGACCCCAACCCTGCTGTCAGTTTAAATCTTTAAATCCACATTGAAATCCTGCTTAAAGCCTATAGGACCTCAAACACTTTGAGGCATTTTGCAATGAGTTGCTGTAGCAAGTAAGAAGTAAATGGATGTAAAAAGATGATTATTTATTTTATCCACCAAGTTTTATCTTCAAACTTTTAAACAGACTCTCCCACATGCAACAAAACAGTTAAAGTAAAACATAGTTTATAATATAAGAATGGACTACTGTACAGTTACCTTGTCTTCTTGTATCCATTGAACACCGTTGGTCACTTAATTAGAATAAATATAAATATATATATATTTCATGTATAATGACCTAAATTAAATGTGTTCTTTCCTTATCTCGCTCATAGTGCAGCGTAGCCCCCTCTTATAAACTGTGACCGTAACTCTCTGTCAGTTCTTGGTGTCCTAGCCTTTGGCCTTACGGTCTGTACACACACACACACACACACACACACACACACACACACACACACACACACACACCTGTGTGTGGATGCTGCCAACACTCATGTTGGGTTTCCTTCAGAACTGCCTGCACTTTGTAATGACCAAAGTTATGTATGTGATGGTTTTCCTCCTCCATTTCTGCAGAATGGGGTGATGACTGGAGTGTACCCGGGCAGTCCAGGTGGCTTCATGGTCGTGGTTGTGTCCTACATGTCCTACAATAAATTCAGACAACTGGATCCGTCTCTTGGTTTAATTACAAAGTTGAGCCAACATGTACCAGTCAGGTGAAGCCAATAATGTTGCAAAGAGATGAACCAGAATACAATGGTGTCATACTAATTTAAATGGTGTTAATGTGAATTGCTTTGTGTCTGTAGCCGATACATGTCCACAGACAGCCAGAGGATTGTTGGGGGAGTGTTGGTGGGGACGGGCCTGTGGGTCACCATAATCATGATCATGAGGAACGTCCTGAAGAGTTTGCTGTCGTGGCATGGCTGGATGCACGCACGCCACGGCTCCGTGCCCTGGACCACCCGTGGGTGGATGGTGAGAAAAACAGCTTTTTTTTTTTTTTTTTTTCATTTTTCAGATTCAAATCATTTTGATATTGTGTTTCCTGTGTCATTTCCAACTGCCTCTCTTCACTTTCAAATTGACAAAGAACTGTGCAGATGAGTTTACCACGTCACACATGCAGCCCCTAAAGCATAAAGTGACTCCAAAAACACACAAAAATACACAACATGACTTACACACTAAATTACTTTATTTATATAGTGCAAAATACAACAAAGTCATCTCAAGTCGCTGAACAAAATATGAAGTCTATAGTAATAAAGAACCCAACAAGATCCACATTAACAAGCATTTAGTGACAGTGGGAAGAAAAAAACTCCCGTTTTTTGATAGGAAGAAATCTCCAGCAGAACCAGGTTCAGAGGTGTCAGCCATCTGCTTTGACTGGTTGGGGTTAGTGAATAGTAGGGCAAACAGAATATGATAGCAGGATAGTCCATCCAAGTGTCCCAGACAAGTTGAGCCATGAACCAATGATCAGTCCTCCGAGTGCTCCAGACTAATGCGCCAAGGAAAACAAAAATACAAAAATGTTCTCCGTAAACACACGACTACAAACATACACAAAAATAATGCTTTGATTCACATAACATGGAATATACTGCTTTTATTTTAAAAACAAAAATTCACACTGGAAATGAGAAGAATTTCACTTTTAGAGTGTCTTCTAAACACATTAAATAGGTCATAAACATATTCAGACTCAGGAATAAAAGGCGTCTGCTGGTGCCACATTTTCCATTAAATGAGCGATTTTATACACCGTGATTTTGTTTTTCGCCTCTAGTGGGCGCAGTTTTGAATCTACCCGAGACGGATGCACATATTCGGACTCGGGCACAGCAGACCTTTCCGCATGATATGTCGTTTGGCCCAATCTGAACACTTTTGGAAGCACTATCGACAATGGAGCCGCTTTCACATTTTCTCCATATAAACAGTACACTCCCATCAAACTAAAAAGCGTGCGTGCGTGCGTGCGTGTGTGTGTGTGTGTGTATGTGTGTGTCAGATATCTCCCCGACACGGTGCGAGTTCAACCTGAAACTTGGTCAATGGGTTCCAAATACCCCGGGTGTGTGTATCTGTTATTTTGAAGTAATTTGGTCATTTCAAAATGTTTATTTTAATTTTATTTCACTTCTGGACGGTAGCTTTTGACCTCAGAATGTGAAGGGGGCTCGCGCACCATCTATATCTATTTCACTGCACAGCTCCTCACCCGAGCAAGAGTCACGTGTGCAGCCAGAGCCAATCGCTGCGCACACAGCCAAGCAGACACAGACTGCAAACACACGAGTGAGAGAGAGGAAGATGGTTTCGATCGGAGTAATTTGGTGTAGCAAAATGTTCAAAGCGTTAATTTTATAATAACGGCTCTCTCGGTAAGAGCACGGTATTGAGCGCGCTCCTTCCGGTTCCGGGTTCACGACATCACCGTGTTGCAGTTTGGGTTAAAAATAAATAAATAAAAAAAGGTCAATATTAAAAACAGTTTTTGTACCGCTAAAAGTCATTTAAGTTAATATTTCATGGTTATTCAATATTATTCCCGTGCTTCCAAAATTCCTTTAAATCTCGGGTCAGAGACGTCACTTTTCCTTCGTCTCCATGACTGGGCAGTGGCTGTGCTGACGGTCGTTAGCCGATTATATCACAAACATTTGCTTCTTCAGACAGAGGAATGTAACGTTTTTGTGAGCGGATGGGTCCACTATGATTATTGTTTGTTCTGCGCAACGGTGAGTTTGTTTTTATATTATTCTATGTGCTCAGAAAGATGCTAGCAGCTACAATGTAAGCACACACGGCTGATGCGCGTGCACGGAGTAGATGGATGTAGACGCATACATGGCTGATGTGCGTCCACGGAGTAGATGGATGTACACACACAGTATTTTATAGTGAAAATATACTAAATGAATAAAATAAAACAAAAAACTAAAGAATATTTATGCAAAAAGTACACAAAATGACAACAGAAATGCACAAAAATATACAAAAAGGCTCCAAAAACACACAAAATTACTCCAAAAAAACGTACATTACCGAGAAAAATACACCAAACAACAACAAACATATGAAAATGACTCAAAACACACAAAACTAAATATTTATACAAAAATACACATAATGACTCCAAAAAACATACATTACAGAAAAATACACCAAACCAAAAATATAAAAGTGAGTAAACAAAACAACAGACGCATTTATCATGCACATGTCCCATAGAATTAAACCAGGAAAATTGCACCCGCAAATATACCCCTTATGCTCCCACATGAAAACATACCTCCAACGGGCACTGTACTAGTAGGGTTAATAGACGGAGGCGGCACCCTTTCTGCCCATGGGTGTGGTTCCAGCACCTCTAACTGACACGCCCCCAGCGTCTCAGAGCAGAGAAAAGTGCTTGTGTTTTTATGATTTTGAGACCTGATTTTTTCATCTTTCAAATTTGGCTCAGTGGTCAATGACGCATGTTTCTGTGGTGTGACAAATTCATAACACAAATTTATTTTTGCTTTACTGGGACTTGAAATGTTTAGGACATTCATACAAAAATATTTATTTCTAAATATACAGTGGGGCAAAAAAGTATTTAGTCAGCCACCAATTGTGCAAGTTCTCCCACTTAAAAGATGAGAGGCCTGTAATTTTCATCATAGGTATACCTCAACTATGAGAGACAAAATGAGAAGAAAAAATCCAGAAAATCAAATTGTAGGATTTTTAATGAATTTATTTGCAAATTATGATGGAAAATAAGTATTTGGTCAATAACAAAAGTTAATCTCAATACTTTGTAATAGGGATGTAACGATTAATTGTGAGGCAGTTAAAAATCGATTCATAGGTATCACGATTGACATCGATACTTTCAAAAAAGTACTGCGATTCAATTTTCAAACAGCAGAGGGCTATATATTTAGCCCTTCTCTTGTCCAGAAGTGAACACGGTGGGCGAAATCTGCTACTACTTTCTTTCTAGCCGCCTTCTACTTATACATGTTAATAAATGATTCCTTACCCCTTTAGCACCGAAAGAATATCTGTAATATTACGTGAATATCTGTAAAAGTCCTGTTTTTCTATTAGGTCTGTCTGCTAGCATAGCATTTCTTCTTCACTGCAAGAATTTCTGCATGCCAACCGAACACTGGGTTACCAGCACCCTCTGCTGGTACCAACAAATATCTGCCGTAAATCAGTGCAATGATGGTTTTTTTTTTTTATGTCCAATTGTTAGGCACAAAATACATTTTCAGTTGCACTTTTAAAAAGAAAAAGAACTATGATGCAGTTTTGCATTGTTTACTATAGAAACAGAATTGAAATTAATAGGCTTCTTCTTCATTTGTATTATTCCTTTATTTATTTCATTCAAGATTTATTTTGAGTTAAATTGCATTGTTTTGAATAGTTTATCAAGGGATTCTTTTGACAATGAAAAACAAAAGGAAAATAGTACAGTATTTTCTAGTTTTTTTCCCAAAAAAAATAAAGGAATATTTTTCAGTCATCATTTGACTACAGTCCCATTTTGTAAAATAAATCGTGAGAGAATCATATCGTGAGCCCAGTATCGTGAATTGAATCGTATCGGGAGTTGAGTGAATCGTTACATCCCTACTTCGTAAAGTACCCTTTTTTGACAGAGGTCAAACGTTTTCTGTAAGTCTTCACAAGGTTTTCAGACACTGTTGCTGGTATTTTGGCCCATTCCTCCATGCAGATCTCCTCTAGAGCTGTAATGTTTGGGGCTGCCGCTGGGCAACACGGACTTTCAACTCCCTCCAAAGATTTTCTATGTGTTGAGATCTGGAGACTGGCTAGGCCACTCCAGGGACCTTGAAATGCTTCTTACGAAGCCACTCCTTTGTTGCCCGGGTGGTGTGTTTGGGATCATTGTCGTGCTGAAAGCTAGCCACGTTTCATCTTCAATGCCCTTGCTGATGGAAGGAGGTTTTCACTCAAAATCTCACAATACATGGCCCCATTCATTCTTTCCTTTACACAGATCAGTTGCCCTGGTCCCTTTGCAGAGAAACGGCCCCAAAGCATGATGTTGCCACCCCCATGCTTTGCAGTAGGTATTGTTCTTTGGATGCAACTCGGCATTCTTTCTCCTCCAAACACGACGAGTTTTTACCAAAAAGTTCTATTTTGGTTTCATCTGACCATATGTCATTTGCCCAATCCTCTTCTGGATCATCCAAATGCTCTCTAGCAAACTTCAGACGGGCCTGGACATGTACTGGCTTAAGCAGGGGGACATGTCTGGCACTGCAGGATTTGAGTCCCTGGCGGCGTAGTGTGTTACTGATGGTAACCTTTGTTACTTTGGACCCAGCTCTCTGCAGGTCATTCACTAGGTCCCCCGTGTGGTTCTGGGGTTTTTGCTCACCGTTCTTGTGATCATTTTGACCCCACGAGGTGAGATCTTGAGTGGAGCCCCAGATCGAGGGAGATTATCAGTGGTCTTGTATGTCTTCCATTTTCTAGTAATTGCTCCCATTGTTGATTTCTTCACACCAAGCTGCTTACCTATTGCAGATTCAGTCTTCCCAGCCTGGTGCAAGTCTACAATTTTGTTTCTGGTGTCCTTTGACAGCTCTTTGGTCTTGGCCATAGTGGAGTTTTGAGTGTGATTGTTGAGGTTGTGGACAGGTGTATCTTATACTAATAATGAGTTCAAACAGGTGCCATTAATGCAGGTAATGAGTGGAGGACAGAGGAGCCTCTTAAAGGAGAAGTTACAGGTCTGTGTGAGCCAGAAATCTTGCTTGTTTGTAGGTGACCAAATACTTATTTTACAGAGGAATTTACCAATTAATTCATTAAAAATCCTACAATGTGATTTTCTGGATTTTTTTCTTCTCATTTTGTCTCTTGTAGTTGAGGTATACCTATGATGAAAATTACAGGCCTGTCTCATCTTTTTAAGAGGGAGAACTTGCACAATTGGTGGCTGACTAAATACTTTTTGCCCTACAGTACAGTTATAAAGTTATTACAGCACTAACCTGAGAACATAAACATTTTTATATTAGCATATATACAGGTAAGCTTCACATCACATGCATTTCGCTTATGATGATTTATACACTTCCACAGGAACTTAAGCTCAGGAATTTTGAGAATACTCAAAAATTTCAATGTTACATCAATTGTTGATTGGAATTAACTGGAAATTGGGAGTAATTTTAACTATCACATTCAAACATAAATATTACCATCCATTTAAAATAGTACAAAACATCTCAACTAAGGTTGCAAAATTCCAGGAATTTTCAAAGTTGGAAACTTTCCACAGGAATTATTGGGACATTTTCAAAATAGAATGTTGGCCTTTGTTTCGGAAATATATTTAAACATCTAAAATGTCAGTTATTTAACTTACTCCCATCTTGTTTTTTTTTTTTTGTTGTTTTTTTGTTTTTTTTTTAATAAATAAATCCCATGCAATGTTTATATTTTTGAATATTCCTGACCTTCAGTTTCCATGGGAGTTTACCGGAAATGTTCCTCCCCTTTGGAACTCTAGTTAGTTGCATCCCATTCCTACCTATAACATACGCTCTGAAGGTGTTGTGAGATATGTTTAGTATAAACAATAGGTCATACATCTGCTTTAATCTCTAATTTAATTTGCATCTTTCTTTTAATCTGATTCATTGTCTAAAAGTTGGTTTCCTATCAAGGTTTTTAAAAATTCTGTTTGCTTGTCCAGTTACTAGTGAAGGTGTTCTCTGGTCGGAAGCCAATGCTCTACAGTTTCCAGAATTCCCTGCCTCGGCTACCTGTGCCTTCTGTCAGGGACACCTGCAGTAGGGTAAAGTCTCAGTTTTTTTTTTTTTTTTGTATCCCATTATCAAAACTTTTAACATTTAATATACCAAATTAAAAAGGAGAATGTCAATTCCTGTGTAGGAATGGTAATCAAAAGCTGGATGGACTGAAATTGTTTTGTGTAACCTTGAGCAGTGATGCTTCACTAACCTCCACACTATGCTCAGTGTGTGTTTGACCATTTCCTTTTTCTCATTCTGTCATTCCAGTATCTGGAGTCGGTGCGCCCACTGATGGAGGACGAGCAGTACGAACGCATGAAAGGCTTGGCCGAAGACTTTGAGAAGAATCTGGGACCCAGGCTGCAGTGGTACCTCAAACTCAAGTCCTGGTGGGCTTCGAACTATGTGAGTCGATTGAATGACTTTTGTTTTTGTCTGTGAAGTAGCTTCAGCTTGTGAATGATCTCCATCTGCTCTCTTTGATGAAGGTCAGTGACTGGTGGGAAGAATATATTTACCTCAGAGGCCGTGGACCCATCATGGTCAACAGCAACTATTATGCCATGGTAAGGCAGCGATGATGGTGTTTGATGCTCTGAGATCTACCAAACAAAGCAATATTCAACTTTCTCCAAAGCTCCAAATTTTTACTCTAACCTTAAAACATTTTTATTGTTAGGTTTTTAATGTTTTATATCTCAGTAGGGATGTACCGATTAATTGTAAGGCAGTTAAAAATCGATTCATAGGTATCACGGTTCACATTGATTTTCTGAAAATTGAATCACAGTACTTTTTTTTTATTTATCCTTCTCTCGTCCAAATGCTGAGGTGGCGGGCGGAATCTGCTATTACTTTCTTTCTGGCCACTTTCTACTCTTAAACATGTTCATAAATGATTCTTTACCCCTTTAGCACCGAAAGAATATCTGTAATATTGTGTGAATATCTGTAAAAGTCACATTTTTCTATTAGCTCTGTCTGCTGGCATAGCATCTCTTCTTCACTGCACAGAATAGCTGCATCCCAACCGAACACTGGGTTACCAGCGCCCTCTGGTAACCCAGTCCAATTGCTAAGGCACATAATACATTTTCAGTTGCACTTTTAGAAAGAAAAAGAACTATCATGCAGTTTTGTGTTGTTTACTATAGAACCAGAATTTAAATTAATAGGTTTCTTCTTCATTTGTATTATTCCTTTATTTATTTCATTCACGATTTATTTTTAGTTAAATTGCATTGTTTTGAATTGTTTATCAAGGGATTCTTTTAACAATGAAAAATAAAAGGAAAATAGTACAGTATTTTTTTCCCCCAAAAAAATAAAGGAATATTTTTCAGTCATTTGTTGTCAGTCCCATTTTGTAAAATAAATCATGGGAGAATCGTATCGGGAGTTGAGTGAATCGATACATCCCTATATCTCAGTAATGTTCTGTGCTGTGGCGTACAGTAGCGGGCCATCAGAGGTCGATTTTAGTCTTTTGTGCCAAAGATGTGTTATTGCTGTTATTGTTCTACTATAAAAGCATGCCAACATACCGATGGTGTCCTTCAACTTCTTAAACCATGTAAATGATTATTCTTAATGTTAGGACACAGTAGGTGGCACAATAAGGCTTCAGTGTCCTCTTATCTAGTGGTGTGTCGTATGTTGGCCTATCTATGGCTGGTGAGGATTGTGGGGAGTAAAATCGAATAGACCCTGTTTTATAATAGATAAATATTAAACATTTCTTAAATTTCCAAAGATTGATTTATTACATTTTTCAAGCTGTAATACAAACCAGGCGAGTCCTCTGACTGATGTTAGATGGAAGATCAATAGCAATAATCATTAATCAAAAATCAGTTTGTAATTGAGTCAAGACTTCATTATTCGGAATCAAATGGGGGAAATTAGGTTGATGTTTGTACAACTTTCTGTTAAATCTGAAACTTCTGCATACATTAAGTTATATTAAGAAATTAGCTCGGTTTTAAAACTTTTTCAGTGCAAAATTTTAATAAAGACACTTATCTGTTTTCACTTCTGCTAGGACTTCCTGTATGTTTTTCCCACTTCCGTCCAAGCTGCCAGGGCAGGTAATGCTATCCACGCCATCATGCTGTACAGAAGAAAACTGGACAGAGCTCAGATCAAACCAGTGAGTACTGTGTCTCTGCATATCAAGCTTTTACTGCTTTTGTATTGCTGACCATGATAACAGTTTCATTTTTGTTTGATCATCCGTCCAAAGTAAATGTTTAACTTTCTCATCATTACTGATTAGAAGATGTTATCTTGGCTTGTTTTGTTTTTGTTGATACCGCCTTATCGTTCACATCGTGTTCTTGTTTGCATTCTCACCAATAATTGCTGATGTACTCAATGTTTCTCATGGATATCTGTTGCTGGCTTTGACCGTCCTACAAGGTCTTTTTGGCTTTGCTCCACTAACTGTAAATTAGCAGGGTTTATTATTTAAAAAAAGAACATTAAGTCGACTGAACGCTGGTGATTTAACCCAGTGGTTCTCAAACTTCTCAGCACGCGACCCCCAAAATAAAAGTGCCAGAGACCAGGGACCCCCACTGTACCTGAAGGTGGTTGAACACAGACATGAACATTGAAGAACAGTCATGTGGAGACAGGACCATCTATAAGGGAGGATAAAGGGGAGAGATTTTTGCGGCCCATCCATAAAGTCAGCAAAATGATGGTCCATTGTTCTATGAATCTGTGATAACCACATTTATTTATTTATCTGAATATTATCCACTGTTATCCAGGAAGTTTATTATTATTTGATCCATATTATATAGTCATCTTAAAGATGTTTTAATCAGAAATAAAATGGTTTAAAAGTGACCAAAAAAGGTGGAAAAGGTTATGAAATGGGATTTTAAAAATCACAGAAATTGGGTAAAAGTTGCAAAGTAGAGTTGTCAAAAACAGACAGGAAAAAGTGGTAAAAAGGGTCAATATTGAAGCAATTAGTTTAACCTGGCAAATATTGGGCATGACAAATCGTGAATGTGGTTAAATTGACATTTGCAAACATTAGGTGAGAAAACTTGTAGAAAGGGTTTATAAGTGCTGAAAATGTCTTGAAAGTGGAATAATTTTGTAGAAAAGGCATTGAAATTTGATGGAGAAGTAGCAGGAAGGGGAATAATGTAGCAAAAATGCATTAAAAGGAGCAAAAACATAGTGTGAAAAAAGTTCAAATATGACAAGTTTGGTGTAGTTGCAGGAAAAAAGGGTAGAAATAAGCAAAAATGGGCTAAATTGTTAAAAAAAATCTTAGATTCTAGAAGACATCTTACGATCCCAAATAGTTTAGATTTCACATCTTCTGCATTTCTCTTTTTTATTTTGTTTCTTAAGCTGCATGACGCTCTCGTGCAAACTGTTCTGTTTGCACAACCCCGAGGCACAGTTGATTTCTACAGCAGCCATGTTGAATGCCTTTGTATAGACTCCAATGCATGCATGTGCTCGCCCTGTTTCACTCTCACCTCCAGTTGTGTCTGTTCTTACGTTTTTGTCCCTGCGCCGTGTCGGACGCTGCGTTAGGTTTACTTGCTGGCGAACAAGGTCCCTCTGTGCTCGGCTCAGTGGGAGCGAATGTTTAACACCTCCCGCCTCCCTGGTTTGGAGACAGGTAAGTGGAGGGCACATCATCTCCGCCGTGCCCTCTGATTGTTGCCACAGCAACAGCTGCTATTGGAAACCCCTGACCCCTGTGATCAGTCTGCACAGCACAGCCCTGAAGCAGACTAGTTTTGTGTAGCGTTTCTGGAGATAAACACGTTAAAAGAAAGTAGCAGTGGTAGTTGTTAACAGTGACGTGTCGGGGCTCTGCTGGTGCTACTGAGATGGGAGGCCACTGGTTTTCATCTCACCCTTCCCTTTCCAGCGGTCTTTTAAGGTCCCTCCTGCTCCTTTTTTAGATTGCTTCTCAAACCCAATCGTCATCCCTCTTCCTCATCTTCATCCACGCTCCTGTCCCTGTAGATGTGTCTGCTTGCTGCTGCTGCTGCCACTGCTGCCATTGTCGCTCTCTTGGGATTTTTAGTGAATTTAGTATCATCTGTGTGTTTGACTCTCCCCTTTTGCTTTTCAGCTCATGCTCCTACACACTATCCCCATGTGCTCAGCCCAATACGAGCGTATGTTCAACACCACTCGTGTTCCAGGTGTAGAAACAGGTAGAGTCTGTAGCGGTGCCGCCTCCTCCACACTACTCCCTCTCTACTTCTCCTTGGGATGTTTGTCCACCTGTCAGAAGAAGACAACAATGAAATTCCATGAGCCTAATGCATGCGTGCTGGTCCGTGCACATCTGAGGACTAATTTGCATGCCATGGAAATGTTGATTGTGAGAGTTTGGAAGGCCTGACAGTGTGAGGTGTGAGTAAAGCCTGTAAACGTGCACAGTGACGACTTCCTGTGAATGACGACAGCGTCAGCATTGTGTAATTATCTTTCAGGATTTTCTTTAAGAAGATGATGTTTCACAGATGCAGGTGAAGCACATTGATCACTGTGATTGGCTAATGTAGAATAAAAGTGGATACAAAAGCTTACAAAGATTACCAGTAGTTTCCAAGTATCATGCTGTGATGGTGAGGGACTGTTCAGCAGTTATATTATAAGTTGAGGGATAATTGATTGTATTGCAACAGTCTTGTTAGAAAAATGTTTTTTTTTTGGGGGGAAAAGTTGCATATCTAAATGCTTGCATTTAGTTTCTTCTGTTTTCTTAAAGGCTGTATTCTTTTACTTATTACTGTTTAAGGTGTATTAGTTTGATGAGTTGAGATGCTTTGTGTAAGATTTAAAATCCTGGAAAATCATTCAATTTAGGCCCCATTTATTTTGACTAATGTAGATAGTTTTTTGAAGCGTAGCTCTCAGTGCAGTGTGTAATCAGTGGATGTGTGAGCCTGGTTTTCCATCTCGTGTAGTTTTCAATCATTCCCATTTCCTCCTCCTTTTTCATTCTCTGTGAAAGTGTTTGTTTGAACTTTCCTTCTTTTGTGGAAGACGAGCTACAAAAAAAAAGGTTTTAAATTGACTTTTAACTTCCATTTGTGCTCATCGTTACTGTTCAAACAAACACCGACCACTTCCCTGTTCCTCTTTTCATTTCACCACCATCATCTCCCATTCCACGCTTCTAAACTGAAATCTTTCCATCATGAAAAAATGTGCAATTATGGGCTTAACTTCCACAATGTGTGGCTTCTAAATAACTGTTTATCACGTAATTTCACTTGTTCTTAGTAGTGAAATTATCTAATATCATCCAAGCCTTCACAAACATTCAAGTGGAAAAATTTTGGGTCTCAAAAAACAACGCTAGAATTTGTCAAACCACGTTAACTTCTTTTTTTCCAGAAGTGGCAAACAGAAACCTTCTCCGACTATCTTTCTGTTTTCCCTCTTTCTTTTTTCTCTCTCTCCTCACCATCACTCGTTCCTCGCAGACACCCTCCAGCACATGAACGAGAGTAAACACATCGTCGTGTACCACAAAGGCCGTTTCTACAAGGTGTGGATGTTTTATGACGGCCGCCTGCTGCTGCCGCGGGAGATCGAGCAGCAGATGGAGAGAATTCTGGCCGATGAGTCTGAGCCACAGCCTGGGGAGGAGAAGCTGGCTGCACTCACTGCAGGTGACAGGTGTGTGTGTTAGGAACTACACTTCTCATTCTGGAAAAACTGTTTTTACCAGAGGGAAAAGTAATGGATTACAAGTACTCACTTTACTGTAATTGAGTTGCTTTTATGGGCGCTTGTAATTTTTTGAGTATATTTCTAAATCAGTAATTTTACTTGATTTCCATTTGTTCTAAGAGCCCCAACAACATAGTATTTAAGCTTTTATTTCTCAAACTCGCCTGTTTTTTGGAGTTTTAGTCCTCTGAAAAGTCAATTTCATGACGCTTTTATAAACAGGCTGTTTTGGGGCTTTCATGCGTATTCATGTGTGGGCGTGTCTGTAGACGCAGACTTCATGCCTCAGTCTTGCGAGGGAGATCAGTGATCACCTAAGTGATTTTCTTTTGCTATTCACACACTGTTGTTGCTTTTCAGCCAAAGAACTGCACATTACAGTAAAACACATGGATATTTAAGCGGCTGTTGTGATTGTGAGTCCGTGTCAGTGATTCAGGCTGTGTGTTTATCACAGGAGCAGCAACAGAATCATTCAGCTGCTTCAAACACTCACTGGAGTGTTAAGCTGCTAAGTCACTTTCTTCTCCTCCTCATCTCTATTAACTATAGGAACAGTGCATTTAAGGTAATAATCATTTGTTTTGGCAACCGCTGCGTCACATTGTGTCACAAACGCATCAGACCAAGTCAAAGGCGATGTAATGGGTACTAAAAATGAAATTGCTCCGGGTGCTACAACATTGCTGCCCACTGCACCAGAGGGAGGGGTTATAAGCAGAAACACATTTTGTGTAAGTAGCTTTACATATATGACAAAGTACAATATATATTCTGTATTAAACTGCAGTGTTTGTTTTAGCTGTGAGGTAGTTTGTGAGGGAGGAGCTCACATTCTTATAGGGTAGGAGGAGCCAGGATTATCAATGTGGAAAAATCCAACTCGCCCGTTTGGAGCTGACTTTTTACAAAATGTGGAATAACATAACTTTTACAACTTTGACCCTTTGAATGAGGCTAAAGAGATGTATATCACTGAAGCAAAACCATTATAAAGTGCTTTTTTTCATAATACTGCCCCTTTAAGTACGTTTTAAAATAAGTAAAGTAATTCATTACATTTCTAGACCCAATCGTAAATTATTATTGTTTTAAAATAATCAAACGAGATTGTGAAATTACAAAAAATTAAATGACCAGACAACAATCAAATAATTCAAATGTTCTTAGTCTGGCTGTTTTTCATCAACGCCCGACTTTGTTCAGTTCAGAATTGAGTTTCTACCTATTTACCCGAAAGGCACTGTTTTAGAGTTCATAAATGTAGCTATGCTTGGAGTCTGAGAATTTTTTTTATTTTGAATTGAATTCATAGGTGTTATTTTATTTGAAAAAGAATTGTACATTTTGGCAAACCTTTTAATTTATACAGATGCCTTTGTGGAAAATAAATTCACTTCCAATTGTGGTAGATTTGGTCTCGTCCTTTTAAAGTTTATACATGAGACGTTTACTGTATGCAAGGGAACCGTGGCAAGATTTATTACCAAAAATAAACGTTGGGGTGAAAGTAACTAGTAACTCATACATTGAGTACTATTCAATTGAGCTACTTTTTACTTGTACTTGTACTTCAGTACAATTTTATTCAAGTAACGGTACTTCTACTTGAGTAGGATACATCAGTACTCTTTACACCTCTGGTTTTCACATCATGTTATTGTTAAAAGAAGATTAAAAAGTCACACAAAGTCTTTCCGTCATGTCTTTTCTCTGCTGTAGGACGCCGTGGGCCAAGGCTCGTGAGCTCCACTTCAGCCGGGGAAAGAACAAGCAGGCCCTGGACGCCATCGAGAAGGCTGCGTTCTTTGTAACTCTTGACGACACAGAGCAGCGGTTTGATGAAGCTAACCCTGTCAAGTCTCTGGACAGCTACGCTAAGTCCTTGCTCCATGGAAAGTGCTACGACAGGTGAGAAGTGGAGATCCAGCTCTGATAAATGACTTGATGCTTTCATGCTCTGAGGAGAATTAACTGAAGCTGGTTCCTGCTTTCTTTCAGGTGGTTTGATAAGTCTTTTAATCTGATCATTTTTAAGAACGGTACCATGGGACTGAATGCAGAGCATTCCTGGGCTGATGCTCCCATCATTGGACACTTGTGGGAGGTACAGTATGTCAGAGCAGACTCAATCAATGCCATGTAGACAACAGTGATAGAAGTGCTGCTAAATGTTGCTGTTTTTTCAGCAAGTGCTTTGCATGGACCCAGTGCGGCTGGGATACACAGAGGACGGACACTGCTGCGGGCAGCTGCATCCCACCCTACCTGGTCCTCAGAGGCTGCAGTGGGAAATCTCCACTGAGGTAACCCCCAGTTTCCACTGGATGCGGCTCCGCTGCGTTACGTCACCGCCGCGTCACCGGAGCTGATTCCACTTTAGTCTGTGTTAATTTCCACCGGGTCCGCTGCGGTGCGTGTCTGCTCCTTCCCAGATGCGGTAGCCCGGTGCCCTCGGCCAGATATACGCAGGGCTTCTATTTCTGGTGGACACCGGAGCACGACGCATTAATCAGAACAGAGCAAATGAAGCTAAACAGGAAATTAAGCACGTACTCTGCAATAAAATATCGGGTTACTTTTCAAAATAAAACACTTTAGATTATATTTCAAGTAAATACATCACCAAAATGCCATAATGTGTAAAAACAAATTCGCATCCACTATATTGATTCCTCTCATACTGTAACTACACTGTAAACTGCAGCAACTTTGATTTAGCTCATGTTTTACTGGTGCAGTTTTATTTCTTCTCTGTTGGCTGTTGCTAAAAAATGTGGCTATGACAAATCCAGAGAATCCAACCTTCTTGTTCTCCTGCGTTAGGAACACTGACCTGTTTATCTGTTTATTGTTGCGTTTATAACACATACCTTTAACCGCGTTCTCGCACGATTATATAAATATCGTGAGAACTGCTCTGTCTCGTGACGTCACAGTCATTCAACCGGAGCGCACGGCAACGCACTCAAAACGCAACCGGTGTGAATTGGCGGACAGCGGTGAAATACCGGCTCTGTGCCGTCGCACAGCGGAGACGTATCCAGTGGAAACCCCGGGTAAGAATGCTCCACTGGGACTAGCATGGACTGGTTTAGATTAAGTATTGAGGACCCATGTGGTTTATTTAGGGCCCTATAAAATCAGTTTGACTTTTATTTTGTAAACCGGAAGTTCCCACTGAAATTGTTATACGTGAGGTAGCTTGCTGATTGTGAATGTGTACCTAGGAGCACGGACAAAAAGCTGGAATAGGACAACATGGACTGTTGTTTTTAGTTAGCCAGGCACAACAGTTCGAACACAGAGCAGGGGAAGATGATTAAAGCTGATCACGCTTTCGGGTGGAGGCCGGTGCACCTAATAAGCGGTCCCCGGAAACATTTCCCCATTTAGGAAAAAAAAAAAAAAAACGTTCCTTGCCCCACGGTGATGGAGTTTCATGTCGATTCTGTCCATTTCCGCATTCCTTCCGCGATTCTGCGTATTTTATAGGGCCCTATTTATTAAGCTGGGTCGACGCATAGATTTACAGTTTCGATTGTACTGTTTGGTTCTGTGTGTGTTGGAATTATTGGCGCAAACCAGTCTGTTTCACCACTGATCTAGAATCTATTTCTCCAAGCCAGGAATCTCACGTGATTGAATCCGTTCCGAGTTCCTTGGAACGCGTGATTTTCTGACCTACTACTTTAACAAGTTACTTGGAACCACACCTGAAGTCAAAGCTCCGACTTGATAAAGTTGGGGGGAAAAAAATCTCTGTTAGTCATGTTTAAGATATTTTTAACTGGTAAATTCTGAGTTGCCTGCTACACAACATTACGTGTTTCTCAGTCAGCTCACTTCTTGATTGGCTACATTCAGTTCCATGTCATTAAATCACAGGGTCAAAATGAGTTGGGAGTCGTAGGCTCTCTACACACACTCACACTCTTTCTCTATTGGTTGTAAATATTGGAACAAGTTTAATTATTCCGATTGTCAGCCCTGACCAGCTTTAGAGCTGATAAACAGTACAAATTCACTCCTATCACACCTGAGACCACAGGATTATTTTAACATAAAATAATCTGTTGTTTTCCATACTCTGTTGGGAAGTGGTGTGTACCTCATAATAGTCTGTATTGTACTGGTTTAAAAGTTGGTCCTTGCCTCCCTCTTCTGGTAGCATCAATGATTGACAATCAAAGATCATTGAGAACTTCGACAAAAATATTTTGCAGGAAAAGCATTTACCAATGAAATGCATAAATTGTTTGTGCTTTAAAACATGGTTCCACATGTGTATATGTAACTGTAAAATGTATTAGACTGTATGTTGCTGGTCATTGGTGTCTTAGTGTGGAGACAAACTAACGTCCAAGCAATTTTAGTTCTGTTTTTTGCATATTATTCTTTCTTTTTGTGTTTTTTTTTTTCCATAAATAACACAATATACCAGAACGATGTTTAGCCTAAACAGAACTTGCATGATCTTAAAGTATTCATGTATTATTAATGTGGCTTTTGCTTTGCATTTCTTCCTTTAGTGTCAGGAGGTCATTGAGAATTCCTTGACCTTAGCCCAGAATCTTGCAGATGATGTGGACAGTCACATCGTTCCCTTCAATGACTTCGGTAAAGGGCTGATAAAGAAATGTCGCACTAGTCCAGACGCCTTCATCCAGATTGCTCTGCAGTTGGCTCACTACAGAGTATGTACCTCCATCTGTCTCTATCTCATTTTAACGGTAATACAACTGCATTCATTATAATGATTCATGTATTTTAAAATGTAGGCATGAAAGAAGCACAAAGTTGTGGGTTTTTTTTGGATGTTAAAGAATAGCTGTTGCACTTATATTCCACTAGAGGGCAGTGAAGACCCACAAACTGTCACAACTCAAACACTTCCACCTGTAGCAGTGTGATTAATTTTAGGATTGAAGCCAAACCTACACAGCAAAGGTTAAAGCAGAACTCTTTGCATCAGATGTGTTGAAACCTTGTCCTTCAGCTTTACCGGAGGCTCATGTTTCAATAATAAATCAAAATCATCTCAAGAATGTGGCTCAAGTGTTCCCAGTTTGTAAAACGGTGTGTAGTTTGTGTGGGAAATGTTGACCTACCTGTGTTTTTGTTTTTTTCCTACTGCAGGACAAAGGGAAGTTCTGTCTGACATACGAGGCCTCAATGACTCGCCTGTTTCGTGAGGGCCGCACTGAAACCGTGCGCTCCTGCACCATGGAGACTTGTGCCTTTGTTCGTGCCATGATCAGAGATGAGACGGTAAATAGAAAGCACTAAAGATTAGGCTTAGCAGATATTATTATCCCTCGCCACACAAAGTGGAGGGAGGATATAGGTTTTAGCTCCATCCGTCTAAATTAAAAGGGACAGCTTTTCTCAGAAACTGTTGAAGATAGGATAACCAAATTCAGTGTGTGGCTTCAGGGTATCAATACCTTCATGGAGTTCAAAAATGAGAAGCGCGCAATTATTTTTTCCGGAGTTATTGCCCTTGTTCAATTTCTTTACTCTGAGGTATCTTCAAAGAGGACAGCTTTTCTTTGAAACCATTTAAGATGGTTATTAATTTTATATTCTAATGTGATAATATTTTCTTATACATCTAAGTTCTTAGATGTAGGACATTTAGGAAAAGGTTGAGTTATAATTACAACCCATCTGGCGGAGGATGTTGATGACTCTTCTTGTTGATGATGTTTCACTTATTGTTGTGGCTTTCCCGACACAGAGGGAGGAGCGTCTCAGGTTACTCAAGGAGGCTGCAGAGAAGCACCAAAACATGTACCGCTTAGCAATGACGGGCGGCGGCATCGATCGCCACCTTTTCTGCCTGTACGTGGTCTCCAAGTACCTGGGAGAGGAGTCGGCTTTCCTTAAAGAGGTGTGGCTTTCACATGATGAGCAGTTTGGATGTGTCTAAACAGAAGATGCAGCTTTATTTAGAGGTTCAAACTGCTTTGTAGTACATTTTAAATGACAGTTTCTTTAAAAAATAATAAATATTATCTTCGCATTGATTACAAACCTGATATGGATATGAATAGCACATAAAAGAAGGCATCACACCATTTTTAACCTATTCAGCAGTTGCATTAGTTGTTTTATTTATTTTTATTATATTGTTAGAAAAAAATTCATAAATACAAAAAATAAACTATTAATTTATTTTATTTTATTTCTTTAGGTTCATCATTTATTTTTAGACAAACAAAATGAGAAACAAATGAGAGCAATACTAAAATAATGCACCACCAATGGTCCAAATGGTAAATTTATATTCTATGAAAGCATGCAAAAAACTTGGACACACGATCCTTCAGGATACCAGAACACACAGAAAAATGAAATTTTCTGTTGCACTTTGCAGACAAGATCACTTTTTTATTTTTTTAAGTGTCCCGTTTAAATGTAGAGTGCTTGTTATTTCAGTGTCTTTAATTGTTTAGGTTCTGTCTGACCCGTGGAGGCTGTCAACCAGCCAAACCCCTCTGCAGCAGGTGGAATTGTTTGATCTGGTCAGACATCCAGAGTACGTGTCCACAGGAGGGGGATTTGGTCCGGTAAGTTATCCATTATCTTAATATTCAAAGCATTTGGACAATAACTGCTTAGTTCTCCCAAACGTAGATCTGATTTCTGTTCACACAGAAAGTTTGCATATAAAGAAAGATGTGTTTCAGTCAGAAATACAATTGTTACAGTTGGGTTTCAAGTTGAAATGTTTATATACAATTAGATATGCCAAAAATTGTTAATCTATTTATTTATTTATTTATATATATATATATATATATATATATATATATATATATATATATATATATATATATATATATATATATATTTCCTTTTAATCACATTTCTTAAACTGCTCTAACAAAACCATACATCTTAAATAAGACAACTATTTTCTGTACTGGAACATAGGTTGCTTTCCAAGAAATGTACTATTTACATTGAAAATCCTCATATAAGTCTGTCTGGCCAATATGTCACATGGCTGGACGTTAGACTCTGTGCATTGCTGATTGACACATAGTTTAGCCAATAGAGTGCTTCTTATTTTAAAAGGTGGGCTATGGGATGAAAAAGGAGGCAGAAGTTTTCAGAAATCTAATGTAAACAAACTTTTAACAGTGAGAAGTTGATACTTTAACTTAAGCACTCTAACTTGTGCTAAAGTGAAAGCATTTTTTTCAAAGTGACTCGCAGTTCCCACTTCTACTCACTAGATGGTGCTGCTGACTGGCTGATAAATCCACAGATGGATCGCTCTGCCATACAAGTGGCTTTCTTAATTTTAAATGGAAACAAAGCGACCTATACTCTGAAAAATCTGATAGTTTCCAGTTAAAGTGTTGTAGATTATTAGATAATAGTTTACCTGTGGAGCATAAAAACACTATTTGTCCCTCTTTGTCCTGAAGGTGGCAGATGACGGTTATGGCGTGTCCTACATCATTGTTGGTGAAAACCTCATTAACTTTCACATCTCCAGTAAACACTCAAGCCCAGAGACTGTAAGTCGTCCCATTTAATTTCTATTCCTGCTGTTATTCTTGTTGAACCTTAAATGTAAATGTTCTGATTCTGTTTTTTTCCTGCAGGACTCGCACCGCTTTGGCGCCAACATTCGACAGTCCATGCTGGACATTCTGGATCTGTTTCAACTTGAAAAGAAAGCCATCAAGTGATGGTTTCCTTTGCTGGTTTAATGAAAGATTATTTTACTGAAACATTTATTCTTTCTTTCATCATCAAGCTTTGTACAGAATCAATTGTTGGATGGGTGATTATTAGAAATTAATTGATGCTACAGATTTAAGGGTTCAAAATATTCCCATCAAACCGTGTGGAAGCTGTTCACGTGTGTGGATGAAAGGTTTAATCTTCTGGACTGTTAGCACCGGTGCCTTAGTGATGCGCTAATCTTTGGATAGAAAGGGAAGAGGAGTGTGGAATAGGGTTTAGGTCGAACCCTGCAAACATTTCAGTACGATGGTCTGATTGGATCCCATTTCTAGTCATAGGAAAGTTATGTTTTGAATGAGTTTATGTCCCTTATCTTCTAAAAATGTGGTTTTTGTTGAAGTTTCTGAAATTCCACATTTAACTGACCAAAGTTATGATCAAAAAACTTTGTGATCTCCAGTGTAAGGAAATGGCCGGCTTTCATCTAAACGGTTGTTTGGAGTAATTTCCTTCACCTAAGGAAACATGTGAAAGTCAAACTGTAACTAAAGGATGGATTAAACACTTGAAGTGACTGTGAGAGAACCTGCAGTTTGTTCTAGCTGCTGATTTAATGATAAAGTGGCAGGGAACGATCATATTTTTCCCCCCTGTTTGTTTAGTTCTCAGGATTGCTGATATGTTTAAAAAACGTAGTGCTTTAGCTAGCATGTACATTTGCGACAGCAGAGGAACGTGAGATGCCACCAATGAGCTTCCTGTGTTGCGTAGCATGAAGTTTGCAGTTTCCAGTGAAGTTAACGGTGTGTGGAGCTTAATTGCATCTTTTTCTATTTATATATATATATTGATAAATATATACAGACAAAATAAATATTCCATCATGTCGGTCCTGTAGTTTATGTGAGCTACGTTTGGACTGTAAACGTCGTGGGTTGCCAGTGACGGAATGATTGCTTCATGTTGCTGCTGAGTCATGATTAGGTGCACATTTCATCACTGGTTTGTATCTTCAGTGCAGTTAAACCAACCTTTTATTCGGCTTCCTCTCAACGGGGGTTCCATGCATTACCTTGCATATTTATGTATATGTTGTCACTTCATATTTATTTTTTTTTCAGTTTCAAATTCATTCATGTATTTGCTTAATGTGGAAAATACTCCGCTTTGCATATTTAAAAGGTGAAACAGACAAACGGCTCCCACCCTCCGTTTTTTGGACACAAATTGCAGATTGTGCTGATACGTTGTGTGCGTTTTTATCTCAGTAGACCTCAAGTTTACACTGCTGCATGGTTTGTTTTTGGAAGATACAGCTGTATATGTTTGCCTTTTAATGACACGTGTGGGGGAAAAACAAGCAGCTGACCAACACCAAACAAAGTTTTAACAATAAAAGTGAATGTGACAGCTGCAACTTGGTGTTTATTTATTTTTACAGACAGATGAACTCATTCAGAATAAACGTTGTTGTTGTTGTTTACCGGTACATTGTTATTAAAATGAATTTGAAGTGACAAACGCAAAGGAAGGTAAGACCTCCAATAGCTGGATGTACGAGGGTGTTGTACAATAATTTATTTTTAATATTTTACCAGCATTTTGGTTGTTTTTTGTTCACGGGTTATTTTAACCAAAGATAAACCTTGTTTTATGGAAAATTGTATTGAATTTTGAATGGGATTCAGATTAATATATTGATTCTTAATCAGTTAAAAAACATGTAATATAAAAAATTCATATTTCTCAACATTGACGAAATTTACCAATTTTTATGAAATTTGTTGTTGGGTTGGTTCCTCAATTACCCCACTGACTTTCATCTGGATCTGATCTAAACTGTGCATTTAATAGCATTTTCTTTGAAAAATTGGGGTGTCCATATTACTGTATCGTTAGTAATGGTAATCAAAATGTCTTCCAAGCCTTTAAAATGTGAATATCAGAATAATTGATCCAGACAACTGCCAATATCTGGAAAATAAGAGATTTGGAGCTCGGTGAAAGTTTGTGCTCCTGTAATAATCAATGATTGGGATGAAAAGCTGTGATTATCTCCCAAATTCTAATGATAAAAGTTGTTTATGTCTAATCCCTCATTCAGATATATCGACTACAGAATTATGAGGAGGAAAGAACAGCTCATCCAATAAGATCTTTTTCTCTTAGGTTTTATTGCAGGTGAAGAGAATGTTATCTATAGTTTAAAATAAATAAGAGAGACTTTAAACTACAAGTTGAATTGAATATGAATGTTCTTTTCAGGAGTAGAGCCACTTCATCAAATAAAGGATGCGTATTGCTAATAAACGGTGCATAAATGTCGTCTAACACTCTTGTTGATGCCATGGATGATGAATGCCAGTGCATCGCAGTCAAGCATAGAGAATTAACTAAACAGGATTGAGTGTCTTTCATTAAAGGTGCAGTCCGTGACTTTCAGATCCCTCTCGCCCTCCTTCCCTGCTGCTCTCTTGCCCTGCGTCCAAACTTTCCAAAGTCCTCCATCAGAGGAGCTAACAAGCTAACGTTAGTCCGACAGCAACATCACAGTAATACAACATGCTCTGTTAAAAGCATATTACTGCAGCACTCTCTCAATGTGGACACAGCAGCAGCAGCAACAACACTGTCATTTACAGCAGCCCACACAGAGGCTGCACATGAACAACACATGCACTACAGAGTCAGAGTTCTAGTGTAATCAAACAATGTAAATCAAGCAGCAGTAATTACCTTTCAAGCAGAAAAGTCACCAATTCCATCTTCTACTCCTCCAGACCATACACTAAAAAAGACGGCACTCCAGCACCGGGAAAGGGGCGCGGCCTGTGAGCAACAGCTGTCACAGTCCATCAAACGCAATTCTGACTCTGATTGGTTCTTTTTGCTCGGTCGTGGTGCATTCTGGCAATCTGCCAAAGGCAGCAGGGGAGACTCAATGAGTCTGTTTTTTTTTTTCACACAAACTGCTAGTTGATGTAAAGCTGTCCTTACACAGTGACAGCTTTAGCAAATATGACAAATAGTCACTTTTATAAGAGTTGCGGACTGCACCTTTAAATGACGTTGAACCAAAGTTAGGTTACTAATAGTTCAAATCAAATGGACATGCTTTGCCTTGCATTATTTCCACATGGTGACATGTGAGCAGCTTCTGCTCCTGTGTGTGACAGTCAGATCTTTCCCTCCTTGGCTCCCTGTTTATTTAATCCTATGGAAGCTGCTGCTTGCTGACATGGGCCTGCCTGGTGGACAGGTGGCTGGGCTCAAGTAGACATCACCAAGGAGCAAGTTCAGCCTCCTTAGGGTATTAATAAGTTCCGCCTGTCAACTTGTTTAGTGCTAATTCCATGATTAAGCACAATTAAAGAGAGAAGACACTCAGAGAAAGCACAAGGTGACAGATTTCTAAAAAGGGAGGGCAGGAAATGATTACATGGGTCTTGTTTTATTAACAACTGTCATTCATCAGGCTCGCTCTCTCCTGCTTACACACACACACACACACCTCCACAATGGTACATCCCCACCAATGTCACCCTGCACTGGGCTTCCGATAACTGTCTAATGTTTCAAGCTGACATTTCTAAGGTCTTTGTGCTCCACATGGGTAAAATATGAAAGATTCAATGCCAGATCTTCATATATTATTTAAATACAATGTTTTTCTTCCTGCTTATACATTTCAAGCATTATCCAATTAAAAAATATGAGCCAAAGCAGGAGATTAATATTTTTTCCGCCACATTGAGGCAATTGATGAGAAATCCACCAAACTTAATCTGCTGGCTCCATTTAAAATGCACAGCAGCTTGGTAAGCTGGAAAACCCATTCACTTAAGAGCAGACATTGAAACCTAAAACCTTGACTTGCACTTTCTAAAAGTAGACTTTGGAAGAGATTTGCAGCCTCTACTTGTCACCAGTTTAATTCATGTGTCACTTGCTCCACAGCAGCCTCAGAGTCCAGCGTAGCCAGTGTGTTGTACTGGACTGGTAGTGGTAGAGAAGCTATACTCATTCATACTGTACAGTGGACATGATCCACATTTGTGTGCTGGCCTCGCTGCACTAATGACTGTCAACAGTTCACCACTTGTATGTGGGTCATTTTGGGGTCATTTATAATTTTGGAAGAAAACTATTTTTGTTGGATTTCTTGCACAGACATCAAAACTAAATGAATTAAATGATACATTTATTTTCAATAAAGAAAATAAACTGGTTAGATAGAGGTCATTGGCCTATGGTTCTTAGAAGTTAAACTCTCAGGTGAAGTGAAGCTAACAAGAACAAAACTAAAACAACGCATACACGATTATGTAAAGTTACCGGTTTTTAAAAGGGGACACCGTTCCACGAGTAGGGCTGAGCAATATGGACCAAAGTTAATATCTCAATATTTGTTCTCAAAATAGCAATATATGATATAAATCACTATATTTTTTAACTCATTAAATAACATTAATTTGCTGATGAAAAAGGTCACATGGTCACATTTATTAACAAACAGCTGCACAGTATGAGACACTTTTCACTTTTTTTTCCTTTCCTAAAAAAGGACAGCACGTGTGAGTGAGTTCTGTAATGTGGCTCATTTAGGGGAAGGTCTGGGTTAGGACACACTCTATAAGCCATCAGACTGTGTGTTTCATGCTGTTCTGAGAAGTAGCAAATGCAGCTACTCCTAATAAAAGTATTTTAATACACAATAAGATATATTGTTATTGCCGATGTTGTAATTTTCTTTCTTGTCAAAATAGAAAACTCGATATACTGTATATTGAATCTCGATATATTGCCCAGGTCTAGCCACGAGGAAGGTCATTTAAGGTTTTGCGTGCAAAACTACCCACGGCTGGGTCTGAAAGTTACTGCTACCTCCTGATGAAGGGTCCTCTCAAGTCTCTAACACTGTAACTTCATCACCTCACAAACCGCGGAGCCACTCGAGTATGTCCTGTGAATTTCATTTTGCTGAGAACTGCATCCACATTTTAAAAAGTGCCATATGAATCTAAGTGATTAAGGCGAGTGTGTAAACGGAGAGGGTGAGCTCCATGGTTGGCATGGAGGGTCTGTGCATGTCTGCGGCCAGCTGCACCTGTCTAACTGCACTAAAGGAGCTGAGGTCGAGGGGCCCAAAGTGGAGCCCAGCCAACAGATAGCAGCCCCAGCACAGGAAGGTACTATAGAGGAGGAAGAGGAGCTCACCCATGGTTTGCTCAGTGACCAACAAATATCTCCCACAGTTCTACACCAGTGTGGAAAATAGCTTTTAAAAGATTAAAGGGATTAGAGCAGTAAGTCATCAGTTTATTCACGATATCATCATCGGCCTCCGGTCCACTTTTGTGTTAATCCCAAAGTAAACGCACAAAATGACCAAAAAATACACAAGATGACTGGAAATACACATACAATTACAAGAAATGCATAAAAGGGTGATAAAGATACACAAAAATATACAAAATGACAAACAAAAATACACAGAATGACTTGAAATACACATCAAAATGACAAGAAATGCATAAAAGGGTGATAGATACACAGAAATACCATAAATACAAACAAAATTACAAACATAAATACACAAAATGACTTGAAATACACATACAATTACAAGAAATGCACAAAAGGATGACATGGATACACAAACATACCAGAAAAAAGATTACAAAATGACAAACAAAAATACACAGAATGACTTGAAATAAAAAGATAAAGATACACAAAAATATACGAAATGACAAACAAAAATACACAAAAAGACCTCAAAACACACAAAATGACAATAATACACAAAAATGAAGAAAATGTAAAAACAATTTAAAAAAAGAAACACAAAATGAGAGAAAAATATACAATGACAACAAAAATACATAAAATGACCTCAAAAACACACATAATGACAATGAAAATATACATAAAATAGGAAAAAAAAACCCATATATAAACAACTCCAAAAACACACAGTGACCCCATAAACTCACAAAATGGCAATGCACTGACACATATTGAGTAAAAAGATACCAAATGATTCCAAAAACCAACAAAGTGACAACAAAAACATAGAGAAAATAAACAAAATGAGAACAAGAACACACAAAATCGGAGAAAAATATACAATATGACAACATACAGATACATAAAAGGAAAAAGCACAAACCCTTTATCATTATAATTCTGACATCGATCAAACGCATTGTTGCCCTCGCTCTGATAAACGTTGCCATTCTCTGATATACTGTATACAGTGTACAGTCAAAAAACAATTATCATGTGTTAAACAGATCATTTACTGTCCATATTCTTCTTTTCCAATTCAGGCTCATTAACCAACCCCTTCTTATGATCTTATTAGCTCCAGTTAGTCCAGTGGGAGTTTGATCCTGGTTTGGGTAAAAAAAAAAAAAAGTAACTTCAACTGTTTCATTGTGCGTTTTTGTTTAATGACAATACAGTTAAGTCACTTCAACATTCAAATCTTGATGTACAAAAGCTACAAAATGCCTCTCAACACACACCTGATTCAGTTTTAAACTAACTCAATCTTTCAGGGCAAAAAGCCCTAAAAGATTAGAGATCAAGTCCCAAAATCCCCACCATATGATAATCAGATATACTTTACTAACTTACGCAGGATTGAGAAATATTACAGATGAAAAGAAGAAACACTAAATGTATATGTATAATAACTGAATAATAATTTAAGAGAGTGAAGTAAGAAAATGTAAACTTTATTGCAACTTTAGTCATTCTACGTTCTCTGATTTATACAGAAGAGAAAAACACTTGTAATGGCACAGTCATCGTAATATGTACATTGCTGATACTGCAATAATCCAGACACTCGAGTTATCCAGATTTAAGAAAAGGCATTTTAAGGCACATTATTAGCTCCATTTAAAGAGGAAGGAATAATACAGCAAAGCTATTCCTGCATATATTCATTATTTTAATGTGAAGATACCACAGCATCACGAGGAGAACTATGACAGGTTCTCACATGAAGGGCTGTGGGGAATCACAGTTTATCCAAAAGTACGTTCTACTTTAGGAGAGATTAAGACTCCGATGTGTTCACAACGCGTGGGTTGCACTAAGACATTAGGTGATCTGATAAGCTTCATTAGACCTGAGTGTTTCAGTGGGTACATCATGTGTTTTATCGTCTAAGTGACACATTCACGAGTCTCTATAATCACCGCTGATCAGCTAAGGTTAGCGTTAGCATGTAAAAACACAAATAAGCAAAAACAAGCACTGGCAAAGGGGCCCGACTAACCATTAATGTAGCAATGTTCCAGTTTTTAGGGTGTTTTAGGGCTTTTAAAGTGATATATATATAAAAAAGATACTCAGTGGACTCATTTAGATCTCATTAGTGTGAATTTAAACTGGACAGAAAGGACAGTGCAGCTAAAAAGAGAGAGTTTGGCACACGTTCAGGTCAGAAACCACATGACGTATTAAGAACTTGTAACATTTCTTCATGTTTTTTCATTAAAAATTAATGAACGGATGTTTTTTACTTTAATAATGAACTGATGCTACACTCTTAGCTCACTGCTCAAATTTGGCCTGGGCCCACTTTGGGCTAAGGTAGCTGTAGGCTAGTAAGGTTAGCAAACAAGCTAGACAGTTGAAATGGTGAAACAAAAGAACGACTGTAGGACAGTTGCTCACTGGACAAATGTCCAGCTGGCATTTACCAAAGCAAAATGCTAAAGAGAGCCAATTGTCCAATGTTAAAATATAATACAAATATTTACTAACCCTAACCTATGTATAATATATTGGTATAGTTTATACAATATATTGGTTTAGTTTTTTTAATATATTGGTTTATTTTTTATAATATATTTGTTTAGTTTATACAATATATTGGTTTAGTTTGTATAATATATTGGTTTAGTTTGGATAATATATTGGTTTAGTTTGTATAATATATTTGTTTAGTTTGTACAATATATTGGTTTAGTTTGTATAATATATTTGTTTAGTTTGTACAATATATTGGTTTAGTTTGTATAATATATTTGTTTAGTTTGTATAATATATTTGTTTAGTTTGTACAATATAATGGTTTAGTTTGTATAATATAATGGTTTAGTTTGTATAATATATTGGTTTAGTTTGGATAATATATTGGTTTAGTTTGGATAATATATTGGTTTAGTTTGTACAACATATTGGTTTAGTTTGTACAATATATTGGTTTAGTTTGTACAATATATTGGTTTAGTTTGTATAATATATTTGTTTAGTTTGTACAATATAATGGTTTAGTTTGTACAATATATTGGTTTAGTTTGTATAATATATTTGTTTAGTTTGTACAATATAATGGTTTAGTTTGTATAATATAATGGTTTAGTTTGTATAATATATTGGTTTAGTTTGGATAATATATTGGTTTAGTTTGGATAATATATTGGTTTAGTTTGTACAATATAATGCTTTAGTTTGAACAATTTGTGGGCAAATGTCCCTTTTTTTGACTTTTGGGGTGAGTAACTGTCCAGTGGGTAAACGTCCTAGCAGCCCAAAAAAACAAACCAAATGTTGCCACACTCAACACAATTTATCAACCTGATTCTCAACCATTGTGTGAATCACGGGAGCAACTTTCACAGTTAGTTTTATTGTGGAGGCAGCTTTCTCTGTCCTGGCCTAGCACACTGCTAATGCAACCATCAGTGTAGAGCGCTTTGAGACTACTTGTGGTACAAAGTGCAATATAAGTTAAGCCTGTTTACCACTGACTAGTCTATACCATCATGTTACTGAATCATTGTGTGTAAGGGTAAACAAAATAACCCACAATTTGACTATGTGAAACATTAACTGTTATACCTCAAATGATATAAAATGATCACCATTGGATTCCTATTAGTGAATAGTTTATTAAAAAGTAACTAAACCCTGAGGTTTTGCCTTAATTATGGGCGGGGCTCCTGGAGCAGCTAAGACACGCCCAGTCTATACTGTGCATAGATGGTTCTATGCTATGCTAACTACCTACTCACTATTCACAATTATCTCCCTCCAACCAACTCGCCACAAATTGCAAAGTCCACAGGTGATAATTTTTAAAGGTGGGGGCGGGGCCAACAGTGGTGGTTCGTGACATAAGAAGCCACCAAAGCATCACAAACCACCATTCTCAGCCAATAGCAAAATTTGATTGTAACAGCCAGGTTTCAACCCATTGAGGGCAGTTTCTCTGATATTTTATCCACAAAATATGCCAAATTAACTGTATTGATTAGCCACTTGCTAACTGCTATCAGTGCGGTAACCCTAGAGGCTGCTCTAATAATCATACTTACAGTACTAAAGGACATTTAGATATGTCGACAGAAAGATTTTATCAAACCGGAGAGTGTAATTGGTGTTTGATTTGAAGTTCAAGTAAAATCCTTCCTAATGAGTGAACATGACACTACCGTGGTGTCTGTGATCTACTTTGTTCGTGCTAAGCATTGCCTTCGAAAGCCTTTATCAACCTTTTCCTTTCCTATTATCTTCATTTGGTCTTCTTGAGAGATTGTTCTAAGCAAACAAGGAACTTGCCTTGTTGCTCCTTGTCAAGAGAACCAGCAGCAACTAAACATTTTAAAGACTGTAGAAATGCAGTATGTAAACACACATTTTTTTTTCCAGAGCCAGTAAAAAAAAAAAGAAAAAAAAAAGTCAAAACTGCGCAAAAAAAGTCAGTTAATAAATCAGCCAAGAGGTACCATTGATTACAATAAAAACAAAAAAACAGAAGAAAAATCGTGTTTCACAAAGGAAAAACCTTACAAATAGGTTTGAACTTTAAAGTGCAAGTAGAAAAAACAAACAAAAAAATAAAAATTAATCTACTTATGTTTTCAAGTCCAAGGCTTGAAACAGGATCAATGGTCTTTAGTGGAAAAGTGCAAGTTGACAACAGCACAATTTTTGTTGTTTTTAAGAATTAAATTGAACACAGTAACAGGGAAAGTCATGTGACTCAGCTCCTTCGTAAGAAAACTGCCACGCGCTCCAGCGGCACAGGGTAATCCTGAAGAAACGTCCCGCCGTCGAACACCTGCCCATTCTGGCTGTCCTGCCACTGAAAACCTCCATCTGGTAAATAAATATCTCTGTGCACTGCCCCCTTCTCCACCACTGGTGCCACCAGAACCTGGAAGTACACGTATGGATTAGTTTGGTAAAACACATTCAGATGTCTAATTAGCTGGACATCAGGTTACACTCAGTGTTGGATTTATACGCTATCCGATGCCAAGTGTATCAGTGATGACTTAAGAAACCCAATCCCCATTAGGTCAGAATTTCATGGAGTCACCTCATCTCCAATGAGAAACTGGTCATCGATGGTGAAGGTCATGGGGTCGTTGGGACTGAGCCACCACATTGGTCGGTAGATGGGGTTTCCTGTCACCTGCCATTCCTCTGCAAACTGTTCTATCAGAGGCACCACTTCCTGCTGATGCTTTGATATGTAGGTCCGAGTCAGATTCAGCACCTGTGAGCCACCAGTGCAGATTGACCATTAGAGTATTGACGATGGAAGAAAGCTTATTAAGGTTCCTAAACAAGTTTAGCTCTCTTTGTGTGAAAGCTTTAACTCACTGTGTGTTAGCTAAACAAACAATGGTTTTAGCTTTAACTTCAGGCAGTAGTGTGTTCAAGCCCATATTACTTAGGCGAGTGTTTCACAAATGGGGGTACGTGATGAAGGTGTCCCGATCCGATATTGACACCGGATATCGGTCCGAAAAAAAATATTGGATTTTATCGGACTGCATCTAAAATCATCAATATAAGGTTAACGATAAAATTGTTCCGCTCCAGCACTTCGATCCATAAGTGACTGTGGTTCACACTCCAACAAAGTAAACAACTGTTGCTGACTATTGTTCTCTGTTTGAGTAACATCACTTGATCAAGCCTATTCTAACATTCCACACTACAAAATAAGTAATAAAAGTATGTATGATTCATGCTGATATTGTATCGGATCAATATTGGCATCAGCAGATATGCGAGGCTGCCATATCGGTATCATATCGGAAGTGAAAAAGTTGTATCGGCCCAGATGGCACTACATAAAATATACTGAATAATAAAAAGAACAGATGAACAACAAGTTCCACAAAATGACACCAAAAACACACAAACGATAAAATGATCTTGATTAGAACATGAACAGTCTTGGTCCCACACCAGGTGGGAGATGACCAGAAGTGTTAAAAACTATAGAAATAAATCTATTCAGGAGGCACTAAGTACAGTTTCATTTCACTTATTTACAAAATGAGATTCTTTAAAATGTGCATAATCACTCATTCATTCCATCATTGTGCTTATATTATAGTTGTTTTTTCACAGTATTCTGAGTAAAATGTTGTACTCAGACAAAGGGGGTACTTGGATTCAGAAATAAAAGGAAGGGGGGTATTCAAGCCTTAAAAAGTTTGAGAGCGACTGACTTAGGCTATGTTCACACTGCAGGTCAATTCAGATTTTGTTTTGCACACGTGTCACATGTATCTGATTTTTTCATGTTTATGTGAACAGTAAGAAATACAGCAAGACCTTTTTGAATAATATGTTAAGGTTTCATTTATTCAGACAACTCTTTTTTTCAGGAAGCTGACTTTGATCTGCTGACAAGTCAAACCGCGGTGAAGGACATGGCGAAAAGCAGACCGTGGAAGGAACACATTTTTGTTAACACAGTGTGTGCTTGCGTACGCACATCGTACCATCATACTCCAAACTGATAGACGCATTTAATGTGTGAATATGAACGATTTTTCAAAAATATCAAAATTGAGCATTAAGACCTGCAGTGTGAATGTAGCCATTGTTACAATGAAAAATTAGCTGAAAACTTTTATGTTGTTCATATGTTTTATCGACTTCAAAAGTCAAACAGAAAGCAAACCTTTATTTCCGGCGTGTGCACACACACATACACACACAGACGCACACTTGTGAGCAGCACGCACAGCTTTTCAAAAACACCGCTTTTTTATTTTCCAATTTGGTGCTAGTTTTTGTTAGGACAAAGTGTTGTTGAAGAGAACTATGACTAAAACACTGCCTGACACTTTTTTAATTATTATCAAATTGGGACTTTTGTCAATGTTGACATCTATGTTCTGTTATCTACACTCAAAGTTTTTCTTCTGTCCGCCTGTGGCCTGCAGCATTCCTAAAGGGCTCACATCCTCCTGTGAGTCCACAACAAAAAATAACTCTTCCACTTCCATAAAGAATAATTTTTATGAGCCGGGATCGGGAACGTTCACTGGAAAGGACTTGAATCGATGCCTGACGCGGAGGGGATCGTTCACTAATTGAGAAACCAGGCATGTGTGCGGGTTTGAGGTTTCATTGCTATTCAATTTCCATCGCAGACACTGCTGTGACCTGTCTGTGACTGACTGAAGTCTCACACATCCTGGAAACAAAGGTGTACCACATTCAGACTACAGTCACGGGCTTGTAAAAGAGCAGATTGTTGTGTGTAGTGCTCGGCTAACTCCTTAGTCTCCCTTCACCAGGCTCTAAAAAAGGAAGGTCATGCAGGAGACCAAATGGAAAACCTTGGTGCTGTCAACGTCTACTTATCCAAAAGGCCTATTTTCATCTTTTGTCACGCAACGCAAATCATAACTGATACATTTTTTATGCAGCCATGTCGTTTCCTGGTGAGAAAGAAAAAGCAGTTGATCACTCCTAATCCTAATCTGTCACACTTGTCAATTACTCATGGAAATCGTAATGGCCATAATGAAGTATTTTTCCAAGACTCAAATTCATTATCATTCCTGCTGATGTAGCCTTTCTAGAATGAGAGTGTGCCATAAATCTAGACTGGGGATAGTAATTCAGAACAGATGGACTCTCAACCACAGGTGAATGAAAAGAGGCTTGACTTCTTAAGAGAAACATCAAGAGTTGTTTTTTTTTGTTCAGAAACCTGAGCTCTGGTACTATATTGTCAAAGGTATCAATACCTCTCTCTAGAGACTACGGGCCTTGTTTTCCTGCCGTGCTGGGTGAATGCAACATTCCTGATATCCAATGGAGAGAGAAAGGACTCAGTCCTGCCTCTCCTGCTGCTGGGTCAGTTTTCTTAGATCAGGTCACGAGTCTGCTGGAGCTCCTATGCAAAAGCAATGATGGGAATCATCTTGACACAGACCCTCTAAGCTGAGACGAGGGTGGGTCAATTAACTTAATCTGTGTGTTTTTTAGACATAATGTTCCTTTTAGAACATCACCCCCACTTCAGTTGAACTCACCTCTGTAATACCTAAACAATAATCCAACAACTGAATAGGCGAAGTAATGGGGAATTCCTATCCAGCTTTGTTTCACCTTTATATAATATAGAGGAAACTACTTTAAATCTTGCCCATCAGTTAGCTGTTATGTATGTGGATGGTCATGGTTAGCATACCTGGTCCTCTCCGCAGACCCAGGGTGGTGTATGGAAGCTAATAACAGGGAGGAAGGTGATGATCTCTAGCCAACGGATGAACAATTCCTCATCTGTTACCAGTTCTCCAGAGAGAGAGCCACCTGCAAGTAAAGGACAAAGGGAAGGCAGACGTTATTTTACAATGGACAATGAAACTGTAGGTAACACTGTACTTGAAGTTTTATACATAAGGCTGACATTACGTTGACATCTGTCATTAACATAAACAAGGTGTCATGAAGGCTGTCATTAAGTGTCGTTCGTTACCCTAACCCTAACCCTTCGTAACCCTAACCCTAATCATAACCTTAACTAACCCCATTTGATCCTTCCACCTAACCAAAAAATGCCAACATAGTGCCAAAGGTGTCATAATTTAGTGAACGACACTTAATGTCAGCCTTATGTATAAAACTTAAGTAAAGTACAAGTAAAGCGTAACCAAAATGTCTTACAGTGCATTTGGAAAGTCTTCAACCCCCTTCAGTTTTTCTACATTTTGTAATGTTAAAGCATTATCATCATTCCAAGATGAATCAAGTTCTTAATATTTCTCATCAATCTACTCGCAATACGTCATAATGACAAAGTGAAAAAAGTTTTTTAGGAGTTTTTGCCATTTCATTCAAAATAAAACAAAAAAATGTACATTGCCTCGTGTGAATGTGGTGTGATAGTGAGTGTTGGTGGTGGTCGGAGGGACTGATGGTGCACTATGGCAGCCTCGCTTCTGTCAGTCTGCCCCAGGGCAGCTTTGGCTACAATAGTAGCTTACCACCACTAAGTGTGGAGTGAAAGAATAATGCACATTAATGTAAAGTGCTTTGAGTGTTTATGAAAAGCGCTATAAAAAAAAATCCAATGCATTACTATAAAGGCCTGTAACTGGATCCCAGGCCTTAAGTTTGACGCACATGATCTAAACAAAGTAATGTAAAAATGTCTCGAACAAATCTGAAATATTGCACAAGTTACCGTAGATAGAGACACAGTATATTTTTATATATATGCATAGTTAAGTGTGAGTATGCCTTTGTGTAAGCAGGTCAATGGCTTGCAAAGTTACCACTAAATATCTACATAATGTAATTTGGAGAGCTGAGGGAAAACGTTTAGGAAAAGTTTGCAGACAGTCCGGAAGGTTTTATTAGACAAAAGGTCACAGTCAAAATACAGAAAACCAAAAGTCATCAGAAAACAAAAACCCACTCTGGAAACACAGCAAACAAAAGTATAAACTTGTTGGAAACTACATTAAAGACATAAACTGAATTCTGAATGGGAGGATAAACACAGTCACTGAACAGCCATGAGGGCAACGGGCAAAGAAACACCTGTGGAAAATGAATCTAATTTATCTAAACACTTACACCTGTGAGTAGACAAGACAGGAACAACCATCGTCCCGAGCGAAACATTCCCTAAATACTGTCATATCAACATCACATTGTGTTGCATTATCATTGTGTTCAACTGTAAGGGATTATGAAGAGCCACATAAAGCTAAAGAATCCTCCATGACCCTGGAATGGATAAGCAGGTATGAAGAAATGACCAATAACACAACAAATAAAGAAACAGTGAGAGCAAAATTCAACACAAAACTGAGGCAGGCAACACTAATTTCCATTTAAAAACAGGTAATCAGGATTGTAATGATTAATAATGAATTTAAGTATAGTGTGAAAAATATCATTGGAAGTGGATTGGCTTTTTAAATATAGAACATGTGAAACGTGTTGGTTACAAATCTGGGAAAAAAAATAACGGTTCCATGTTTAGCCTACTATTTGTTTAACAATTACATTTTGAGACCTTAAAACAAAAAGAATCCCAGCTTTTTCACCTTTATGAAAGTGTTTTTAATCATTTAGAAAACTACATCTAAATACAATGAGATACAACTTTTTGTTGTTCAGATTTGGCAACTTAAGATGTGAAGCAACTCTAAGGGCCTGTGCTACTAATCTAGATAATTATATCCTGGATTAATCTCCGTTAGCGGGCTTCAACTAACCAAACATTCCCTGTCAGAGAGAAGCTGTCTTATGACGGTTGATCACAACACGCTAATTTAAGCCAAGTGTTTTCAGCCTCGGTATGTTCACATAAAAGGGGTGGAGACTGCAGCGTCTGACCAATCAATGGAGAACCTGGCAGAGCGAGCGTCTTTACAATGGAGGAACAGCTTATGATCTTAAACAAATATAATTCATTTAAATCCATGATGACAGCGAAGAGCAGCAGTGTTAGTGCAGCACACCAGGAGGCGGAGCTTTTATACTCGCTCAGATCTGATCCACTTCATAACTTGGTCCAGACCAGGTGTGGCTTAAGTTTAAAATGATGAATAATTAAAATCCATAATTCAGACCAAAAACAACACTGTTGTTACAGAAAAGGCAGGAATGAAAGAAGCTGTTGACACTGATAATGTGTAAAAGCATGAGATTATTTATGATATTAATACATTAGATGATAAACGGACAGCGCTCAGTTTCAATTTATTACAGCACACATGTTTATCTATTCAAGTAAACCTATTTATCACACACACACTGGGATGAGAGCACATTGTTTCACAGTCTGTCAGTCTCACTATAGCTTATTAATAAATGAATGAATGAATTAATGACTTCACCCATCCACGCATACAAAGACACAGGCTTCATCAGCTGACTATAGATCAGTCCATCAGATATAAATCTATATCTTTCCTAAATGATGTCATCGGTAAATGAAAAGATTGCGTCGATGTCTAAATATTATCTCTCCTGTCAGCGTCAGATCAGATCTACACAGTAACATGTTCACACATCACCTTTTATTGGACAGCTCGCTTTGTAAGAGAACTGATTGGTCAGGAGGCGGGACTTTAGCCCTCGCTAGGATCCTAGCCAGAGTAAAACCTGCTCCCGACCAGGCTAGTCGTTCAGCCTAAGTTACCATGGTGCTTTAGCTCCGTGAGACATTAGCCAGCTTCGTAGTCCAGCACACGCTGATTAAATCCTGGAAGTTAGCGCGATAAGAGGTAATCTAGCTTTGTAACATACGCCCAAAGTGTAATTGCTTGGCCATCCATTACAATTCATACAAAAACAAACAGTGTGAGGCCATTCAAACAGGAGATGTCTATTAGCTCATAATGAGCATTGTTTGCACACTTTGAAATATGCAAACTCTTTAAGTATTACAGTAATTAAATGCTTAAATGACTAAATGTTAATTGTATTTATTAAAAAGCATTTGTCACATGATTTTTGGATGTTGCATTTTTGATCTGATTGATGTTTATCAGTGCTGTTTTGTAAATGCAAGTTACAAATCTATGCAAATTACAAATCTACAAATCAAATGCAAATCTAGGAGAGTGATTCCTAACCGTATCCTTTTTGTCCAACTTCATTCATGATATGCAGTGTTTATTTGTGTCAGCCAGTTCGTCTAAACCCTTTCCTGTTTCTGGTCCTTCATTAACCTCTTAGTTAAGCCATTTAATCATCTATTTCTGATGTATTAGCCATTTTAGATTTTAAACTTTAACTATTTTTAAAGATTTGTCCTATAATGTTGAAAATTCAATTGAAAAATGCTTAACCTGGTTGGGAACCATTGATTTAAGATAATAAAAGCCAAAAAAAGAAGACAAGTTAGTAGATGTATTAGATGTAGTAAATGTATTATGTATGTATGTATGTATGTATATATACATCCATACATACGTATATATACATACATATGTATATATATATATATATATACAGTGGGTACGGAAAGTATTCAGACCCCTTTAAATTTTTCATTCTTTGTTTCATTGCAGCCATTTGCTAAAATCAAAAAAGTTCATATTATTTCTCATTAATGTACACTCAGCATCCCATCTTGACAGAAAAAAACAGAAATGTAGAATTTTTTGCAAATTAAAAAAAAAAAATGAAATATCACATGGTCATAAGTATTCAGACCCTTTGCTGTGACACTCATATTTAACTTACATGCTGTCCATTTCTTCTGATCCTCCTTGAGATGGTTCTGCTCCTACATTGGAGTCCAGCTGTGTTTAATTGAACTAATTGGACTTGATTAGGAAAGGCGCACACCTGTCTATAGAAGACCTACACCTCACAGTGCATGTCAGCGCAAATGAGAATCATGAGGGTGAATGAACTGCCCAAGGAGCCAAGAGGCAGAATTGTGGCAAGGCACTGATCTGGCCATGGTCACAAAAGAAATTCCGCAGCTCTCAAGGTTCTTAAGAGCACAGTGGCCTCCATGATCCTTAAATGGAAGAAGTTTGGGACGACCAGTACTCATCCTAGACTTGGCCGTCCTGCCAAACTGAGCACTCGTGGGAGAAGAGCCTTGGTGAGAGAGGTTAAGAAGAACCCAAAGATCACTGTGGCTGAGCTCCAGAGATGCAGTAGGGAGATGGGAGAAAGTTCCACAAAGTCAACTATCACTGCAGCCGTCCACCAGTTGGGGCTTTGTGGCAGAGTGGCCTGACGGAAGCCTCTCCTCAGTGCAAGACATATGAAAGCCTGCATAGAGTTTGCCAAAAAACACATGAAGGACTCCCAGACTATGAGAAATAAGATTCTTTGGTCTGATGAGACCAAGATTGAACTTTTTGGCATTAATTCTAAGTGGTATGTGTGGAGAAAACCAGGCACTGCTCATCACCTGCCCAATACAATCCCAACAGTAAAACATGGTGGTGGCAGCATCATGCTATGGGGGTGTTTTTCAGCTGCAGGGACAGGACGACTGGTTGCAATTAAAGGAAAGATGAATGCGGCCAAGTACAGAGATATCCTGGAAGAAAACCTCTTCCAGAGTGCCCGGGACCTCAGACTGGGCCGAAGGTTCACCTTCCAACAAGACAGTGGCCATAAGCAGACAGCTAAAATAACAAAGAAGTGGCTTTTCAACAACTCTGTGATCATTCTTGACTGGCCCAGCCAGAGCACTGACCTAAACTTTGAGCATCTCTGGAGAGACCTGAAAATAGCTGTCCACCAATGTTCACCATCCAACCTGACAGAACTGGACATGATCTGCAAGGATCCCCAAATTTCTGGTTTTTCTGCCAAGATGAGGTGCTGAGTGTACATTAATGAGAAATAAAATGAACTTTTTTGATTTTAGCAAATGGCTACAATGAAACAAAGAGTGAAAAATGTAAAGGGGTCTCAATACTTTCCATACCCACAGTATATTATTTTTTCCTCAATTGTCAGGACAATTGTTGTTTTTCTAATTTATGTATGTTCTACATTTTTCTCTATTATCCTATGTTAGAATTTATTTTTGTTCTTACTCTCTGCTCTTATACTGTGTTGCTGTAAATGTTAATTTCCCCTCTGGGGATTTATAAAGGTTTATTCTATTCTATAAATGTGTTTAGGAACATTAGAAATATTTGTGTGAACATTTTGCAGTAGATATAGAAAAATAGCCTCATCGCCTGTACAAAGGTGTACAACTATGAATAAATTCCTTGAACCATAAAGTGATAGTAATCAACAATTGGAAAATCAGAGGAATCTTGAAGCTAAATATGAACCTGTCACCTTTTAGGAACATAAACTCATATTATTCCTACAGCAAATATTAGAGCTGGTATTACCTACTGCATCAGGAATGAGGAAGTTGTATCCGAGCAGAGTGTGATGGAGCAGCAACGGAATGATGCCCTTCAAGCCCATCGTGCTCCAGTCTGACTGCATGGGGGTCATTCTGACAAACAGTGGCATGTGGTTTGACCTGTGGTCAAAGAGAGGCAAACATAATGTGATGAAAATATAAACACAAGCTTAAAGAAAGAAACAGAAAGAAATGTAACAAAGTTTTAGTGGTGCTACCGTGTCCCTGATGTCATAATAGTGGAGTCTCCCATCCTAGTGGCCAGGTGCGCCAACAAGCTGATGTATTTGTCCCCATCCAGAGCCTGTGGGGGCCGCAGGGCCTGCTCCTCAAACACATTGCCTTCACCCCCCTCCAGCATGATGTACTCCATTCCTATGTGAGCCTGTAAGAACCCGACTCTATCCAGGAACCAGCTCACAGCCCCAGGGTTTGTAATGTTCAGCTTAACACAAAACTTTCCTCGCCATTGACTCATCACTGGGATCTGTAGGAAGAGAATGAATTACAGTTAAAATCAAATAGAGACATAGTGTAGGCCTCAGAAATCAATAAATATCATTTGCTCAAAAAAAGGTTGAAAGTTTGTTTTGATCTCCACTGTAAACACTATTTACATTGTTGTTAAAGATTTGTGCATTGCATTGTGGGATATGAAGTTCTATAGATGGATCCATAAAAGTGTTTTTACTTCATTCTTACTGTGGTTTCTTGTGTTTGCCCGAAAAACTCTGCCTAGACTTAGGCTCTGTTCAAAATGTCATACTAACGTACTACCCATCCTAAGTCTGATGTCAAAATGAGTAATTAATTAGTACGTTCATATTAGATAGTATGGAAAGTTTGAGTACAAGAGAAATACCCTGATGTACACTAAATCGGGACCTTTTTGAAGTATGCATGGTGGGCACACTAGTCATACTCAACTGCCCCAAGATGCATTGCGAGCAAAAAAAAAAAAAAAAAAAAAAAAAAGCATATTTTCTCTTCTTACATCAGTTTAAGCGCTTTTGTAAACAGGGCTCTTGTTTTCTAGATGAACAGAAGTTTTGTCAGTAGCATAATGACGGGTCTCCAAAAATCTCTGTGTTTACGCAAATTTTTTGGATCAAATGACCGTATGTTGATTTTCTAATTGGTCACTTTCTCACTTAAAATGCTTTCAGAACTTTCAAAGGTGGAGAATCAACGGAGATATTTAGCCTCAGTGTACTTCGGGTTTTTGTTGTTGTAGGTTCCAAATGCATCTTGGGAAATTTGTAAGCATACTTGAGTGGGAATGCTCATCATCCTAATCATACTTATAGTACATAGTAGACAGTATATATATATATTCATATACTCATTGAGTTTGTAGTGTATAGTACAGAGTGTCACATTTCGAACACAGCCGGACAGTTGCAGCAAAACAATGGCAGATGTTTATTTTAGAGTTTACATGGAGAGATCCAAATCTGGTCAAAATTGATTGTCTCGCAGAGTGAGGTGATACCACGGGGAATCCAGGGAATAAACTATAACACAAATGGTGTCAAGCAAATCACTGTCTTTTTTGCCAAATGAAGAAACACAAGAAATCATGGTTTACAATTACAGTATCGCCTCTAGTTGCTTTAATCACTAGATTGAATTTGGAGTGATCAAGTAATCAGTTCTGTTCTTTATCAAAGCGAGACTTAGAAATGGAGACACTCAGTAAAAATGGAAAGGATCTGTGTAAAAAATATGTCTGTGTCTGGTTTACTTTTTAATGGACTAAAACATTCTTGAAAGTACAGGAAATCAGTTTTTATAGACTTGCACATGTTCTAAAATAGGTTTTCCATGAATGAACAAATCCGACCACATCCTGTAAAGAAAAGCAAAACTGCTTTTTTAAACAGTATTATAATAAGCATTTGTGTATGCTAAAACAGCATAAACAGATGTTAAATCTTCAACTGTGGCACTCTTTTTTTTAAAAGCAGTGGTTCTTAAAGTGGGGTCTCGGGACCGCTGATGGTCTGTAAGCCATAGGATGGAGATCAAAGAAATAAATGAAACATAACTGTGGGATATTTTGCTAGAAACTCCTGTTGATGAACTTCCTGCAAAATAGATAAAAGACTCCATGTCTTCTGTTCATACTGGTGTGAAGTCGCCTGATAACATTTTGTGTCTTGTATTATATACATATAATATCTAGAATGAAAAGTGGAGTTACTATGTTGTAATTGTTTTCAGAATCATCTGCACATGTCGACCTTTGTAAGGAGTCCCTGTCCTATATACAGTACGTTAGTTTAAAGAAAAGGCTATACATAAATAATGTACTCGTCAGGACTCACCAGTTGTCCCCGGGAGGCCGAGGGGAGACTGAGCCAGTAAGCCTCAGTGCCGTCTAGGAGTGAGGTGTGGAACTGGGTGGTGTCCACCCCCAGGAAAGGGGACAGGGTAATGGAAATGTTAAGAAGCTTGACAAGTGGGAGGTCCCTGGTCAGTCTCTTGGACACTCCCTTTTTCCTGCTGTTGAGGTAGTCATGGTCCTGACAATGAGATAAAGGGAGATTTACAGAACGCACACAATGGATTGGCAACTTTTAAGTCTGACATCGCAACCTCAGTCAGAATGGTTTGACATATACAATTATCCTATGGGATTAACATGCACAGATCAGGTTACATAACCCTGGAACAAACCCCTTGGATGACGTCTCGAGGTGACATATTTGTGGGATTGAAAAATAGATTACTACATTTTGTATATTTTCTAAGAAGATAAGCCCTCCTCAGTTCCAGTCACCAAACAAAGCGGCGGACTTGATGTTAGCAAGAACTTTCTTCATACAATTTAGCAAAAACAAAGCCCACACATCAGATAGAAAAAATATTCTGGTGCATATCTGGCCCAGTGGGCCCGAACCTGGCAAATTACAGTCGAGTGTTGGACACTACCACTATCGATACGATACGATATCAGCTGGACTCATGCGTAGGCTACTTTTATTACTTATCATGTAGTGTGAAATGTTAGAAAAGGCTTTATCGAGTGATATTACTCACACAGGGCACAATAGTTAGTGACAGCAGATATGAGGAAAAACTGAACCGTTATTATTAACCAATTTACAAACATTTTAAATTTAAAGGTAGGGTTGCATGATTTTGAATGTAGCTTCCCCGACGGCTCCTCCTCAACCCCCCTCGCCCCTCCCCTCTGTGCTCCGTCTCACTCACATGTACGAGCGCCAGTGCTCATCGCTTGTATTGTGTAGGAACTTTGTCGTCTCATTCAGCTGTAAGTAAACACTAAACTTTCTCATTGTATATGTTAAAATACGGGACTAAAAACTCAGTTTTAAGTCTGTCACTGGTGACGCGCTTTCAGTGTGGGCTCGTGCACGTGAGGGGCCGAGAACGAGCAGGGAGACAGGAAGATGTGATAGGTTAAAAAAATACGAACCGTCTTTTTTTTCATTGGTCAAAGTTATTACAGGTTTACAGCTGCTACAGATGATAGATTTACTTAGTTCCTTTTTCAGACCACATAAGATCTTATTCTCTGTCAGGACATCAAGAACATTTCAACCAAAAACTTAAAAAATGTATCTGGAGAAAATTGCCTACCCTATCTTTAAGTAAAAGAATATTCTACAATTGAAAAATTAAGAAAAAAATGAATAAATACAGTATATAAATTAGAAGACCTCGAAAAGTAACCTCAATAAATCCAAAGGATATCAAATGGATATCATGTCTTTTTAGTTTTTTTTGCTGATAATGGACCGATCGAACAAAACCACGCTTTGTCAGGTTGTTAGTTTTGTTGTCTGTAGCCCTTGTCGTACTCTTTTGGTTTAATTTTAACTATAGTTCTAGTTTCATGTGTTAACTCTAGTCTTTGTGTTCCCAGGTAATCCTGTTTGTGTCTCCACCTCCCAGTGATGTCAGTGTGTTTGCGTTGTGAGTAATTAGCTCCCTCATGTTTTACACTCAGGTGTGGCACGTTCCCAATCAAGCCTCCCTCACTATTTAGCTGAGTGTTTGGACACAGAAAGATCGCTGGTTCATCGTCAATGTTACCCTTGTGTGCGTCTGTATTTTTGTCTCCTGTTCCTTGGTTTTCTCATGCCCCCTGAGGGGTGTTCCATAAAGGAGGGTTAACAAACTCTGAGTCTATCCATAAACTCTGGGTCAACATACCCCGGGATGGGAAACTCTGGGTATCGGATTCCATTACAGCTGGTATGAAGTGGGTCAATCAACCCTGAGTGTGTAAACCTTGAGTTACTTACGTGTGCGATAAAAAGCCAAGAGAATACTCAAACTGCCATGGCAACCATACGGAAGAGAGTGATTTATTCACCCTGATGGGTGAAATAAGCCGGTGTTTGATGAATATGAGCCTGTTCTAAAGGTGCGTTCAGTCTTCAGTGACTATAGTGGTTTAAATCACCCGTAATTAGTCACACTTTTTGGTCGCTTCATCACTTTATCTCTTCAGTGATGTGACGAGCGAGGAATAATATGAACAAAATGTGTCTGAGGAGACGTGTCAGCTGCATAGAGAGCCCTCCTGTTACACTGGATATAAAGACAGTAAATGCTGCTTGATATCAAATCAATTATATTGATTTTTAATGTAATATTGTCCCCAGAGTCATCTCAACTTCCTAAAAAATGGCATAAAAAAACACTGAAGCGGGTCGAGAATCCAATACCAGCGTCACAATTCACTATGCCATCATACCTTCAAAAATGCGTGATGTACAGATTTAACTGTATAACAATATAAAACAACAATCGAGCTTTAAAAGTGGATTTATTTAAATTATCATCTCCTCCTTTATATTATCCACAGGTTTGTATTCAGTGAACTTTACTACAGACATCAGTAGATGTTTTAATGCAGATCAACCTCTCAGTGTGTTTCACTTAATGCTCTGTATCCACAATGTTAGAAAGAAAACTACCGTTTGCACACAAAAAAAAAACGTAAAGCAACACAACATTAGTAATGATGTGAGCACGTCTGTGGTGTGTGATGTTACTAATATGTTTCAGAGAAAAGTGTTAAGGTTCATTAAAGTGTTCAGAAACGGTGTTCAGGTGGGCGGAGCCAGGTAGAAACACAGGGTTTCTTTGATAAAACCTGCCAACGACCAGGTTTAGTTAACGGACAATGTTGCCATGGTAACATACTCAGAGAAGAACATACCTCGCGTTTAGGAATGGGATACTCAGAGTTTCCCTCATACCCCTCTGGTGCCTTTCTGGATATGGGTTTTGTTTGTTTTTTGATCATTAAAACAGACTGGTTCTACTAACGACACGCAGGGCCGGCCTTCCCGACAGGCAACACAGGTGGCTGCCGAGGGCGCCATTATTTATTTTTATTCATATATTTTTTCAATATTAATTTGAAAAGGTATAATAAACGCTAAACACACCCTTTAAAATCACTGTACATGTTTTCTCTTGAGTATCTATATTACAAATCTGTAACTATACCTGCTAATCTCCTGCCCATATTTATATTTATTTTATTTTAATTATTGTTCTATTCTATATAATTATTGTATTGTTTGCACATTGTGTTCTTTAATTTTAAGATTTTTGTTACTGACTAGTAAAACCAAACAGAAAAGTAGACAATTTCCTTTTACTGGAACATTTATATCTTATTTTAACTTTTGATTGCATTGTTTTTCATTGCTTTTGGATTTTGAACCATTTTGTTATTGTTGCCTTGAGACATTTGCATATACCAGTAGATGTTGTATTGTATTATAGTGTATTATTCTACATTTTAAAATAGGTTGGGCATTAAGTAATTTCGCCCAGGGCACCAGAAAGGCTAGGGCCGGCCCTGACGATACACCTGCCTGCTGCCTGATTCTCTCTCTGCGCTTGGGTCCTCCTCATCCACAACTCAGAAGCGTGGCACTCTTGGCATTTACCAAAATAAAAGCTTGATCTTGGTAATGTTATACTTAAATAAAGAGAGTGCAGGTTCGCAGGGAAATAGTGTACCATATCAGAGAGGAGGGTGGTGGAATGTTCATTGAGGCTGATCACTCCCTCTCCGAGCTGGTGTCTCCTCAGACGATTAGAGAAGGTCCTCAGCTCCCTCTCCACCTTCGGCCCTGAATCCACATTGGAAAGCAGCTTCCAGAATGGAAGCCTATGAAGACACACACACACACACACACACACACACGCACACACACACACACACACACACACACACACACACACACACACACACACACACACACACACACACACAGGGTTCACTCATATCTCTCTGACGGACATTATTGACTGGTATTATGACGATAATAAAAGTTGGGGACAGACTAACCACAGAGCTTTCATGTTTGGCAGCTGCCTGCTGTGCTCGGAGAGTTGTCGCACCGCTTCCTCGTGAGCAGCTTTGACATTGTGGGCCACACACACCGTGTACTGCAGAGGAAGACGCTCCATACTAGGTAGTGACTGCAGGCAGAACTGTTGTCTGCTGTCCACTCCAAGCTGCAGAGGGATATCCGGAGATATGAGCACTGCGACACCTGCATGAATGGAAACAGACACGGGAGGATGCACAACATTTCATGAATAAAAGGGGGAAAAAAAGGGTTGTGTCTTGTTGAGATAAAGTTTGAAGGTGTGTCACGTGGTTTGCAAGCACTTCAAACGCTCGCAGAGGGCCTCAATATGAAGAGTGAGAGAGTGTGAGATCGTTCATCAGAGATTCCACTGATATGACATAGTGCGCAAGTGTTACTGAGACCAGGATGAGTATGACTGATGGAGGAAGAGTGGAGGAGGAGGAAGGCTTTGTCAGCTGATATTGCTGCACTCATGTAAGAAAAACACTCCTGAGAATGAGCTTCAGCAGTTTGTGGCCGGATGGCTTTACCCTGGGAATACTGACAACTTCAATGAAGGAATGTTGCGTGTAATAAAAGAGTCAGGTGACAGGGAAAGTCCAGTCGAGGTTTGCTTATATAGGTTTGCATTAGTTTCAGAAAATGGAAAACTCTCCTGCATCCTGAATCAAAATAAGACACAAAATGAGTATAGTAATGTGATCGGAGGGTTCCTTGTGTTTTCTAATCTACTGTGTGCAGAGGACAGATTAGAAGTACTCACATTACTGTAATTGAGTTGCCTTTAAGGGTACTTGTACTTTTTTGATTATATTTATTAATCAGTATTTGTACATTTTAAATTAAGTAATAAGTTACATTTCTACACTCCACCGTCACTGAGTAAATTATTTTTGGTTTAAAAAATGATCAATGGAAATTGTCAAACTACAAAAAATGAAATGACCAGAAAACAATCAACAAGGCCAGAAGATTCTACAAGCACTATGTAACCCATGACGACAAAGCTTCTGTTATTGGTGTTATTGCATTTTTAAAAGAAATCTACATTTTGACAAACGTTTTATTCTGTACAGATGGTTTGTGGAAAATAAATGAAGTTCCAATTGTGAAAGATTTGGTCTCTTCCTTTTTAAGTTTATACATGATGTGTTTACTGTATGCAAGGCAACCGTGGTACGTTTTATTACAAAAAATAAACATGGGGGGGTGAAAGGAACTACATTTACTTTGAGTACTTTTTAATTAAACTACTTTTTACTTGTACTTGAGTATTTTATGTATGACTTACTTGTACGTGAGTACAATTTTTAAAAAGTAACAGTACTTCTACTTGAGTAGAATATATCAGTACTCTTTACACCTCTGCACGCCTGTTGGAGTGAAATGATAATAAGATTATACATGGCAGAAAATTGTCTCTGCAGATGTAGGTGCCCTGCGAGGAATGCCTTGTCCCTCTCACATTACCTCCACCCTCTGCGCTGACCTCCCCCAACCTGCCTCTCACCATCTCCCTCTCCCCTTTAACTACCTTCTCTTCCTGCTTTGGCTAAGGGTGTATCCCATCTAAGGTCAGCAAATTTTGTGCCAGTATCCTTCAAAGCTTTCCACACAGACTCCGACCTGAGACCGTTGTTTTGAGTTGCTGCACAATCCGCTTTAGATTAGATTTAGTTTTCCTGATTTGTAAAGACCTACTGTTCTCCGACAGACTGGTGACGTGCAGAAGTTCGTAATGCGATTAATAGTTTCAGAGAAGCACGGAAGAAGCTTTAACGTCAGGGTGATTCTCACGTGTTTGCAACGGATAATGTCAAAGAGATAGTGGTAACAACTCAGCTGCCTCATAAGGTATTAAATCACCAGCCGATTGCTTCTTACAGGATGGCACACCTTAATTTTTCCCTTGGAAACAATACTCTGTATCCATTTAGTTTAGCAGCTAACCGTGTGATGGTAATAAATACTTAATGGTGCAAGGAGTGAATGACAACATGAGTTTCTAATACAACAAGCCCACAATGACCACATTTACAGGGGAGCTTTAATTCTCCTTTAATTCAGAATAAAAGTAAAATCCTCTTTAATCTGACCTTGTAAACACTTAGTTCCTCAAACATTTGATTACGCTTTAAATGAATTCCGATCCTTCTGCACATGCTTGTCGTGTCGCGTGACAACATAATCCAAGATGGCCGCATGAAGGAAGCGGGAGTCGAGCCGAGACTATTTATTTAATAAGAGCCTTAGAAGAAATGGATATAATGAAAAGAGTGGATGGACGGAAGCATCAACATGTGGACAGTCACATGCACACACGGACATCGGTAAATGAAACAGGCTTCATCAGGGGACATGACGCCTTGCTCCAGACCAAAGAACTTCACTAATGACGTAGGGATCATCATAAAGTTATTCTTTCCACTCAAAATCCTGTAAAATGGAGGCAGAGCATCCGTTGCATTAACCGTTGCCTTTGATTGGCTGCTGCCTCCCTTCTCCCTTCTCATCGTCAGCGGAAGATAGTGAAACACTATGTTATTGTCAAGCTGCAAATCTACAATATTTTGTGGTTTTCAATGTTAAGGTTTGTTTTGTGTTTTTTCCGATAGAAAGATCCCTTCCAAAGCCTCCTAAAGCGGAAAACCAAAACCAAATAAACCTGTTTTCCATGTAAACCTCAATTCGGAATTACAATTTCCATGTAAACACAAAGCAGAAACTTTAATTCGGAATAATTTAATTAAGAATAATTGATTGTGAATAAAAAAAATAATGTAACCATGACCAATGAAGCTGCTTGTTGGCATACTGTACAGGGGAGTATAAAGGGGGGGGGTGCAGTCGTGAGGAAAATGCTGAAGCTTCTCAGTGAGATGGAGGGGGAATGTAGGCAGTGGAAATAGAGGCAGCGAGCGTACACCAGACACCGACTAGCCTCGTTCGCAGGATGATGTGCAGTGCGCATGGGGTGGAAAGTGGAGTTAAGGGTTGCAAGCATGACTTTTTGAGTCTTACTGACTTCCAATGGAAAACTACACACAATGGAACCTCGAGAAAATGCCGCAGCTGAGCGGAACCCAGTCAAAGGACACTTTATCTATTATTCCATCTCCCATCAATGATACAAGTTTAGAAACTTAGTGTTCTAAACTATGTTTGAGTCTGCTAAAAGCAAATTACACGACTCCACAAAAAAATATAAGCCATTAAATTACAAATAACATTTTTAGTATATTTGAATGTCTATTACAACGCATTACTTGACTGATGTAACAGATAGAGGGAGGAGTCCCAGCATTGCTGAAAAAAATGAAGCATAGTTTGGACTTTTGATTTATGGCCCAAGCTTTGGTGCACAGCAGTTAAAAAGGAAATGAATGGTGGACCCTATTTTTAGAACAATATCTTTAAAATTCCTCACTTCTAATAAAATATTTTCCACAAACTCTCAGAAGGGAAATTACACGCCTGACTCCAAGTCTCCCCTCACCTTCAATACAGCAAGCAAAGTGATGAATGAACCCTATGGGAAAGGTTTGAATGGTTTCACACACACGCACACGCACACACGCACACACACACACACATGTGCGCACACAAACGTTTTACAGCTGTCAGGCAGACACACAGATAAAGCACACATGTGAACACACAGGTAGACGCGCGTTTCTCACACACTTTCTTTAATGGGAAAGTTTGGACTTCCAAGAAAAGCAGAGAAAGACTTATAGGACCGTAAAGTCTACGAGCTCCATTGTACCCCCAAACATCTCCTCTGGGGTCAGGCAGGTTTTACTTTGGTATTATAACTCTCAGCAGAGTGACTGGACAGAGGAAGAAAAAAAAGATGGACCAGATGGGCTTAAACTGTCATATCTATTCCTTTGTGCATGGCTGCAGACCTTACTGAGGTTATAAAAATGTGCTTTCAAACACTAAATGCATCTTTAAAGGTCCAGTATTTTGCTATTTTTCACCCATCTCCAAAGACATTGTGTTTGCGGTTTATTTTCCCAAACTTGCCCGTTTTCCAGAGTTTTAGCCCTCTGAAAAGTCACTTTCTGATCACTCCTAAAAACAGGCTGTTTTTTTTAGCCTTCATGCATATGCATGAGAGGGCTGCTTCAGCGTGTGTGTTTGTCACAGCCGAAGCAGCGTTCTCCTCCTCACCTCTTCTGACCACAGAAATAGTCCATTTAAGACAATAGTCTATTGTTTTGTCCAACTGCTGTGTCGCACTGGGTCACAAACAAGTCAGATCGTCCCATAAAAACAATACAAGGTGGTATAACGGCTGCTAAAAGTGAAACTGATTGCTGCAATTCAGTTTATCTATAAACTGGATTTGTGAAATACTGAACGTAAAGATATTAACTGTATAATATCAGCCATGTTAGTTTTAGCTGTGAGCTAGTCTGAGAGGGAGGAGCTCACATTCTTATGGGGAGGAGGAGCCAGGATTGACAGGAGGAGGAGTTTCCATGTTATGACATCATAACGCGAGAAATATCCAACTCGCCTGTTTGGAGCTGACTTTTTACAAAATGTAGAATGACAAGGGAGGGAGAAAACATAACTTTTTCAACTTTGGAATGTATATCACTGTAGCAAACCCATTTTTAAGTGATTTTTTTTTTAATTATACCTCCCCTTTAAGTGAACAGTAAGTCTTCTGGCATGTTTTTCTGCATCTTGTATAATAATAAGACAATTAGGGCCGGCTTTAGGTCATTCGATGCTTTTTGTCTAGAGTGGACAAAAAAAAAATACACAACGGCCCATTGAAAAAAAATACAACCTATATTAAAAATTAGAACAATACACTAAAATACAATATAACTTCTACAGGTATAGTGTAAATGTCCTGAGGGAACAACAACAACAATGGTGCAAAATCCAAAAGCAATGCAAAACGGTGCAATCAAAAGTTAAAATAAAATGTAAAAGCTTCAGTGCAAGGAAAGGAAATTTCGACTTTCCTGTTTGGTTTTACTAGTCAGTAACTGACAACAATCTACAAACCTAAGAACACAATGTGCAAACAACGCAATAGAATTATATAGAATAGAACAAGAATAGCTACATATGCAAAAAAGGCAATGAAATGAGGGAGGTTAAAAAAAATTCAATAAAATAGCATATGGGCAGAAGATCAGCAGGTATGGTTAAAGATTTCTAATATAAATATTTAATTAAGAGAAAAAATGTACAGTGATTGTAAAGGGTTTGTTTCAAATGTATTATAAATCTTTATTATTATTATTTATTTTATTATTATTTGTTTTATTTTTGGGGGGAGGTGCAAATTGGTGCCCCCCGAGCAGGGGGCCGCCTGGGTTGCCTAGCTAGAAGGCCGGCCCATAAGACAATGATAACCTAATGTTAAAAACGTATTCAAGAAAGATGCAATTAAGTTGCTGTATTTGAAGATTCAGGAAATTATTCTGTAAATGAGAGATGGGCAATTTTAATCACAGCAGTGGCCACAAAAATGTGATTGTTTGATCTGAGGGCCACATTATCAACATTCATGTCAGCATTTGGAAATCTGAGCATTAATGCAGACAAGAACAAAGGGTCTGTGTTGTCGTTTTATATTTTTGGAGTCAATTTGTGTACATTTGTCATGGTTTTGTATGTTTTTGGATTCCTTTTGTACATTTGCTTTGGGGGCAGCAAAACATTTGACCAAGGGCCCCCGGGTTGCCAGCTACCCATGTCTGATGCAAATGCTTCATTCACTAATGCATGTACAAAAGATAAGTGAAAAAACGAATAATGATCAAACAGCTCGTGCAGCAGGGCTATTATAAACAAATGCTGTCATCACTAATAAAATAAAACAATAACCAACAATAACCATTTTCACAGTAATATTGAACAGGATAAAACGAATTAGGTGTAGGATGATAGGTGGGGGGGGCGCGTTCTGGTATGTTCCACTGCTTCCATAAGCAGGAACGCCAAAGTATCTCTCTGTATGGAAAAACTGAGTCAGAGGTAGGAATAATAAAGAGGAGGGGGAAAGAAAGGTGTGGGGAGGGTGAGAGGAGAAATATTTAAAATGAAAAATAATGAGCGACCAGACAAAAAGCCTGTGCAGTAGGTGGTCTCAGATCTACAGGTTTTGTTCAATCTCTCCCAGTCCACAGCTCACTCTAACTTGTGATGTTTGCTTCAAGTGAGAAAAAAAATCATAATGTAATTATTACAATATAAAATACCGTGAGACAGATAATGTCACTGCTAAAAGTCACAGCTATCACAGAATCAGTCCCAACGCAATCACTAGGAGTCCTTATTTGTCGTTAGTCTAGTCTTTAAGTCTTTGATTGTCTGATAACAAAGTGTGAACAAATGAATCCTTTGCAATAAAATCAACACTTGTGTTAAAAAGAAATGAAAAAATGGAAAAACATATTTGCAGAAATAAAATCAAGCAAATATCTTTTTTTTTTTTGGCGAAGGTTGGGCTTGCATCTCAAAAAAAGTGTAATACAAGTGTGATCTAATACAAGTACTGGAGCTAATAAATCATTGTGTTGAGAAATGACATGTTTGGAAGCCAGACAGGGTGGAATTAAATATAAACTACAAAAAACCAACAAAAAAACCAAAAAAAAACTAATCTGTAATGTGATGTTATCTTCAAATTTAAAATCTGTAATGTCAACTGAATAAATATTTGATTAAGATTTATGCAGTTAAAATACATTGTAATGTACTCTGTATGCAATGTAATGTGTATTTCATAGATTTTATATTTCCAAAATTAATAAATAAAATAAATCTGCATCTGTAATGGATTCAGTAGATTAGAAATAGCAAAAAGATCTGTAAATCTAGAACAAAATAACATAAAAATGTTATGCTTACAAGTGATTTAGATATATTGATATCTATGGAATGCATATATTTGTCTTTAGGCATTAATATACTATAAATGTGTATAGCTGTGCATATATATTTAACTTTATTTGTATTTATTTATATTGTTTCACTGCTTTCAAAAGCTTTCAAAAGCTTTTTTATCTTTTATGTTTTAGCTTTATAGTATTTATTTATTTATTTATTCCACATATTTATTTAAGCCTCTGTTTTACTGCCTAATTTTAAGGATGGATTTAAAAACACTAATAAAGAGTGAGGACGTCACCTCTCTCTATTAAAGCAAGGGATCTCTGTGTGTCTGTGTGTCTGTCTGTGCCTCACATACTGTATCTCTGCTTTTCAGGGACAGACAGAGCTCATACTTGCTACATAGCTGCAGCTTGGTTCTAAGCTGTGCGACGTGGGAAATCCTTCAGTTTCAACATGCGACAAATAATTTCTCTAAAATTATGCAATTGTTTCATTTTTCAACGACCGATTCCGAAACATTCAATTTGAAATCATCACATTCCTATTTTACTAGCTCACTAACTATAAAACTTATTGTAAAGTATGTAACATGTTTGTAAGTATTTAACTTTGCGTTTAAAAAAAAATATATATATATTCTATCATGAACAACACGCCAAGTCTGCAGCATTTAACCACAAAATCCAATCTGTGACACATTTATCACAATATTTCAGTGAAAATAAACATCTAAACATGGTTAATTTAATACAAAAACTCTGAAAAAGCACCGACTCCGTCTGTCACCTGTATTTATCTTTGTGAGCTTGTAAATCAGATTTCAGACGGCACTAATGGTGACTATAGCGTTCTTGTTAGAACAAGCTTGAGAGAACCTCACGTTGTGCATGTGATCATTCTGATTGTTGGTGACCCCTGATGTAACCCAGGGGTTCTCAAACTGTTTTTTGGATCAAATACCACTTTTCTCTTCTTTCTTACTCCAGGTACCCCTTTTGTCTGATTACTGCATTTTGCTCAGAATACCTTGAAAAAACAACTATAGAGCATGATGATGGAATGAATGAGTGATAACACACATTTTAAAGAATCTGTTTGCAAATAAGTGGAATTAAACAATATAAGTGTCTCATGAATAGATTTATTTCTATAGTTTTTATCACTTACTGTCATCTCCCACCTGGTTCGGGACCAAGACGGACCCCTGTTTTCCCCCCTGTAGTGTCATTGTGTACCACGTACCCCATTTGAGAAACACAGCTTTAAACCAGTGGTTCTCAAACTATTCTTATTTCTGAATCTGTATACCCCTTTTGTCTGACTACAACATTTTGCTCAGAATACTATGAAAAACCAACTACAGAACATAATGATGGTGGTCCCTCTGTATTTATAACACAGTAAAACAAACATGATCAATAACTAATTCTAGAAGAAAAAAGCGTCTTTGGGGCCGCCCGAAATTTTCAAAAATGGTGTCACAATCCAAAAACGTTTATGAACCACTGCTAAATACTGTTTCATTCCATTTATTTACAAAATCGAATTATTTCAAAATGTCATAACTCATTCATTCAATCATTACGTTCTATAATTGTTTTTTCATAGTATTCTGAGCAAAACGATGCAGTCGGACAAAGGGGGGGAGGGTACTTGGATTCGGAAATAAGAGAAAGGGATTAATCATAAGTGGCGCCAGCTCAGATATATTTGTAGCGCATTTTGTTTAAAATACACTTATAATTGAGAAAGTATCAAGTACAGTTAAGACTGTGTGTTGTTTTGAATTTAAATAATAATTTTTTTAATCAGTAATTTTTATTATTTATCAATTACTAGACATTTCCATTGATTGATCCCATTTTAAATTCCAGGCAATCCCACATGGGGTCACGACCCTAAGGTTGAAAAACACTAATTGAGTGCCTCCAGAATAGATTTATTTCTAAATTTTTTTATCATTTCTGGTCATCTGCCCCCTGGTGTGGGACCTAGACTGACCCTTGTATTTTCATTTCATGTTCTAATTTTTTCGGACTGCATCTAAAACCTCCGATATAATAAATATTGTTTTCTTGGATTTATTTTTTCAACATCTTCTGTTTTATTTATTTTATTTATTTCATTCAATCATAGAATATTCTTATTCTAAAATGTTAATTAAATGTAATCCATAGGTTTATAATAAATGGCTCTGTTTTTTTTTTTTAATAAACAACCCTTTTCTAACATTCCACACTACAAAATAAGTAATAAAAGTATGTGTGAGTCGTGCTGATATTGTATCGGCTCGATATCGGTATTGACCAATACTCAAAGTTGCAATATCGGTATCGTGTCAGAAGTGAAAGAGTTGTAACGGGACATCCCTAAATATAATCATCATTTTTAACATTTTCATACTCATATTTGTTAATTTTCCACTTTCTCTCTCAAGTACCACCTGTAATATCATTGCGTAGCCCCAGGGGTACATGTACCCCAATTTGAGAAACACTGCTTTCACCCATACAATTACACACACAGCACACTTTGTTACTACAACAGCTAGGGCTGGGCAAAAAATAATAATTTAATTTATTGATTCATCAAATTTGTAGATAAAAACTATTTTTTATTTTGCAAATTCGAGTTTAAATAATAATAATAATAATAATAATAATAATAATAATAATAATAATAATAATAAATTAATTATTGATTTTTTTTTTTCACAACAGATTTTTTGGACTTTTTCGCGTTCCGTTCTTGTGGGTTACCGTAGCGTGATGTGTGCCCGCTCCCTCTTTGTTTACATGTGTTTACCCATTGAGTAGCTATATGTGTGACACAGGCATGTTTAATTTTTTATTCACACTACACTGAGATGCTAAGGGAAGAGTTTATTATTTTTTTTAATTGTAATGTTATAGAATATGTAGTTATGTGATTTCTTAATCAGAAAATTTAAGCTACTGTGAAGTTGCTGTTGCACTTTTGCCTAAACCTGGGTTAAAACTTTAAATGGTTGAATGACATGTCATTTACTGTTTATTGGGATTGTTCTATGCATTTTAACTGTTGAGTACAATCACAGCAATAAAGTTGCACTTTTGACAATAAATCTGATGTCTGCAGTCATTTTTAAGTGCATTGAAAAAAAAAAAAAAAATAGAATCGAAAATCGAGTTTTTCTTTAAAAAATCAGAGTTTTTTTTTCTAGGCAAAATCACCCAGCCCTAACAACAACACATTATCAGTTAAGTAAACCTGACTCGTCTCTGTAGTGTTTATACTCAGCTCTTGAACTGTTTCAACAGGTGAAGAAATGGCTTCATGAACTCTAATCTGTGTGTGTGTGCGTTCCGTCCTATTGGTGACATGCAATCTGCTGGTGGTATCCCAGTTGTTTCTGTATGGATAAAGACAGGTGGGGCTATGACGAGCTCCTCCAGCTGGCCACACTCTCAAATGTCACTCTCCTGCACAGTTGCATATATCTGTCTCTGGTTTTTCACCTAGTCTTACCTTTTAGCTCTCCCTCTGTCCATGACATATACTATTTACTACTCCAGAGCTGTTAATTGTCTTTAATTTGTCACCTTGTCCTATGATATATGTTTTTTTCTGTCTCTGTACAACCATTCCCAGGAGTCCTCTTAGGTTTGCAGGCTGAAAAGAGACAACCATGTATGTCATCTGCTCTGGTGACTAACTAGGGTCAGTGAAGACAGGTCTGAAAGTATGACGGAAAGATTTGGACTGGTCAGGTGTTTGAAGCTGCTGTAAAGCTAACTATGAAATATAAAATAGCAAAACAAGATCATAAATAACATACAAACTATTTAACGACTATTGTTCTACCATTGTTTGTTTATCATTATTGATTTGTTCCTTTTTTTCTCCACTGTGGGACAATTACAGTATGAGTTTATCTTCATTTATCTCATTTTAATATGTTCAGGTTTCATTTATTCAGAAATTTACTTTGATCTCCTGACGTGTATCGACTGCCAACTGTCAGTCTTCCTCAGAGGCGTGTGCTGATCGCTTTGATGTGTCCTTATCAGTTCTTTCAGAATGTGGCCAGAAAAGTTCTCTGAATAAATGAAACCATAACATATTATTCAAAAAGAAGACAAAATGAACTTGCTGGAATTATTATCTTATCTTATTGATCAAGGCTGATCTGATCGTTGCCTGTGTCTCCCATCGCTCAACCTTTTCTAACCACAGTCATCTGGAGGCTTTTTCTGCAACTTTCACATTGTTTTTAATGGCCAAAAATCAAAGTAAACAAAAATAGAATAAACTAATATATCTATCGAAGAAGCAGACACACTTCAGTATAAAAAACAAAAGGCCCGCTTGAAATAAATTCAACTTAAAAAACTAAATAATGTGGGAAAAAAAGGCTATCGCCAAAATACTGTTTGAAGCAGTTAGTCCTTACTTTTTTATGCATTTAATAAAACAATGGGAAATAAAGTGACACTTTTCCGTATCCATAAGTTATTCGCGATGACTTCATGAACTTCTTTATTACTGATAAAATTAGAAACAAAGCTAATGTACCCCCTGCAGGAATGCTCAATAATTTCCTAAACAAAGCAGCTCCTGAAATACCTCCCACATGCAGCTTTTATTTACATAGTTTCACTCCTATTGGTCTATCTGAACTCACCTCAATAGTTAGTGCTTCTAAACCAACAACCAAGATCAAATCCCAACTCTATTGTTTAAATATGTTTTTCCACTAGTCAGCACTAATGTGATTAACTGGATTATTACATCTCTAGTAACAGGTTATGTACCACAGGCTTTTAAAACCGCTGTAATCAAACCTCTCCTTAAAAAACCTACCCATGATCTAAGTGACTTGTCCAACTATAGGCCAATATCCAACCAATTTAATTCAACTAAATAAAATTTAATTCAACTTTATTTATATACAGTAGCACCAGTTACAATAATATCCATCTCACAGGGCTTATTAAAATATACATTTCTTAAGAAAAAAAAAGAAAAAAACAATTCCACATGAACATGCATCAGCTACAGTGGGGAGAAAAAAAAACCTTGCTTTTAATGTCCCTGAAAGGTTGTGAAATTATGCGTATTTCAGCTACTGTAACATCAGTGAGCTGAAGTGTGCGCGGCTCCGCCCCCGCATGACACCAAGCAAACTGCAAATGTACCAATAGTTTTGGACTACAGTGTTAAGTGCCACAGACAGACTTAGAGGGAATTATAACTATGCATATAAAATGCCTGTTATGTGCTTTGCGTACGACTGACTAAACTGTACGCAATCCAAATTCTGATTGAAAACAGAACATGAAAATGTCCCAAAAAGTCTTTATGGGATGGTGTCTATCAAATAGAAAAAACTAGAACAATATAGAATTAAATTATGAACAAATATCTGTGTGAACTTTAAGCATTATTTGACAATGACAGCGTTAATGGCCATGAATGTCATGAATGACGTGGCTGGAGGCAAAAACAGGAAACGCCGCTGGCTAAATACTACCTCTGAGTCTGAATGCATTATTTTGTACTTTTATATTCTTAATGAACTTTAACTCAGAATTCTGAGTTGAAGAGCAACCATACTGTATATTGCAATGTTAGGGAATTCATGTTTTTTTTTTCATTTTAGATATGTAAATGTATAAATTACTTTTAGTCAATTAATGGGGAGATAATCGATAATCGAATTGAGTCGAATCGAATCGAACTGGAAAAAAAAAAAGCCCTAATACACATTAGATGACACAAGCGAGATTTGCCAGCGTAGCGCAACGGCGGCCATCTTACCTCAGACAACTGACGTTCTGACGCGCTCTATGGTACAGTAGCTGTTGGAAGGTTAAACAAAAATACCCTTAACTCGATGAAATACTGACGGATTTACAAACCTTATTATACGCAGGTATGACATAGGAGCTTGTACATAGAGGTGTCCCGACACTGGTCCGATATCAGCCAAAAAACAAATATCGGACTACATCTAAAATCACCGATATAAGCCCTCCAGTAAAATGTTCCGCTCCAGCACTTCTATCCATAGGTGACTGTGGTTCACAAAGTAACCTCCTGTTGCTGACTATTGTTCTCTGTTTGAGTGACATCACTTGATCAAGCCTTTTCTAACATTCCACACTACAAAATAAGTCATAAAAGTATGTGTGATTTGTGCTGAAAAATGGTTGAAAATTGAGCAAGTTAGGTTTATTTAAATAGTACATGTACATCGATGTAATGAACAGGGCCAGCTGTCTGATGTAAGATGGCCGCCACGTTGCTACGTCGCTCCCCATTGGTAAGTCATCTAATATTTATATATATCTATGGTGGTTTGCCTCCAGGCTAAGCCCCGCCCAAGAAAATATACGTCACAATGTTTACAAACAATCAAAGGATCGATAGGATTAAAGAAAATAATAAATAAAACATGGTCCTCCTGTGGAAATCACATAACATGTTTTGTATTGACTATAGTAAGTAGTCCTAAAAAGCTATCATAGATTTAAATGCTCCTTTCATTCTGGGATGTTTCTATGTGTAGTGACTGCGTGTTTCCTGTGTGTGTGTGTGTGTGTGTGTGTGTGTGTGTGTGTGCACAGCCTCTTTCAAAGTACTCACATTTCATCCCACAGTCAAAACATACGTATGTCAGGCCCATTTAAATCTCTAAATTTCCTTCAAAAGTGCATGAATAAGTGAATATGCACAAAATTCTATATTTAATCCTTAAGCAGTTTGCAATTCATTTGAATTTTCCACTGTTAGTGTTAAACTAATATAATTGGCATTGCAATGGAAAAAAAAACCAATATCTAAAGGTAAAATGTACCAATATCTTTAAAATACATCTCATATTATTCCAAATAAATACATGTTTGATTCGATATAACATTTTTCTTTTTCATTATTAAAATTTTGGGATATATATTCATCGTAATAATAAAGCAGCAGCGCATTGATTTGGTAATTTCCTTTCATTGGGATATATTACGATCCCTGTAAACATGGAAAGGGATAAACGTAGATATATTTTATATAGAAGACATAACATAAAAAAAAACTTTTAATACATTTTCATTATGTGTGTATTATAACACAAACAGAGTCCTGTGATCAATGACCTGCTGATTATTTTGTATTTTATTTGGTCTTTGCATCTAATTTTGAGAAATGACACCAGTACACGTTTGGTTCTTTGTAATTAAAACAACATCATCATAACTTTCAATAACAGAGCATATATATGCATGTTTTCTAAGGTGGGAAATATTTGTCATGACATTTTGCAAATCTTAAGAGCCCAGCAGACATCCTTGAACTTTACAGCATGATATCATGTTGAGTATAACTTTCTACAGACGCCGTCATGCTTGTTGAGGATCACTTTGCTATGTCAGCAGCTATGAGGACTATTTAACAATCACTCAATGGTTACTTGGTAACATGCAAACAGTTCTTCTAAATCTGATCTAATCTCGATCAAGCCTGTGTGTGCATGGATTTGTGAGTCTACGAAAAGTCTTTATTCTCAGCTAAGCTGAGAAAAAAAAAGGTTAGAAAAACTTTGATAATGACTCTGTAACAATGTGTCCTCTCACAAGGTGGAAAGGGGATTTAAGTCATGTGAATCACTGGTTAGGTCTGCCACTGTTATGTAATGTAATGTCCTAGAATGTGGTTGTGTTTCTATGTTTGATGCCTGTGCGAGCAATCAATGGAGTCCTAATAAGGGATTATTTACGTCCGGTCATTGTGATGTCACCATTAGAAATACATCAAATATTTCCTCACACACACAACAGATGAAATGCATTCACTCAAGATTGTCCAATGCATTCATATCAGTGTTTAGAATAATGACCAATCTGAGCGTTAATATGGGAAAGAACAGAGAGTTTGTGAGGTTACTGTTTTTAACACCTGTTTGTTGTCATTTTGTATATGTTTCTCTCATTTTGGCCATTTTTGTGCATTTTGGTATCATTTCGTGCATTTTTATTATCATTTTGTAAATACTACTGCTGTCATTTTCTGCTTTTTGGTATCATTTTGTGTATTTTTGCTGTCATTTTGTGCATTTTTGGTATCTTTTTGTGTATATTTATTATCATTTTGTGCATTTTTGGTATCATTTTGTGTATTTTTATTATAATTTTGTGCATTTTTGGTATCATTTTGAGTTTTTTTTGTCATTTTGTGTATTTTTGGTATCAATTTGAGTATTTCTTTTAATTTTGTGCATTTTTGGTATCATTTTGTGTATTTTGGTTTTCATTTCGTACATATTTAGTATCAATTTGTGGATTTTTACTATCATTTTGTCAAATTTTGGTATAATTTTGTGTATTTTTGCTGTCATTTTGTGTATTTGTGTTATCATTTTGTAAATCTTTCTGTTATTCTTTTGTAGTTTTATCATCCTTTTGTGTATTTTTTCACTACTGAGGGCTGCCATTTCCCCATGTCTGGTTTAATGTGTGAAAAACAACATGCCGCATTGTATGAAGAAAACAAATCTTTGATAAAAAACAATAATTATAACTTTTTTTTAAGCAATTTTGATTATTTCACCGAATTTCCACGAGAACTTTAGATGGATTTAGCAGCCGCTGAGAACACGTAAACATCATAAAAACCAATTGAGAGTCTGCACACGGACACACACAAATCTCACCAGTCACATTAACCATTCACATCCGCGAGTGGCCCCTGCCATCCTCCCCTGGCACCCCCTTGGATAAAATCTAACACCCTCAAAATAACCTGGTGAGTTATAATAGTCAGCATCACGGCCCTCATCCAACCTGGGCTTTCAATAGAAACAAAAGGCAATTAGCTTTGTATCCCTAAGAGTTAAATTTGGATGCTAAAAGGTGGTTGCTTTCTCTTTGTACTGTAATCTCTGAGATTCCACACGCGATTGGGTTACATTCTTGTCACGCTTTGCAGTCAGTGACGTGTGTGAGAATGTTTTTCTAAGAGGATGTTTTTAACGGCGTTTTTCAAGCTAATATACAAACATGTCAGAGGTAAAGGAGTGAAGGAAAACAACAACAGTTTAACAAAATGAAGCTATTAGACATCACAATGTAGGGCTGGGCGGTATGACCAAAAATGTATATCACACTAACGGTTTCATGATATATGACGGTATTTTTTTTTTCATGCATAATCAGGTGTTCACAGCATTTTCTACTGGTTCAAAGGAATTACTGCAGTAGATTGACTTAGGAAGGTCTATTTTACTGTCATGATGAGTGAATATTCTAGAATAATTACACAGTAGTAGTAATACAAGTTTGCCACAGCAGCCCAATGTCTCTTTGCCGCGCTAGCTTAGCTTTAGCATTAGCTTGATTTCTAGCTTTAAATGCTGCATACTCAGCGGTGGTTTCTTATGGTGAATAAGGTAGCGTTTTGTTTGCAGCTCCACCAGGACTTATTTCTGTGTTATAGGAATTACAAATTGCGATCCTTTGCTCTCTTTTTTTGTGCATTGCTGCCGACATGCTAAGCTAACCGTGCCTCAGTGCCCGTGAGTGTTGTTCTATTTAGAAGCGCAAAGTTGAAAAGGGTCTGGTCTGAAATGCAGTGTTCCGTAAGTTGTGTAATCAAATACACCGGTATGGCGGTATAATAAAAATTCATATCATAACGAAAATATATACCGGTATTTGGTATGAACCGGTATACCGCCCAGCCCTACCACAGTGGATCAGCATCTATCATGCCCACCCCCATATAGAAAGTGTTATAGAGAAAATGGCAGCGAACATTGCTGTTGTTCAGAGATACGCCTCTTTTATTCTCCCACCTACTTTGAAGCAAGCGTTACAATCTCTTGTGCTGTCCCACCTTAAGTACTGTTCAATAATCTGGTTGTAGGGCTGGGCAAAAACATTTATTTAATCGATTAATCAAATTTGTAGATAAAAACGATTTTTATTTTGCAAATTCAAGTTTTAATTTTTTATTTTTTATTTTTTCCCACCACAGATTTTTCTGATTTTTTTCGCGTTTCGATGTGAGCCAGCCCCCTCTTTGTTTACTAGTGTTTACCCTTTGGGTAGGTGAAAAGCTGAGTCATGTTATAAAACATGTAGTTATCTGATTTCTTAATCAGATAATTGTAGCTACTGTGAAGTAGCTGTTGCACTTTTGCTTAAACTTGGGTTAAAGCTTGAAATTGTTGAAGGACAGAGTCTCATTTACTTTTTATTTTGGGATTGTTCTATGCATTTTAACTCTTGAGGACAATCACAGCAATAAAGTTGCACTTTTGACAATATATCTGATGTCTGCAGTCATTTTTAAGTGCATTTAAAAACAAAAAAAAAAAATCAAAAATCGAATCGAAACTCGAATTTTTCTTTAAAAAAATCTGAGATTTTTTTTTTTTTTTAAGTCAAAATGGCCCAGCCCTATCTGATCGACAACCACTGAATCTGATTTAAAATGCATTGTAATTTACTAATATTTATGAAGAAGATTATTTGAACTGGCCAACAACTGAGATATCAGCACAAATCATACATACTTTTATTACTTATTTTGTAGTGTGGAATGTTAGAAAAGGTTTGATCAAGTGATGTCACTCAAACAGAGAACAATAGTCAGCAACCGACCGATATCCGATATCAATATCAGATTGGGACACCCCTAGTTCTTACATGTACTATAGAATCTTTTTTTTTTTTTGACCCCATAAAGATTAGCATCCATGGGGATCCAATGAACAAATAAACAAAATAAACAAACAACAACATCCACACACACAGGGCTTCCCCCAGGCACCAGATTCTAGTGCATCGATGCAAACTCAGATTTCCAGTGTTTGATTTCACACGACAGCAGAAGCAGGTGTTGGTAATGCTGCTCACTGTTTTAAAAATCTAAATCTGAACATCTATTTCAACGCTCCACAGTGTAAATCAGCAGATATCGACCGCTCATTTTCTACCTGACGATCCAAGAAAGTAGCGTTCCAGGGCTGAGCCGAACCGGGAAGGGTTGTCCTTGAGATCGCTGACAGTGAAAGGCTGCATGGTGGCGTTTTGATCATTGATTGGCCACGTCTGACCACGGACACTGGCACCGCCATACCAGGACACATTGGTCATAGAGAAACAATCCTGAAAGAAATCAACACACACACATGCAAACACATTTGGTGACTTTCACAAAACGATTTGCTGTACATATTAATATGAGAATAAGAATAAATGCAATTACCGGTAGTAAAGTAAGTGTAAAAGGAGCTTCCCCAGTGAACCAAAGAGAAGAATAATATAAGAATAAACCAGGGTTTTAACACAAAACAGTACATTTAATTTAAAATTTTGATTTTTCAAGACATCCAATGATGTACAGTTCTTGATATTTTGCTCGAATTACAGTTACATTATAAAATACCAATCAGCATTGTGGTTAATGATGACGCATTGAATGTCACTCTGCTTTCTAAGATAGTACCTCCTAAGGCTGTGCAGTTAATCAAAATTCAATTAAAATTTTGATTATTACACTTAAAGATCACAAAAATAACATAATCGAGAGAAAGAACGATTATTAAAAAATAATATATAAAGCATTGGAGTTCAAATGTCCCTTCTGTTCCTAACTAATACACTTCTAATGCAGTATTGCATTTGTTTACTAAAGTGAACATACTTTTTTTCAAGTTGCACTTTTATTATTATTAAAGGTGCAGTCTGCAACTCTTATAAAAGTGACTTGTCATATCTGTTAAAGCTGTCGCTATGTAAGGACAGCTTTACATCCAACTAGTAGTTTGACTCATTGAGTCCCTCCTGCTGCTCCTGCAGCCTTTGGAAGACTGCCAGAATGCACAGCGACCGAGCAAAAAGAACCAATCAGAGCCATGAGTGTGTTTGATGGACTGTCTGACAGCTGTTGCTCACAGGCCCCGCCCCTTTCCCGGAGCTAGAGCGCAGTCTTTTTTACAATGTATGGTCTGCAGGAGTAGAAGATGAAATTGATGACTTTTCTGCTTGAAAGTATTACTGCTGCTTGACTTACATTATGTTTGATTTGCAATTATTACACTAGAACTCTGTAGTGCATGTGCTGTTCATGTGCGAGAGACTTTGGAAAGTTTGGAGGCAGGGCAAGAGGGGAGGGAGGTTGCGAACTGCACCTTTAGGTGTTCAAAGATTATTCCACAGAGTTTCATACTACAGTGAACATACTTCAATTCACAATTTGCAGTTCCCTTGAAATTATATTTTTGTTATTTAAATGCTACAGTTATGTGGCAATTTTAAGTGTCCATAGCCGTTCAGTTGCAGTGCACTGCATTTGTTTACAAACGGAAACACACTTTAATCATATTTTAATTAATACATTGCACCTTTTTATTTATTAGCATTCAAATTATATATATTTTTTATATTTGTTGTTTTGTGCAAAAGTGAACATACTTGATTTTAGTGTTCTTAGGATTTTATTTATGCTTAAAGAATATATTTTACATTGTTTTGTCCAAAAATAATCATTTGAATAAAATGACTGGACAGGGCGCCAGATATTTGAATACTCGTGATTTCAATTATGACTAAAATAATCGCAATTATTATTTTTTCTGTAAACAAGCAGCCCTAGTAACTTCCATTCTTTTGTTTTCAAATTTTGGAATCCAAAGTGCAGACTCTCTACTTACATTTTTTACCTTTCCAAACCTAAACTCTGCTCAGCAGTTACAGTAACAGGTGCCAAATGGTCACCTGAGAAGGTCTGGGGCAGGATTTTGGGTCGTAAAAAGTGGACTTGGGTTTGAAAAGATTTCGTGGGAGAAGCCATGCCACATGACAAGGAGTTATGGCGAGGAATGTTCCAGTGGGAACAGATTAACGTCCCCAAACATCCCCATGGGTAAATGCCTTTGATAATTAAGCCCACAGAAAGTACAGTAAGTACCATACTGCGTGTGGTTATGCATAACACGCAGGTTGTCCCAGAGCTGTGTGGGGGGGTGGGGGGTGGCTTCAATGCCATTCCTTTTTTTAATGCAATATAATGGTAGTCAATGACAACGTGAACATCTTTCAATTACCTTATTAATCACAGTTACACACCAATAAAACAGATTGCCCATGTATTATTTAAAGGAAAACTTATCATTAGAATATCATCAATCTGTCCATTAAATATTTTACTGTGAAATGCACTTTTAATATAAATGGAAATATTGATTTTTTTTGTTGCATTACTGCCTCAGAGTTATGAGCCGTTTGCCTCGTGCATTTGTGTAGAAAAACATACACAGATGAAGGTTTCTGTAAGTGAAATTTAGCTTTTTCTGTCTAATTTAGAGAAAAAAGGTTTATGTTGGGTTGCTAAATGTGACCTGGAAATCTACGGATTTTGTCGACTGCATATTTTTAAAGTGACCATGACGAATTGAAAAAACTAAAGAAATAAATAAGAATACAAGTGAATGAAAAATATATCAAAATATAGTGATATTTCCATCAATTAAGAAAGATATTGTTCTAATCGGAACTGAGTTACTTTTTTTTTTTTTTTTAAGGTAAGTGATTGAATAGGAAGTGTTTGTAGACAATAAATCTGTGTATTTACAAATATTAATAATTGAATCTTTCAACAACAAAAATTGCATGAACTTCTATGTTTTATATTTTAGTCGACTATATCTGTCCGATTTAATCGCCTAAATTTGCATTATCAATTAGTTGACTAAAATGAGACTATAACTGAAATATTGACTAAAATGACTCAATACAATGACTAAATAAGACAAAAATCATGACGGAAACTAAATCAAAATTTGTTGACAGAAACATTTTATTATCATTTTACAATCAGTGTTACCTAGTGGCCAGTGTCATAATTATAACTTTCTGTCTCATAATTATGACTTGCCGTAATTATTTCTTTTTTAGTGGAAGAAATGTAATCCTGTTTCCGCCACTAAAAAATGGCAAGTCATAATTATGAGTTAGTAAAGTCATAATTATGAGAAAGAGAGTCCTCCTTATTATGAGATAGGACATAAGTATGAGAAAGAAAGTCATGATTATGAAATATAAAGTCATAATTAAAAGAAAGAAAGTCATAATTATGAGATACTTTAACACTTCATAGATACTGTGATAACAGCTGGAGGGTGCCCTGCCCTAAAGGAGAATCATAGAAAGAAAACATTTTCAATGTAAAGTTGCAAAGAAACATATGCACATATGTGACAGATTCATTTTTACAATAAAGATGTTTTTATGAACTTCTACCATTTTATACAATATGTGTTGAATTCTAAGAACTGAATAAACAGCCAAAATATGTTTTGAATGATTTATTATTCAAAGTGTAATTAAAAACGGTAACAGTGTCGGAAGTCTACTGCAAAAGCTCAGTTTGTATCTCATAATTACGACTTTCTACCTCATAAATATGACTTTACTAACTAATTATTATGACTTGTTTTGAGGTGGAAATGGGATTCCATTCTGTGGCACACTGTAGAATGGCAACCACTATTATGACTACTAATTTAGGACTTTATATCTCATAATTATGATGTATTAATCTCATATTTATGACTTCTTATCTAATAATTGTGATTTATTATTCTCATATTTATTACTTTTTGTCTAATAATTATGATTTATTAATCTCATAATTATGACTTTCTATCTCATAATTATGATGCATTAATCTCATATTTATTACTTTTTGTCTAATAATTATGATTTATTAATCTCATAATTATGACTTTCTGTCTCATAATTATGACTTTTTCTCATAAGTAGGCCTTTCCATCTCATAATTATGATTTATTAATCTCAGAATTATGACTTTCTCTCACATTGTTATGACTTGCTGATCTCTTTCTATCTCATAATTATGACCTATTCATCTCATAATTTTGACTTAAATTATGACTTTACTAACTCATAATTATGACTTGCCACAGTGATTTATTTCTAATTAGAGGAAACGGGTTTCCATACAGCCACAGAGATGGAGAGCAGTGTTTGTATGTATTGATATGGTGAATGAACCTATGGTCCTACCTTGAGCTCCACATGGCAGTGCACCGGCACCCAGGTCATGCTGTAACACTCCGTCTCCGCATCCTCATCCATCTCCAGTGAGATCTTCACCTCGGCCACAGAGTCCCACGTATAGCAGAACTCAGTCTTGTTGAGCCAGCACAGGTTCCTCACAAAGGGAACCTCGATGTCAGGGTTCCCCACGTTCCCCACGTCTATCTCCACGTAGGTCTTGTCCTCCGTCAGGGTCTGGATGACCAGCGATTGGGTTCTCCTCTCCCATATCAGTCCGCTAAAAGTCCCCCTGAGGATCCAGTTTTTGTTGGGCTGGTCCACCACTTGCCAGTAAATAATGCCGATGGTCATGACAAAGAAGACGGCCACCCCCAGGCAGGCTATCGCTCCTTTCCAGGTCTCGTTCATCTCCTTCAAACCCGTGTCCCATGTTACCTCCGGGATGGGGCTGGGGTTCCTATTTCGAGCGTGAGGCATGTTGTTTTTAAGATCAACAAAAAATCAAAGTGGGGAAAAAGCGTCTCTGTTGCTCCATCATGGTGTCATGTTTGGCAGCATAAAGCAGTCCTTACTCTGTATCTTTACACACTTTACACTGCGTTAGTGTGTAACTGTGGCAGCAGCAACACCAGAGACCTGTCATGTGAAGAAAGCTGAGAGGTATAAAAATAAATAAAAAAAATAGATCCCAGCGATGAAATAAGTATGAATGAATAAAGAACTTACCACATAGTGCAGTTGTTTTTAAAGCGGTGGATATAGTAAATGCATTGGCCGCAGTGAGCTGGTGAACAGCCCCAATGGCTTTGGCAGCAATGCCTACGAATAGCTCCTAAGACGCTGTCTTGCTTGCCCTGCACTTTCTGACGTAACGCCGGGTTTGTTTCTTCAGAGGAAAGGTAGAGAGGGGGAACGGGGGGATCAGGAGGGTCGGACAGAGTCAGGGAGTCGCCCGCCGGGTTGAGGAGGCCGTGGGCAACGAGGCAGGGAAAGACCCCCCATGCGTGCGCTCTCCGTGCGTAAAGTGCTGGCTGAGGAACCGGTGGTCTGGTGGAGGCGAGGGGCGTCATTTAATCATCATGGTAAGGTCGGACCAGAGGTGTAAAGAGCAGCGTTGGGCGGTATGTCCCAAAATTCATATCTTGATATTATTTGATATACAATATAAATCTCATTCATTATAATTAACATAAAGTATTACCACAAAGACAGTTCACGGTTAAATTTGCTGATGCAAAATGCCACACATGCACATTTATTAAACAGTTGTACAAATTGTGCCACTTTTGACATGTTCTCTTATAAAAACATGCTGGACTGGCAAACCGAGGAATCGTCCCGGTTCTCTACTTTTTTTTTTTTTTTTTTTTTTGGGTGGCCAAAAATGGTCCAAAAGTGGCAAAAACCTGGCAAGAAAAAAGTGAAGAGTGACTAAAATGGGCCAAAAGCAGTCAAGAGTGGCCAAACAATAGGCACATAAAGAGGAACCAGGTGGTAGGTAATGGCAAAAGATAGCTTTAATGTGCAAAATGTGGCAAACATGAATGTAAAAGGACAAAAGTGATGCAAACAATAGTGAAAAAGAGCAAGATTGTGAAACAAAAAAAGGCAAAATGTTGGGGGGGGGAAGGGAAACAAGTGATTTATTGGGCAAAAGTTAGCTTATTTGGATGAAAAGTGGCCAAAAAAATGGACAAAAGTGTAAAAAAAAAAAAAAAAAACTTAAAAAAATGGACAGAAAATATGAAAAAGGTATATTTATAGGTAAAAGGTTGCTAAAGTCTGAAAAAAGTGTCAGGTGCAAAAATGGGACAAAGGAAATAGGTAAAAAGGGGCTAAAATGTTCCTCCTTTTAAGGAGGGAATAATAATAAGGAGGGAATAATAATGAAGATGAAGACATAAAGAGCCACATGTTGAGGATCACTGACCTTATACTGTATGGTGTCACTGATAATGTAGTGGGCTTGTCTGGGCAGAAAATGCCAGGGCTGAATTTTTATCCCAGTCCACCTCTGGTAGTGTGGCTATACTGTATATCGCCAAAATAGCCCTAGTAAAGAGTACTGATATTTCCTACTCAAGTACTATGGTTTCTTGATTGAAATTGTACTCAAGTACAAGTAAAAGTAAGTCATACATAAAATACTCAAGTACAAGCAGAAAGTAGCTCAATTAAATAGTACTAAAGGTAAAAGTTACTAGTTACTTTCACCTCCAACATTTATTTTTGGTAATAAATCTTGCCACGGTTCCTTTACATACAGTAAACATCTCATGTATAAACTTAAAAAGGAAGAGCACTACCCCCCTCCCCAATAATTCAATAAAAGTTTTGATCACAAAAAAGGAAGAGAACTTAATTTATTTTCCACATATTTTTCGTCTATAAAATAAAAGCTTTGTCAAAACAAAACACCAATGAATTCAATAAAAGCAAATGATAAAAAAAATGACAATATCGCTTACATCAAGATATTTACTATTTTTTTATTTATACAGCCACACAGTACAAACCACACCATACAAGTATTTAATATTATTTATAGAGTACAGTCAAACAGTATCCTTTACAATTTTAACATATTTCTGAGATATATATATATATATATATATTTTTTATAGCTTATTTTGTATTAAAATACTCATTTTAGGAGTCACTGCTTTCGTTACTTCTCAGAACAGCATGAAAAGCACAGTTTGATGGATCACTGAGTGCATCCTAACACAGACCTTCCCCAAAACAAGCCCCACCAGAGAACTCACTCACATGTGCTGTCCCTTAGAGTAGAAAAAGACTTGAGTGGCACATATTGTGCAGCGGTTTGTCAGTAAGTATACTTGTGTGGCATTTTTTATCAGCAAATTTAACCCAGAATTGTCGTTCTGGTAAGACTTTATTGGGTTGAAAATATCAAGATTATTATCGTATGTCGCTATTTTGAGAAAAAATATTGCGATATGAGTTTTGGTCCATATCACCCAGCCCTAATTATCAGTGGACATGACAATTAAACCACACACTACGTTAGAATTAATTCAACTGATTTAATTAAAAATCAGTTTTCATTTGATCAAACTCCTAAACTCAGCGTACAAAACAGAAATTAATTGGGTCCCCAAGATCCTAACATCATCTTATGATAGTGGTGTTCAAACTTGGGTCCGCGGACCCCCAGGGGTTCTCGAGCTATATCTTGGCGGTCCAAAAAATGATAATAATAATAATAATAAAGAAATCATTAATAATGATAATCATGGTTAGCACGTCCACCTCAAAGCAAGAAGATCCTGGGTTCAAGCCTTGGGGTGGACACTTGGGAACTTTTTGTGTGGAGTTTGCATGTTCTCCCTGTGCTGCATGGGTTTTTTTCCAGGTCCTCCAGCTTCTTCCCACAGTCCAAAAACATGAGTGTTAGGTTGATTGGAGTCTCTAAATTGTCCGTAGGAGTGACTGTGAGTGTGAGTGGTTGTGTGTCGCCCTGCGATGGACTGGTGCCCTGTCCAATGAGAGCTGGAGATAGGCACCAGCAGACCCCCACAACCCTGAAAAAAGGAACAAGCGGGTCAGAAAATGAATGGATAATATTCATAATAATAACTATTATTATGTTGTACAATTACAAAAGTGTATAACTAAATATGGGGACCAATGCACCAATAAAATCAACATACTGTTCATGTACGTGGATACTGGACATGACACACTGTTATATCACTATTAAGTGTAATGGCTTTCTTTCAATTAATGGAAAATCATGCAAAAAAAGTACTTACATTTTTGTTTTTCAAATAAATGTGCTCATACGTTTTTTGGATTTGTTTTGGTAATACATTACGTTACGTTTTTATCCCCCTCAGCCTCATGATTGCTGCCTTCTCATGTCAATAGCACCATCTTGTGTCATCGGGGTCACCACAACTCACTCTTGGGTCAAGAGGAACAGTAAAAGGCATTCATGTTCACATTTAGTTAAATATATAGCATCTTGCAATAATATTTACATTTTGGCATTCTTCTGGCCCAAACAAAATAGGTGGCTGACATTTGATACAAATGTAGGCTAGTTATCTTGAAACATATTTGGGCTAGTTTTGGCTGAAATATGTCAAGTTAGCATTGACTAATCTGGATGTGAGCCAAAAGTAGCCATAAATGGACCGTCACTATTTGGTCTGTCCTTGGCTGACATCTGGCATTGTGATGGCTTGGTTCTGGCCAGGTTTTGGCAAACAGGAGCGGAGAGTCTAAGTGCCATGCGGTATGTGGGCCGGATGAACATGCTAGGTGTGGGCCCACTGGGCCACATATGGACCAGAATTAAAATTTTGCTATCCGGGCCAGAAACAAATGGAGCCGATTATCAAGTGCTCTTTACTTGAAATGTAATAGACTCAAAACATTTTGAAAATATGAAATATTAATTCATTGATACATACATTTCTATGTAAATCTGCCTACACCCCTCCCTGCTACTGCTTATATACAGAGGAGTACAGAGTACTAATATATCCTCAAGTAGTACTGCTGATTGAAAATGTACTCAAATTACAAGTACAAGTAAGTCATACATAAAATACTCAAGTACAAGTAAAAAGTAGCTCATTTAAAAAGTACTCAAAGTAAAAGTTACTAGTTACTTTTACTCCCCGCATTTATTTCTGGTAATAAATCTTGCCACAGTTCCCTTGCATACAGTAAACATCTCATATATAAAGACCAAATCTTGCACAATTATTAATTTATATTCCACAAACGCATCTGTTTAAAATGAATGGTTTGTTAAAATGTATAGTTATCTTTTAAATAGAATAACACCAATGAATTCAATTCAAAATAAAAAAAAAAATATCAGGCTCTAAATATAGCTACATTTATGAACTCTAAAACTGAGAAAATAACTGGCATTCAATGCTGTTTTTGGCACGTTTCATTACGTTTAATCTGATTGGTCGGCTATGATGTGATGCATTTGATTGTTGTCTGGTCATTTCATATTTCGTTGTTTCACACTGTCCGTTCATCATTTTAAAACAAAAGAGAATAATTTGCTCAGTAACGGTTGGGTGTGGAAATCTTACAAATCACTTAACTTCTTTTAAAATGTACTTAAAGCTGATATCCTGAGTTTCTGAGAAATATCTCGATGATTTGGAATTTAATACAAGATCTGAGTGCCCTACAAAAAAGAGCTGATTTGCTTTAGTACTCGGTTAGTTGTTATTCCAAATGGAGTAATCAAAGGCAAACACTTGGTTGACAAGGCTGATCCACAAGCTCCATAGCACTGTAGTTTATCAGAAAGCCTTTACAGACTAGCTTTCAATGTGTCCGTCTACTGCCATTTTACCTTGTCCTTTACCTGCTTCACTTCTATGAACCTCAGTGAGTGTAACTGAGTTTGGAGTCAACCATTATCTGTCTTCAGAGCAACTCTGTTCAAGTGGACATTGCTGTTTGAACCGAAAATCTATCAAATAGGTGCAAATGATCTATATTTAAAGTTGTTAGTGAACAGTGGGGGAAAATAACAACACTTTTTGAACATTGCATGATTGTAATGCAATGATAGGCATAGCTGTGTAATGTCAGATTCTACAAGTAATAGTACCATAAGAATAGAATGTTATCAAGCTAAGTAATACTTTACTGTTTTACTTTAGTTGTACTTTGTGTGTATGCTAGAATAGTTTGTTTTGTTTCTTCCTCCATTCATCTTCTGTACCCACTTTACTGTACATGAAGTTAATTCCAAATGTTTGTTCAAAACTACAAAAGCCAAATCGAATAATGACTGAGCTGCGTCAGAGTCTGTGTTTTGTTTACTTGCGCAGTGAGACTCCTGGAGAGAAGACGACATCTGAAAAGCAGGAATGCCGTTGGAGTGCTTCAAAGGAAGTGGCAGATGGTGTGACTGGTCAAAAGTGGCATTCGTTAGCATTTGAACTGTCAACATCTATTGTGTCGTGTGCACTGTTGTCAACAAAGTGTCACCGTGCTGCCATTTGTCTTGTTCTGTTTAACATTAAATGAACAAGCTTTGGTTATTTAATGCAAGCGTAAAAAACTTAATTAAAAAATACAACATAACTCCTGCTTAATTGAGCATCTCTTCTGTTAATGCTGGTCAAATCTAAGATGTTTTTAAGGGATATAGGTGTGTATTTTAGTGCTTTTGTCGACCCTTTTTTCAGGTTATTGGAGCTCCACCACTATCAAAAGACTTGGTCAGATACTTAAATCTACAGCAGGAGTCAATGATTTAACAATGTTGTTTGTTGGTTATAAGGTCCTCCCTGGTGTAGTGCATCAGATATGCCGAGAGTGTTGGCTGACATACCTTGAAGATCAGTTGTCTCTGTCCTGGCTTATGTATGTTGGCCCTCCCCAACCCGATCCATCACATAACTTTGGCAGGGGCGCAGACACTGGATAAGGCTGTGGGAACCTGTGCGAGCCCTCTACCACTTACTCTGCTGTCACTGCATTCAAGATAAAAATCTTCTGAAATCTGTTTGTACCAGAATCAAGATTTAGAACTGATATAATTTTGCAGTGTCAAGCTTTTTTGCCTACTTAAGAGTAGAACATGTGCAAAGTCAGTATGAAAGGCACTCAGAATGCTAGAAGGAGTTTTGCATTCCGACTAAAACATGGTGTTGAATATTGTGCAATGAGATTGATGAGGTAAAAGGTTTAGTTGCAGTAAAAATATTCTATTTCTGTGGATTTTTGATTGCACGCACTAATCAGAATCAGAGTTATTTTGTTGTATATCTGTGTTTCTCCAAACTTAATTCAAGTTCAACATAGGCTTTCCAGCAGGCATGCTCCTGGGTCAGAGGTCACACAGATGACTTCAACGGAACATCCAGAGGAGAGGGTCTAAGGTTACACACCATCCAGATTGCCAATGACCCTCACAGCTATTAATAGTTGGAGCGCTGCTGCGGGGCTTCCACCCACTCTCGATGATTGTGTGAACACGGGTCATGAAAAAACAGAGGAATCTGACCTGAACTGGCTAACACCTCTTACTGCTCATTTGGTGTTGATGCCATAATGACACCAGTTTAATTGAGTAAAAAGCAGAAGGACCATTCTTTGTATGCATTCAGTGCTTCAATCACACTACAGCTTTAAAGTTCCTTGATTTTGTGACTAATTTGTATAGAATTAAGGGAAACGTTATGTAATAATTTGAGAAAAATTAAAGCATTTTGTAAGAATTTTGAGTTTTTTCAACAGTTTTACATTAAAAATGACTGCAATCATGTCATATAAGCACTGGGAAATCTGTGAGCAAATATTGTTTCATTAACACAATGATTCACTTTTTTTTCTGTCATTTTGACTTTATCCTGTGGGCCGAATTGAAAGCTCCAAAGGGCAAGATTTGGCCCCCGGGCCATAAGTAGGACATGTGATGGAAATGATCTTGATTAGAACATGAAATTACAAAGGTCAGTCTTCGTCACACCAGGTGGGAGATGAAATAAATCTATTCAGGAGGCACTAAATACTGTTTAATTCCATGTATTTACGAAATAAGATTTTTTAAAAATGTGTTTTCAGTCATTCATTCCATCATTATGCTCTCTATAGTTGTTTATAAATAGTTTTCCAAGCAAAATGTTGTAGTCAGACAAAAGGGGGTACTTTAGCCAATCCTACTGATATGTTATGGATCTTCTACAGCCCTGCCCAGCTCTCCTAGAGCAGAGGTTGTCAACATATTTTAAACCAAGGATCCCTCACAGGTGATAAAATTTAACAAGGACCCCCTCATAATCCTCACGTCAATAAAACACAATTTACTGCCATTTGTAGCCCTAAATGTCATAGGAAGGATCTATTGTTTGAACATTTCATCTTAAATACGTAAGATCTTGGGAGCAGAAACCAACTTAAAGAGTTGTAGCCTTGTATAAACGGTGTCTAATGTATTACTGATAGACCAAAAATATGTGCATATTAATTTTTTAAAAAAACAACACCTTTGAAATACTTTTTTGTACAATTTTAAAACCATTGACAGAGCAATCGCACTTCATAGTGATAAAGCGATGAGTCATGTCCAGTATCTATATACAGTATACTGTGTTTTTAAACCTTGTAAAGCACTTTGAGCTGTGTTCTCTTTGTATGAAAAGTGCTTTTAAAAATAAAGATGGATTGATTTATTGATTGATTGACTGTACATGTAAAATATGTTTGTTTTATTGGTGCATTGGTCCCCATATGTAGTTATACACTGTTGTAATCATACAACATGAATAATAGTAATATATATATTTCACCAAACCCTAAGCCAGTGTTTCTCAAATGGGGGTACGTGATGGCACTACAGGGGGTACTTGAGAGAAAGAAAATGGAAAAAAAAAAAAGATAAAAAAAAACCAAAAAAAACTCTTCACCCACCGTGGGCGGTCTCTTTTTCCTTCAAGCTCGGGTCCTCTACCAGAGGCCTGGGAGCTTGAGGGTTCTGCGCAGTATCTTTGCTGTTCCTAGCACTGCACTTTTCTGGGCCGAGATGTCTGTTGTATTTCCTGGGACCTGCTGTAGCCACTCTTTCAGTTTGGGGGTCACTGCCCCGAGTGCCCTGACGACCACGGGCACCACTGATGCCTTCACCCTCCAGGCCTTCTCCAGCTCTTCTCTGAGCCCCTGGATTTTTCTAGTTTCTCATGTTCCTTTTTCCTGATGTTGCAGTCACTGCAATAAACAGGGCATAGCTGTGCCATTGAGCTGGCTTCTTAGGACATGCCGTACTCGTTGGAGGTATTTGGCCGTGGCTGCTTTCCTTGTCACCTCTTCAAGATTACCATTTGCTTGTGGGATTCCGAGGTACTTGTAACTGTCCTCAATGTCTGCTATTGTTCCTTCTGGGAGTGAGACCCCTTCTGTGTGGACTACCTTCCCTCTCTTAGTCACCATCCGACCACACGTCTCTAGTCTGAATGACATCCCAGTGTCTGCGCTGTAGATCCGGGTGGTATGGATCAGTGAGTCTATGTCTCGCTCATTCTTAGCGTACAGCTTGATGTCATCCATGTAGAGGAGGTGACTGAGTCTGGCCCCGTTCCTGAGTCGGTATCCATAGCCAGTCTTGTTGATTATTTGTCTGAGGGGGTTCAGGCCTATGCAGAACAGCAGTGGGGACAGGGTGTCTCCTTGGTATATGCCAAATTTGATGGAAAATTGTGTAAGTGGCTTGCCATTGGCCTCAAGGGTGGTTTTCCACAACCTCATCGAGTTTGCAATGAAGGCTCTTAGTGTCCTGTTTATGTTGTATAGCTCCAAGCATTCAATGAACCAAGTATGTGGCATTGAGTCGTAGGCTTTCTTGTAATCAATACAGGCAGCGCTCAGGTTAGTGTTTCGGGTTCTGCAGTCTCTAGCGACTGTTCTGTCAACCCGTTTATCTTAGCCGCTATGATGCCAGACATGAGCTTCCACGTTGTGGAGAGGCAGGTTATTGACCGCTAGTTGGATGGAGCTGTGCCCTTTCAGGGATCCTTCAAGATCAGGATTGTGCGCCCTTTGATTAGCCATTCAGGGTGATTCCCATCTCTCAGCAGCTGGTTCATTTGTGCTGACAAGCGCTCATGGAGTGCGGTGAGTTTCTTAAGCCAGTAGGCGTGTATCATGTCAGGGCCTGGTGCTGTCCAGTTTTTCATAATACCTGAGACTTTTTCTTGGATGTCTGCCACTGTGATGGTGACTGGATTCTGTTCAGGGAGGTTGCTGTGGTCTTCTCTCAGAGTCACCAGCCACTGTCCATCACTGTTGTGTGCTGCCTTTCCAGTACTGTTCAGTTTCCAGCCTTGGTGGGTCTGCTCTGCTATTGCTCCCCTGCCATTGAGCCTACACTTTTGCTGGTTGAGTTGTGAACAGCCGGTTTATTCGTCTGGCTTCATTGTCTCTCGTGTATCTCTTTAGGCGACTGGCCAAGGCTTGGAGCCTTTGTTTGGCAGTTTCCAATGCTTCAGGTATGGACATCTGGCTGTACCTCTTGGGGACTTGTTTTTTCATTGCACCTTTCAGGGCCTCTGTCAATTGGCTCACTTCTCTCCACGGTGCCTTGATGTTAGCCTCCAGCCTTCTTTTCCATGATGGGTATTTCATCTCATGGTTGCTCTTACAATAGCCAAGTGTCTCTAGGATCACTGCTACTGTGGAGTATATCAACTCATTGGTTTCAGTGATGGTTGATGTAGGTATCGCTCTCAGAGCTGCATTCACATCTTCTATGAGACTTTCTGATGATACGTCACTTATCCTCTGTAGTTGGCTTCATGGTTGCCTGGTGGACATTTTTGCCATGATCTTATTTTTCAGGTCAGTTGCTGCCTTGTTCAGCGTGATTGCAGTTATTAGGGTTTCTTACCCAATCTCTGGAGGGGGGTTGGTGTTAACGCCGCTCTGACCTGGCCGCATGGCTCCACCTTGCCTTAGCATTGGTGTTGTACCTGGTCATTCTCAAGTTGTGATAGCAGTTGCCTTTTATGGATGTTGGAACACTGAACTACTAGGTGTTTCGCCGTGAGTTTGGACTGCGGGTATTGTAGTAACCATTTCTCCCACATCCTTTGCATGTAGCCCCTCTGACTTGGGTTACTGGAGTAGTAGCATTCCAACAGAGCCCTGTTATCGCACCTCACCCATTTCAGTCTTGTTCCAGTAGCCCATTTTTCATCAAGGTGCTCTGGTTCCCCAACACCTGACCCAGACCTTGTTTGGCCGGGCGACATCTGAGCCGGCATGTCATTCATTTCATTGTCTCTCATCATTGTATGAGGTAGGCAGGATCGTGAAGGGTCTTGCCCAAGGACCCACACTGGCAGATAGTATATTTCTCATTTTCCCCAGCGGGGATTCAAACCAGGGACCTCCTGTGTGCATATATATTTATATACAGTATATGTGCTAAAAAATTATCAAAATCTAATTTTGTCTTTGGGGTTGCCAGAAAGTCTTAATAAATAAATGGGGTCATTATAAAAAAGAAAAAAGTTTGGGGACCACTGCACCTAAATACTGTTTCTTTCCACTTATTTACAAAATTATATTCTTTAAAATTTGTGTTGTCATTCGTTCATTCCATCATTATTCACTATAGCTGTTTTTAAATAGTTTTGTTAGCAAAATGTTGTAGTTGGACAAAGGGGGTGCTTAGATTCAGAAAAAAGAGAAAGGGGGTACTTGAGCCCAAAACGTTTGAGAACCACTGCCCTAAGCTATGGCTTGAGGACTCCTGGGGGTCCTTGGACCCCAGTTTGAGAACTACTGTCCTAGTGTAACTGCCTGTCTCCTTTAATTTCCTTCTTTCTCTCCTGCTGAGATAACAATGTTAATTTAGACAGTAAATTTTGATTCAGTATTAGTCATATTTTTTCAACTAAAATTTAATATAGTTTTTTTCAAAATTTAGCAATCGAGAGTTTTAGTTTCAGTCTAGTCTATTCAATGACATTAAGATTCTGAAATGTATTATATATATAGTCATATAAAATGTAGCCTACATGATAAGAGTTTATGCATTTTTTTCATGCACAGACAGATTTGATTGGATTTCATCCCATGTGACAAAAATATAGTTACATTTTTTCATTTGTTGACGAAAATGTAAACATATTTTGACAAACAATGTGGTTGATGAAAAATCTTTAGTCGACAAAATTAACACCGTAAGAGAAAGAGCAAAGCTGCATGTATTGATGCGTCAATCTGAGGAGTTGGATTACCTGTGCAAAATGGAAGACAGTAGAAAAAGAAAAAAAGTGTAACCCGTCATGTCTAATTATTGCCCCTCTGGTTCACTTGTTGTTAATGTCATCAACACCCCCCCCCTGCTGTGAATATTTTGTTATTTATTTTTTAGATTATTTTCTTTTCTCGCACATGTACACACGTGTGGACACACGTGTGGACACATATGTACATACCCATGTATCCTCTTGCCCTTGATCCCACCCCCCAACGTGCCTCACCTGTTCTCCATTCTCTTGCTTTGACCTGCATAAGCAGATTAGGTGTGTGTTGTCGTCCAACAACAGAATGACCTCCTGCCTCTGGTTCATGCTCCGTTGGTCCTGATGTGATCTGGCAGATCACCAGCTGACCCCTCTGACCCTGTGCGCTGCAGGATGAAGAGTATGCTGGACCTAATTGAATAAATGAATGAATGAATAAATAAGAGGCGGGATATCAAGTTTCCATTAAAAGTACGTTAGACGTTTCCTTTGTTTGTTGGTCCAGTGACAGAAGGACTGGAAAAGCACAGAAATGCTCATGGGCTGGACTCAATTACTTAGTTATTTAGACTTTACATACACAGTTTTACACAATTTAAGTAAAATAATCTTTATATACACACACAATCGTTGAACTTTTGTTAAAGACTAAAACTGATTAATTGAAAAAGTAAAGAGAATGTCTGTTTTTATTTCCAGATGATTCGAGCTTAAATATTTGGATTTCCCCTCCAATGTGTGACAACTCAAAGTAATAAATGAAGGATTTAACATTGTATGTTTGTGGAACCAACCGTCTGACATGTTTAATCTCAAATTCTTGAAAGAACCCCCAACCTTTTCAAAATATTGCAATTTTCCTCAAATTACTCCACAAAATTGCCTCCCCAAATTTAAAAAAATGGTTACAAACTCAAGGAAATGTATGTGAATTTCAGTTTAAGGTCACTCATTGCTTGGATATTGTCTGTGCCTTTCATATTTATATATTTTTATTTTATAGCTTATTTTATAGTATAATACGGAACGCATTTTAGGAGTCGCTGCTTTTGCTACTTCTTAGAACAGAATGTAAAGCACGGTTCGATGGATTACTGAGTGCGTCTTAACCCAGACTTGCCCTTAAACAAGCCACACTACAAAACTCACTCACACATGCTGTCCTTTATAGGAGAAAAAGCCAGAAGTGGCACATATCTTGCAGCTGTTTGTTAATCAATGTGCCTGTGTGCCATTTTGTCTTTCTGGTAAAACTTTAATGAGTAACCCCCTTCCACCCCGAGATTTATATTGTTAGTCGCTTTTTTGAGAAACAAGTTTGGATAACCTTTGGCCGAGCCCCGCGAAACATCTCTGCGCCGAATAGCACGTAGTACGTTCTGGAGAATTCAGTCAAATGACTCGATTCCATCAAGTACAAAAATGGGGCCCCCAGGGTCCTTTCCCGCCCCCGTGGCACATACGAAGTGATGGGCCCCATTCATATATTGGTATGTGTCAATGATTTGGTTCCACTGTTGAAATATTTGACTCACAAATAAAAAAACGACTTTAATGGAAATGGCCAAAAAAGTGCCTTCTGGTAACTCTCTAGCACATTATAATACAGCCCGTGTCTTACAGGGTAACTCCCGCTGTCTTATGCGGTAACTCCCGCTGTTTTACGAGGTAACTCCCGCTGTCTTACGGGGTAACTCCCGCTGTTTTACGAGGTAACTCTTACTGTCTTACGGGGTAACTCCCGGGCACTTTATAATATAGCCCGTGTCTTACAGGTTAACTCCCGCTGTCTTACGGGGTAACTCCCGCTGTCTTATGAGGTAACTCTTAAGACAGCGTAACAATGAAACTCTTGTTGTTTTTTTACGAGGTAACTCTCGCTGTCTTACGGGGTAACTCTCGCTGTCTTATGAGTAACTCTTGCTGTCTTGCGGGATAATTCCCGAGCACTTTATAATACAGCCCGTGTCTTACAGGGTAACTCCCGCTGTCTTATGAGGTAACTCTTGCTGCCTTACAAGGTATCTCTTGCTGTCTTACTGGGTAACTCTCCCTGTCTTACGGGGTAACTCCCACTGTCTTACGGGGTAACTCTTGCTGTCTTACGGGGTAACTCCCGCTGTCTTACGGGGAAACTCTTGTTGTTTTACGGGGTAACTCTCGCTGTCTTACGAGTAACTATCTCTGTCTTACGGGATTACTCCCGAGCACTTTATAATACAGCCCGTGTCTTACGGGGTAACTCCCGCTGTCTTATGAGGTAACTCTTGCTGCCTTACAAGGTAACTCTTGCTGTCTTACGGGGTAACTCCTGCTGTCTTACAAGTGAACTTCAGGTGTTTTACCAGGGAACTCCCCATGTATTACACATTAACCTTAATGTGGTAATATGGTATACAGGTGCTGTCACTTTATCGGTCAGAGCAGTCATTGGCCGCTCCATAAAAGTGACCTCCTCTTTGCTGCACTCCCTTTGTTGTCATGCCACTCCGGGACCCACGCTGCTCCTGTGACGATTGACGGTAAGGGTTCCCTCAAATCGAAAATCAGGCTATGAGCGTCGATGCGTACACATCCATAGATTATACCTACCAAATTCAGCCCGATCCATTCAAGTCTAACAGAGGAGTAGGTATTTTAACTAGTGTTCACAAGAAGAAGAAGAAGAAGAACAACAACAACAAAGTGAGTGGCATTTTGAGTCCGGCCTAAAAATATTGAGATATGAGTTTTGGTTCATTTCGCCTAGCCCTACTAATCTGCAGCACAGTTGAGATCAAACTGCTCCGTGTTGCCCCCCCTCGTCAAAACATTTTTTTCTTCACTCTTTGTACCAATTGTTTTTAAATTGATTTCATGTTCCCGTCTATTTATGATAGAGAAAAAGGCATTTTTTAGTTGATAGTAGAGATGTTGTACCATTATTTTTTCTTAAACGTGAGGACATTTTTTCAAGCAAGGCAGAAACTTCAGCTGACAAGCTTTTCCATCTTCATGTCTGGATCTTCAATTGAATTTTTTTCTTCTTCTACAGCAAGATATTTAATACATACAACATCTTCAGAGGGGGAAAGTTTCCATGCCTGCACTTGGCGGGATAATCCCGCTGTAGCCTGAACTGTTTCCGTCTGATCACCTCCTCTCCTCCACCCGTCATTTTCCCCCCCTTTTTTCAACTGAGACGCTGACACTTTCCACTTCCCTGAACCAAAATATTCTCACATTGTGTTACAGTATCTATGATGATTACCTGTAAACAAGAGCTGATGAGTGAAAAAAAATCCCACAAATACTCAGCTGAACAGGTGGTTATGTACAGGCATGCATATTCATAAGGGAGTATATTTTCTGCAATCAACTGTTAATAAAAGCCACCACTTTAACTGGGATAATTACTTGCAATGATAAAATAAAAAGGTAATTACAGCAGCAGTACCAAACCTTTGTGTTAAGAGCAGAGGTGTAAAGAGTACTAATATATCCTACTCAAGTAGATGTACTGTTACTTAATTTAAATTGTAGTATGCCATTAATAAAATACTCAAGTACAAGTAAAAAGTAGCTCAATTAAATGGTACTCAAAGTAATAGTTGCTAGTTACTTTCACCCCCCATGTTTATTTTTGGCAATAAATCTTGCCACAGAACCCTTGCATACAGTAAACATCTTGTGTATAAACTTAAAAAGGAAGAGACCAATTGTTGCACAATTGGAACTTAATTTGTTTTTTACAAAGGCATCTGTAAAAAATAAGAGGTTTGTCAAATTGTACAATTATTTTTTAAACAAAATAACACCAATGAATTCAGTTCAAAATTAAAAAAATATCAGACTCTAAGTATAGATACATTTATAAACTCTAAAACAGTGCCATGACAAATGCGCAACAACATAATAGGTAGAACCCTACAACCTGAACCATAGAAAGTGTCTGTGCGTTGATCAGAAATGGCACGACTAAGAACATATGGATTTTTTAGTTCAATGAAATGGAAAAAAAAAAAATCACAAAAAATAATTATTTACTCAGTATTGGTTGGTTGTAGAAATGTAAATAATGACTTTATTTCTTTTAAAATGTACTTAAGTACAAGTACAATTTCTGATTTAGAAATATACTCAAAAAAGTGCAAGTACCTATAAAGGCGACTCAATTACAGTAACGTGAGTACTTCACCTCTGGTTATGAGGTTAATAAAATCAGGTTACATGGTAAAACTTTTTTTCCATATACACATGCTTGACAATGTGCATTAACAAACAGGCTTAAATTGCATCTATAAATGGGAGAGTTGGACAACAGTGTGAGAGCAGACCTTTGGCTGAAGATTGCAGAGGTTCATGTTGCGAGTTATACTCCCCCTAGACCTTGCCTGGTCTGCCCTGGCTGGAACTTTGCTAAATATTGGCACCCTGACTGAGGTAATAGGCACTGCTCTTCCTAAAGGAGACCCATATAAACCTTTGTGACTCTCTAGTACACTCACATATCAGATGGACACGTTTCAAATACACAAACATGTAAAGAAGTGATGAGTTCATTGGTATGCAATACTTTTTTTTGGCGGTCTATTTAGATGTTATCTTTACAATAACTGAATATCAAATAGCACAACTGCTCCCAGGCACATTGATCATCACACACATAAGAGTATATACAATCCACCCAATGGCATCTTAAGTGATGGAAACTTCTCTCCCAAAGCATCCGAGCACTTGGAGTAGTCCATTTCCTGCCAGATCTGAATCAGCTAAACTGGGCACTCATGTTCCACTGAAGGAGGAATGAATTTAAACTCTAACTGCAAACACATCATAAGTGATATTGGACCACTCACCATGTATAAAGCAGGAATTAGGACAAGGTCTCCCTCTGCTGCAACTTCTTCATACATGCAAATCTTCACCCTATAACAGAGGTTCCCAACATTTTTTTGGTCATGACCCCATCTTTATATCACAAATTTCTGGCGACCCCTAGAGACTTTTTTCCCCTCTAAAATTATTATTATTATTATTATTATTTATTTATTTTTTTTTATCATATTTTTTATAGTGTTACAATGCATCGTAGCAAGGATTTGTGCAGCAATTCTCAACTGGTGGGTCGGGGCTCAAAAGTATGTCGCAGACAGCTGGTCAAAAATGAATAAATACTTAATGTCTCTCATGTTGGACTTGTCTTTTATTTTGACAGGCATGCTGTGAAATGCACGTCGCACAGGAACATATATAGATGTATGGTTAAAAAATATTATAGTATATACAGTATGTGGTTTCAACAGCTATTTTCGATTTAATGACCGTGGCAAAAAGGTGAGACCATTTGAGAACCCCACAAAGTAACAAGATGTGCCAGCTTAGCTATTATTCTGCATTTTGTTTGAACTAGAATTATATTTGAGAAAATGAAAGTATAGAATACAGTTGTTTAAGATTGTGTGGTGTTTTATTTTGAAAAATAATAATAATTATTATTTAAGCTCTTTGAGTTTTTCTGCCTCTTCCTGCACTGTATGTCTATTTCTGTGATATTATATATTGCTTTTTTAATTGTGCAAAATAGACACTTAAAAATAAGCAAATACATAATTATAATAAAATTAAGAATCCGGTTGAAAAACCCTGCCCTGACTGTTTTAAAGTCAATTGTCACTGATTTGTGTCAAATAATTAACTGCTCATTCCAGTCAGGCACCGTACCAAAATTCGTGAGAGTATCTGCTGTCAAACCTCTGTTCAAAAAGAGAATACTGGATGTCTCTGTACTGGCTAACTATAGACTAATCAGCAACCTTCCATTCATGGCCAAGACCATTGAGAAGGTGGCCCTCAACCAACTGAGTCAATTCTTAACATTCAACAAAATATTTGATACATTTCAGTCAGGCTTTTGTTCTCATCACAACATAGAAACTGCTCTTATCAAAGTGATCAATGACATAAGGTTGAACACTGATTCAGGAAAAGTATCTGTTCTCATTCTGTTGGATCTAAGTGCTGCATTTGACACTGTAGATCATACAATTTTGTTGCACAGATTGCAAACATGGGTTGGACTAAATAGAAAAGTAATGCAATGGTTTAAGTCATACTTGGAGGAGCGAAGCTATTTTGTAAGCATTGGAAACTTTGAATCTGACAGATTACCAATGTCCTGTGGGGTTCCTCAGGGCTCTGTTCTTGGACCCCTTCTGTTTAGCCTATATATGCTTCCTTTAGGACAAATTTTACAGAATTGTAAAGTTGATTATCAGAGCTACGCAGATGACACACAACTATATCTATCACTGAACCCAGATGACTATGGTCCCATTGAGGTGTTGTGTGACTGTTTAGAAAAAGTAAACTGCTGGATGAGTGAAAACTTCCTTCAACTAAACCATGACAAGATGGAGGTGATTGTCTTTGGTAACAAGGAAAAGAGGACTGCTGTCAGCAATTATCTTGAGTCTCGATCTTTAAAAGCTAAAGACCAAGTCAAAAACCTTGGTGTTCTGATTGACTCAGATCTTACATTCAGCAGTCAGATCAAATCTATCACAAAAACAGCCTTCTACCACCTAAAGAACATCTCCAGAGTGAAAGGTTTAATGGCTCAGAAAGATCAGGAGAAACTGGTCCATGCTTTTATCTCCAGCAGACTGGACTATTGTAATGGTTTTCTGACAGAAATCTCCCAAAAGTGCATCAAACAGCTACAGCTGGTTCAGAACGCTGCAGCTCGGGTCTTAACCAGAACAAAGAGGTTAGAACACATTACTCCAGTTTTAAAGTCTTTACACTGGCTCCCAGTCAGCCTCAGAATAGACTTTAAAGTTCTGCTGCTGGTGTATAAATCTGTGAATGGGTTTGGTCCAGAATACATCAGTGAGATGTTAGTCAGGTATGAACCCAGCAGGTCTCTCAGATCTATGGACACAGTTCAGATAGTGGAGCCCAGAGCTCACAGTAAACATGGTGATGCTGCTTTTAGTTGTTATGCTGCAAAGAAGTGGAACAAACTGCCAGCAGAGCTGAAGTCAGCATCTAATGTGAACATTTTTAAATCAAAGTTAAAGGCACTTTTTTTCTCTACTGCGTATGATTGAGAGAGAGATTTTTGGTAATGTTGTTGATCTAATGTGTTTGTTGATGATTTTAATTGATTTTACTGATGATTTTAAATGTTCTTATTGATTTTAAGCTGTTGCACTTTTTGATCATATAAACCACATTGAGTTGCCTTGTGTATGAAATGCGCTATACAAATAAACCTATTTTTCAGCATATCTAAATGAATGTTAATACAATTTATTTCTTAAAAAGGCATATGTTTATATAATTTTAGCTTACTTCAATAATTAATTTTTCCTCTTAAATGCAATAAATGCACATTATGAATTAGAATAATATTTCTTTAAAAAATGAAGCTTTTCGTCTTCCAAAATACTATTTTGAAGTATTTGTGACATGTGCACTGAAGCATTGCAATGAAGTATTTTTGTATTCATCAAATGAAAACTCAGCTGCAACTTTAACCAGCAGAAAACCACAAAAATTGCAAAACAAAGTACAAGAATAAATAAATGATAATTTTGTCACATGCCAATTTGTTTTTGGACTGGCTAATTAATTGCATTCGTTTTATTTTAGATGTATTCAAAAGGCAGCTCCTCCTCTTCTAACTCTAACACTGAAAAATATCTACATTTTCCTGCTATTTTTTAAGAAATGAAAGCGTGTTGCTCATTCATTTTTTTTTATTTCGGCTATTTTACAAACTTGGTGCTTGTTACTTAAATAAACATGATTTCCTTCACATTCATATGGATATGAGGCAAAAGCGACGTATTGTCCAAGGACAGTTTATTTTGTTAATAAATCAATTTACGGTTGGTTTGCAAACACAGATTTAAAAATTCCAACCTGGCAACGAAATCACAAATGAGTTTATAGGCAAAAATGATGGCTATTATTATACAATGGGTGGAGGAAGTAAAACCAGACAGAATAGTATGTTGTGTTAATTCTTTACCAGCTCTCTTTAGTATCCAAAATATAAAATCTGACAGAGAAGATTCTATGTTGGAAGTTTGTTTAGAATGAGTAGACTTCTTATCCTTTACCTGCACATGTTGGAGTAAAAGGAAATGAAAAATCAGATATAATAGCAAATAATTCTACCAAAATCAGATATTTTATAGATTTACCTTTTAGTAAGGCGAGTTAGGAGTTAGCTTATTATTATTATTATTTTTATGTGTGTTTTGTTTGTTTATTTATTTATTTTATCTATCTATCTATCTATCTATCTATCTATCTATCTATCTATCTATCTATCTATCTATCTATCTATCTATCTATCTATCTATCCATCTATCTATCTATCTATCTATCTATCTATCTATCTATCTATCTATCTATCTATCTATCTATCTATCTATCTATCTATCTATCTATCTATCTATCTATCTATCTATCTATCTATCTATCTATCTATCTATCCATCTATCTATCTATCTATCTATCTATCTATCTATCTATCTATCTATACATATATACAATATTTTAGTGACACATAAGATCAAGCTACATACTCCGGTACAGTAGGTGGCGGTATTTTAGTTATGTTTGTAACTCGCCATTAAACTAAAAGAAGAAGAAGGAATCACAAAGTGGGGTCAGTGCGCCTGCGCAGTATATCGTTGTCCCCGGAAGTGTTTCCACACGTGTGGTGTTTGTCAACCTTGAAAAATTAAAAAAAGACATCGTTTAACTTGTTAAACAACTGCGGGGATGCCAGTAAATAGGATAATGTAAGTTTAAGGTGTTTTCTTACATAAATCATGTGCATTAAGAAGACGCATTGGTCTGTGGTTGAAATATTTGCTACGTAATTTCTGATACTGATAGTATTTAGCCAGCTTTTTTTTTTTCTTCAAATAATGTAATACCTAATATGTAGCTTGTTGGGTTTAGACTTGGAGATTTTTTTGTTTGTTGTGAATAGGTTTACCTAAAGCAATGCTTTGGGTGTGGTATACATTATAAGTCATTCAAAGAAATTAAATTGTGTGACAAGAAATTAGCTTCCAAAAGCAAGTTATGCTAAAAACAAACTGACGTCAGCGCTGAAATGAAGCATTAATTCATTACCCAGGGTGAATAACTTATAGCTAATGTTGTGTAATAATTAACAAATCTCTGCTATCTGGAATTTTGTGATTTTATTTGGTAATTGTAATAATCGATGCGAATTCCTGAAGTGTAATTAATAATTTAGGATTTGTGAATATTATGCAATGATCATTTCTTATTATTTAGAAATCACAAATTGAATTATCCTTTTAAAAATACAAAACTATCATGCATTAGAATGCATGGTAGTTTTGTATTATTTTTTTTTTAAAAAAAGGATGATAATGTGCTTTTGAAGTTTGAGGGAAATTATACTTTAGCCAATGTTGTGAAACCCTGGGTTCTGTCATTCATATAGAAGCTACTTAGACTCTTAATATATATATATATATATATATATTTTAAATCAGGGTACATATGCACAATAGCTGGCATTTGCTGAAGAAGTGAACATTTTCCATAAAGAGAAAAAAAAAGAGTGTATGTGTATATATATATAATATATATTATATATATACGAATTACAGACCGAACTGAAAAAGGAGCGTTACAAGGCAGTGACAGCTTAAAAAAGAAAGCACATTTAGATTTCTTTATACATTTTGGTGGCTTTTTGGCATTTTGTCTGATCAGTTAAAGAGATAGACTCTTAATATTTACATTAGTGCTGCTGTACAGATCATTCATAGCAGGTGCGCACACGTTACATCAGTGGGAGTCACAAAATTCTAATTATAAACTACAGACATGTGTCTTTAGTAGTACTACGAATTTCAGGAAATATTGAGACTGTATATTTTTTTTCTAATCAACACAACCTTAAAATGTTGATATTTTGTGTTTTAGAGTTCACCTTTTCTAGCTAATGAGACTGGTTTAATGGATGTAATAGTCAGACTCTTTGTTTCCTCTCAGATACCCTTTCTACCAGCTGGGTAACCCCCAGCTGAGGATCTTCAGACCCAACTGGTTCCTGACTCTTGTGAGACCAGGAATGGAGCAGCCTCCAGACACTGTCCAGTTTTCGCATTCCAATGGAGTAAGTTGAAATTACTTTGCATCATTCTTAAGCTCATATATATTTAGAACACAGCAGTCCAAATAAAACAGCCAAATTGCAGGAATATATTTCAAAATCTGTCTATGCTGGTCTAATATTACTATCAAATGGTAATTTTAAATCAATTATTTGATTAATCAATATCTGAGAAATCGCACATTTTGCAGTCTTTTATTTTTTTTCAAATTCCTTTTGAGGCTGTTTTATTTCACAAAAAAAAACAAACAAAAAACATACAAGAATCTAGCAAAAATATTTTCATATGACCTTTTTTAAAATGGTATTGCTTAAATAAAGGTCTCAGCAGTAACATTGCCTAACTCAGACAATGGGCAACTGGCGGCCCAGGGGCCAAAGCCAACAAAGTGAACAATTTTTTCCCCAAAAGATGCACAAAACTCATAAAACATAAAATGATAACAATGAAAGACACAGTAAACCACTTTTACAAACAAAATTACTACAAAACATCAACATATTACAGAATAGCTCCAAAGACACACAAACTGTCAAGAAAATTACAAAAAGTGATAGGAAAATACAGAAAAACCACAACAAATTAACAAAAAAATGACCCCAAAAAACACACAATGAACAACACAAATGCAGAAAATGACAGAAAAAACACACACAAGTACAAACAAGAACACAAAAAACAACCATTATGAGTAAAAGCAAAACCACAAGACCAAAAATGCTCAGATCGTCAATTATGCTAAAGACATAGATAGTGATCATGTGGCCCTCGGATCAAATTGTGATAGTTTATTATTCCCACTGGAATCAATTACAATTACATTCTCAGTTACTAAAGTTTCAATTACATAAATCACAATTACTGAGCCTTTAAAAAAAAAAAAGGTAATAAAACGTAACCTTCCTCTTGTGTTAGTTTTCTGTTAGCATGTCTATTGATAACGGATCGGTTTTAACCTGTTGTCCTTAACTCAGCTGTAGAATACATAAAATAATATTATCTATCATTCAATTTGTTTTTCATCTGTTGGTTACCTTCCTTATCCATGGAAATATAGGTATTCATATTTTGTCTTGAGCCTTTTTCTGTGAGTTTACCCCTAGATTTCAACTTAAAAAAAGGGTACATGATCCTCAAGAGAACTAACAGGTAAACTTGATATGTACCACATTTTAAATAATGGTTTACTACATAGGCCTATGTGTAAACCATAGAACTATAACATGGTTCCCCAGTTTGTTGTTTTAATTGCATTGTAAAATGCCAGATTATATATAATTTCCATGCCAATTACAATTACAAAGGCAATTATCAGAACTAAATTACAACTCAAATATATTATAACAGCAACATGTTTTTTCAATTGTAATGAATTACAAATTACGTGATTACATTCATAATTGACCCTAATTCTGGATGATTTTATGCATAAACAAACTGATAATGGCAGCTTTGTCATTTTTGTTTTCTTCTCAATTAATTTTAACTTGGTTAAATTGATGCAGTCCAGTATGCTGCTTCTCATGAAAGAATTTCTAGATTATGAAACAAGGGTTTCACCTCTCTTGACCAAACTTTGTGTTATTGGACTTTGCTATTATGGCCACCAGGTGGCGTAACAAGCCTCGTGAATAGACCTTCCAAACCGCTCAGTGTGGTTCCTATGATCAAGTAAAAGTAATGACTTTAAAATTTTCCATTGAAAGTGATATGAAAAGGTTAGGTATAAATAGTTAATCATTTTAAAAGTTCAGTTAACTAAACCAATACAAGCCAATGCTGATTGTATTACTGTTGTAAAATATTCTCTATCATACGTCTGTGAGCCATGTTTTATAATATGTTATATTACACTCACCTTTTAGAAACCGTACTTTATTCCAGGAATCTTTCAGGACCCCACATGAAATCAACCTAAAAACATCAAACTAAGTCAGTCTACACAACGTATTTGTCCCTAGGGTTTGAATAAACAGAACCCAAGTGTTCCCAGCACACAAAAACAGGTCTTAAGCAGTCTGCACTTTGCAGATTTAGGCTTATTTGGGTTTACTCTGTGAGTGTAAGGTCGTTGAGGTTAGCGTAGCTTCTCTGGCAATGAGAGGTACACAGGGGAGTGAATGTGAAGTTTGAGTTTAAGCTGTATTTTTTTCATCCAGGTACCCTGCCAAACTCCTAGGGTGCTTACATAACTGTGTGTGTGTGTGTGTGTGTGTGTGTGTGTGTGGTGTGTTGTGTGTGTGTGTGTGTGTGTGTGTGTGTGGTGTGTGTGTGTTGTGTGTGTGTGTGTGTTGTGTGTGTGTGTGTGTGTGTGTGTATCTTTGTGAGAATAGGGTGTGTGTATATATACTTAACATGGGGTGAATGCAGGATGCATGTTTGCTTTTAAGGGTGTGCAAGTTTTTTTTTTTCTTGGAAATATTTGATACATTGGAGACGTGCATGGATTATTGAAAGACTGAAGTGGCCAATCACTGTTCCCTCAACATCATTACCTCCTCCAAGGAGGTCATGTTTTCACCGGCTTTCATTTGTTTGTTTGTTTGTTTGTTTTTGTTTCAAAAGTACTAAGCAGATTTTGACAACATTTTAACCAAAGATAGACCTTACAAACATGGAAGATTCCAATAAATTATAGAGAGGATCCGGATCAATATACTGATTCTGGATTATTTGGAAAAAATCATAAAAATCCCAATCTGTCATGATTGGCGAAAGTTAAAACATTTAAAAATTCATATCTTTTCTGACGCTCGAGAAATATTACAAAGGAAAAGAAGAAACACTAAACAAAGAAAAAAGAAAACGTACATAATTACTGTAAGTAAAAGACTGTTAATTAAACAAGGTTTAAATACAAGTTCACACATTACAGTAGAAAAATTAAATAAAATGATAATAATACAGATATATACAAGAATCTGAAAGCTCTCAGATTTATAACAATTCATAGCTGTTATGTTGAGTTGGTTCTTCATTTACTCCATTGAGTTTTATCCAGATCAGGTAAAGATTGCACATTTAATTGCATTTTTTCAAAAACAAATAGAGGTGATCCTACATTTGGACCTACTGTATGATTATTAATGTGAATATACATTTCTTACAAGCTTCTAAAGTGTAAATGATGAATGTACCATGATTAGAATTATCGATTCTGATAACTGCCAATATCTGGCAAAGAGGAGATTTAGTATACAATGTAAATAGAGACAGAAACACACATTCTAACATAAGCCTATTAATACGGCCCCTCTTGTTGTAGTTTGGAATTTCAACGTTGAGCCCAATGAGATTGGCTGAACTGCATATATGGGCACCCGTCCAGAGAAGTACTAATGTTGATGTTCTCAGGGCAGTAACACAAAGTAGCCTTTATCTCAGCAACACCTGGCACTCTACGTACTGTTATTAGTTTCTCATTGATACCTGGAACTGCTCTTTGATTTCACTCACTCAGCAATACCTGCTACTTTTTCCTTGAGCTGCGATTTAGTGTCTTGTTCTTCAATATTATGCTTCACATCAAAACCCTGTCCCTCACGGGCAATGTTATCTGAGACATCAGGACTTTGCCACTCAAAATTTCCATTTGGCCTGCTAGAGGGAAGTATTTGTCTTTGATTGTTCTTGTCGTCTTTTGTGTAGGGCAGGCATTTACTCGCAGCTCTGGAACATCATCAAATTTCTCAGCTTATACCTTGGTCGAGCTCTTGTGCCTCACCTGGTGTGTTCCCGCTGACAAAAAGACAAAGAAAAGAACACACCATTGAGTTTTGTGTTCAGTTTACGGCCTTGCCACATTACATGTTATGCAGACTAATAACTATGAAACCAGACTAAGCTGTGGTTTCTCACTGTAATCACTTTAGAAAGCTGACCCTGTTTCACAGTGACTCACAATGTCTTTTTACTCTGCCAACAACTCTGGACCTATTTATTCAAATGAACCTATATTGGCCAAAACAATCACGCACTGTTTGTGTTCACCTGTTTGATGTGGTCCACACAGGTCGAAAACTGGGTCATTTTTTTACGCCAATTAACTTCAGTTGGTGTGCTGTGAAGTCATTAGGCTAGTCAGGATATGAGTGTCCACTATTCCCCCCCCCCCCTGACTTGTCTCACTGTACAATATTCAGTAACTTATTTTTACTTTATTCAATCAATTTCTTTTCCTTTTGTTTAACCAACACTAAATGAAATCCTTCACACGCTGCTGCTGTATTCACAACTTCTCAGCTGTCTCTCGCCTCGCCAAGTTTCAGGTTCCTCAATAGCTTCTCTTATAAACAGTCTGCTATTATGATCTTGATACATAGTCTTGAGCCTCTTCTTTATATATATTGTCTGTGTAGTTGGGAGGGAAAGACGTGGTGTGGGTTGTGTGTGTGTATCTCAACTGGAACCTAACAATGATGGGTCAACAATGAGGGGGCGCCTTTCTTTTTCCCTTCATCTTTGTTAGAAAAAGCTCTCCTGTTTCAATCTCACCGCTAAGAGCCGCTCTGACGGACTGTACTTTGATGTTTGGTGTGTGGTGTGTGTATTTGGGTACTTTGTTGTGAGTGTGTGTATCGCTGTAATGAATTGTTTGTTGTACCTTGGTGTTTACTTTCTAGTGAATGAAAAATGACGACACTTGGAGTCAGCAAGATGTATGAGAACAGTTCTCATACGTGCTGTTAGGCTGATTGAATGTACAAAAGAGCTTCAACACTTCATATCAAAGTTATTTTTATTACACATCTTTACTGTATTTGGCTTATTTTTAGTTGGCACGTTCATCTAAGGGCACATGTATCAAATTCTTGGCTCGGGACCAAGTCCGGCCCCTTAGAGCATCTAACTTGGCCTGCAGGAGAAAGTAAAAATGACTGAGAAAGCACCAATCACTGTGTAAAATACCAACTGATTTAGTTGTAGATATCTCACACCTTTCCCATGCTTATCACATGATGGCAGTCATATTTCATCTAGGGATGCACCGAAATGAAAATTTGAGGCCGAAGCCGAATAAAATATAAATGCTTGGCCGAATATCGAATGGGGTTCTTAAGTTTTTCACTATTTTTTTAAACAGTGCATAAATAGCCTAGAATAACATTTTTAGACATGTTTTTTAAAGAAAGTAAATGTTTATTGAATATTCTGACATTTTTTAAATATTCAAGTAGCCTTTGTTTTTTTTAAAAAAAAAAAAAAAAACAAAGTTTTTCATATATATTAGGCCTTCAAATAAAACAAAGCATGCATTCCAAAAAAAAAAAAGCATTAAAGGGGAGGTATGATGAAAAAATCACTTTATAATGGTTTTGCTACAGTGATATACAATCCCTTTAAGCCTCATTCAGAGGGACAAAGTTGAAAAAGTTCCGTTTCCCTCCTCCTCCTTGTTATTCCACATTTTGTAAAAATTCAGCTTTAAAAATGGGCAAGTTGATTTTGCCCACGTTGGCAGTGACGTCACCTAACACTCCTCCTACATGTGAGTTCCTCCCTCTCCAACACTCAAACAGCTAAAACAACACTGCTGTTTAATATACAATATATATTGTACTTTATTGCCATATATGTAAATGCAAACTGCTGCCGTTTGTGTTGGGAGTCACTGCTTGGAGCCACGAACCCATTGTTTACACACATCAGCTGTTAAGGCTCCATGCTAATGCTACACCAGTCTATGCAGCGACACCTGGTGTAGTGTAAGGAGGAAAACGATGGGGAATGTTTACGGATTAGTGCGCTAACACGGACTTGGTTGTGAATTGGACGTCTTCCAACTTTTACGCGGTAATGGAGAGTGGTAAGCGGAAAGGAGAGAGTCTGGTTGTGTGTGTGTGTGGAAAGGAGGAGCTGCTGCAGCAACGCGCACACTTTTCCTACTCAAAATCACTGCACGTTGTTTTATTGCATCATAGCGTCACATGCGAATGTTGCTTTTTTGCAATATTTGGCCTAATATATTGGTGGCCGGATATTCGGTGCATCCCTAATTTCATCTGAACCTTTTGAAAGAACTCTACTTTTTCCGAAATCCTTCAATTTTCCTCAAATTAGAAGAGGAGGAGAAATGGCGCATCCATGTTCGAATCCAAGCCCAATGCTACCCCTAAGGGAAAGGAGACGAATTTCACTGTAAAGTGATTAATAAATGAAAACACTATTACCTGTATTAGGTGATAGTTCTTTAAAGGAAACATACCATGCTTTTAAATTCCATTTCTATGTTATGTGAGAATGACAATGAAACTTTTTTCATGTTAAAAAAGTGCTTTCCTTTGAGGCAGTATTATCAGGAAGATTAAACATTTTTGGTGTTCAAATAAAAGTATTTTAAGTATATTAAGCTGTAATTGACATTAGTACGATTTAATTGAGTTGGCTAATCATAAGTAGCTTACTAGCTTTTTATTTTATCTTCAAAATTCTGCCCCCAAACATTTGTGTTTTTGTGGCTTAAATGTATGTTGAATGTATTTTCTTTAGAAAGTAGTTAATTGATAAATAACCATGTTAGTTACTCTCATTCTCACCATCCAAGATGACAGAGCTTAGGCTGATATACATACTGTATATATATATATATATGTGTGTGTGTGTGTGTGTGTGTGTGTTAGGAAAAGTCAGATGTGATCTTTCTCCACTTTCAACTTGAAAAAAAAGAAGAATAAAGTTGCAACTGCTAAAGACAACAGGGTGAAGTCAGAGGAGGAATCATGATTCTCATCAGAAAGCTGCTGACCTTCACAGCTGAACAGGAAGACTGACATAGATTTTAATAGGTTGTCGCAGTCATATCTCAGTAAATTTTTCCTCTCGTACACTTTATTAATTATGACCTTTACTAATGACTGACTGGTGTGTCAATCTGAATTTATATCTAAATAGTTGTGGATTTGTATTAAATATGACTCGTCTTAAGACTTTTTTTTTTTTTTTTTTTACAAATCTGAGAATTATAAAGTTTATGATATAATACAATCATAACTTTTAATTATAAATATGACTCTTCCCAAAATAACTTGTATATCTTTATTGTCACACAAAATTTCAATGTCAGCATCAGTTAACTTTTTTGTCATAATCACAGATTTGTGCAGTGGGTTATTTATTATTATTATAATTATTATAATTTAATTATTATAATTATTATTATTATAATTATTATTATTATTATTATTATATGGGTACAACATTAGTGCAGCCATGCACATTATTGTTGTCCTGTTAATTCTATTTATACCAAGACTTAAAAACAATTAGAAATTAGTGGTGACTCAAGTCAGTCACTTTTTATTATGCATTATAACAATTTGTCCTTGAAACATATCATATAATTGAGACAATGAAAAACTTCTCCTAGAAATTAAAAGTATGGAGAAAAAAAAACTTAAAGGCTTAATGAACATTAAATGATACTTTAATAAATAAGTGCATCTTATTGTCCCCATGTTGACTCTGAACTTTATTCTGTCTGTTGTCTGTGGAATGATGGGTCGAGAACCAGATGATGGAAACTGGAGGGTCCGCCTCATGGTTTTAAGGTCCAGGTAGGGGCGTGTCCACTCTGCATGGACTTAAAGAAGAAGAAATAAAAGTGATGGAGATAATATACTCAGATGGACACAACGCGCGCACACACACACACACACACGCACACTTTAAATTAACAGATTCTACCTGACTCAAAAACACATTAATTCACATTAAAAGCATCTATTTACACTTACATTAATGTACACAAAAACTACCTACACAAAGCAGAATGATATTTTATTGAGCCAGAAATTGAACGGAATCTTACCTTAACTTATAGGCCTCAGTTTCCTTCCTTTGTTTTCAGAGTCCCTTTGATCCTCCATCCATGTGGTTTTTATCATCCAAGAGTCTTCATTTTTAATTAAATCCTCTGTTATTTGGTCTTTTTTTATCGCTCTCTCTCTCTCTCTCTCCCTCTCTCCTCTCCCCTCCCCTACTCTCTCTCTCTCTCCCCTGCTCTCTCTCTCCCCTGCTCTCTCTCTCTCTCTCTCTCTCTCTCTCTCTCTCTCTCTCTCTCTCTCTCTCTCTCTCTCTCTCTCTCTCTCTCTTTCTCTCTTTCTCTCTCTCTCACACACTCTCTCTCTCTCTCTCTCTCTCTCTCACACTCTCTTCTCCTTGTGTTGATTTCGTCAAAACAAAGCGGCATCTTCAATGTTTCTGTCACTTGTGAGTAAAATTTACTGGCTGTAAAGAGCAACTTCTTAGCTTTCATAAACTGGTGGAATTTCTCCAATAGAGCAAATATGAGCAGAGTTACAGTCATATAAATTAACATGTTGCGTTCAGCGGCCCTGGGAAACCCAGTCCGTTTGTATAATCCAGCTGTGAAAAGAGGACGTGTCTGGGTAAATCTGGACGTGTAGTTACCCTACACAACAGAAGATATGAAATTAACAGCATGTACTGTTAACAAACCCAGAGTCGCTTGATGAGGACGTAATGCAATGCGTATGTCGTAAATGAACGTGATGACGTCTTTGTTTGTGGGACTTGGGTGGAACGATACTACTGCAAATTTATTGGCAAAACCAAATAAATCTTGACCCAGTCTCTGGGATTCAGTGCATTAGACACATATGCCAATAAAAAGTTGTTAGTTGTCCTTTTAGGAAATCACACTGAACTAGTGTGATTGTGAAAAAAGTGTCAAACACATTTTAGTTCTGGGCCGATTTGATCTCTAGTGGGCCGGACTAGTAACAATAATGGCATAATTAGCAATAAGTTAAGACAATTTACACTTTTTCCTACAAATAAGTACCGTAAAAGTTCATTCTAAATTCTAATTCTTCTTTACTCACAGATTAGTGCTTCTACAAGTGCACAAAACATTTAATCACAAGTATGTGCAACTGAACAATGTAGCATTTTAATGTCTGATCTAATCAATATTTTATGATCTCTAGATTGTCTCCCATTTGCAATATTTTTTAAATGTGTGTGGAAATCCTGAACCCTTCAAACTAAGGTGAGGGCTATTGAAGAACAAGCTTTTATTTAATAATTATTGTTTTTTCTGTAGATTTAGCCTTTACCAAAACTGGCCTGCCTTGTTGTCAATTTAAGCCTGACCTACAGTAAACTCAGACATTTAGCTTAGCTATACTGATATGAAGAAATAGGTTTCCTAAGAATCTTAGGCTGTAAGCATTCTTAGCCTGAACTCTCTTACACTTAAACGTGTGGCTGCAAATACAATGTTCCAGTCGTTGGTAATTCTTACAACTAATCGGTAGCCCAAAACAGAGGCTATAAAAAGGCCCAAAGTAGATGTGGCCAACTTTCTATCAACCCCAGGAGCCACATTAAAAGACTTACTGTGGTTTGCCATTTTAAGTCGCTAAAACAAGCACCCTCTCTAAGAGGGATTCAAAGTCACCAAAAAGAGCATGATGGTCACTGAATCATCTCTTGCAAGTAAAGTTCGGTTCAAAGCGCGAAATGCATGTCAAGTGCAGCCTTTCATTTTTGGGCATCATGTTGCTCAAACATTTACATTTTAGTTAACAGCAGCACTTTGCTTGCTTACTCTTAAGTCACTCACGAGACTAATCCTGTTCACTTGAATCTGTTGAGTTGGTGTCAGAGAAACAGAGCACAACAAAATCCTTCCTTTGGATTCAACCAAGGTAAGGATTTATGAGTGTTTTGTTGGCCAGAATAACATTGTTTCGTAAAGAGATCCCTGGTCCTGCTTGTGGGCCCCCACCTTTTACATTTCTGTGTCTTAGCCCTGTGTCTGGCTTCCTGTTCAGGGGTTTACCCGGCCCAGCACCCTGAACTCATCTGGAATTGCCACGTAACAAAAGCTAATGTGTTAAACTACTTGTTTACTGCAGTATTGAATTTGTATTTACTGACTGAAGTGATGACTGTGAACAAAATTGCAGAGCCTGCAAACCTTGATCTGTAAATTGGGCTAACCTGCGTTAGTTTTCCAGTGCAAACAAATTATCCGAGTCCGTGATGTAATTGGCAGCAGCAAGCCAGAAAACTCAGAGAAACTGGTTAATGGAGACTCAGTAGCTTCATTCTGCGCCACAGCAGTTCAGGTCAATCTTTTACTCTAATCCAGTGATTCTCAAACCTTTATGGCTCTAGTAACCCTTTCTCTTATTTCTGAATCCAAGTGCTGAGAATACTATGAAAACAACAACTATAGAGCATAATGATGGTATGGATGAGTGATAACACATTTGAAAGAATCTCATTGTGGAAACATGTTCTAATTAAAATAATTTCAATCATAGTTTTTGGTGTGATTTAGTGTATTTTGTATTTTTGTTGTTGTCCTTTTTATTTTTCATTATATACAGTATATATATTTTTTTATCTTATTTTGTGTGTTTTTGTTGTAGTTTTTGTGTTTTGTTGGTATTATTTAAAAATATCTCTGTGTGTGTTTTTAGTGTCGTTTGGTTGTTTCTCTGTTATTTTTGGAGTGATCTTGTGTGTTTTTCTCTCATTTACTATATCTTTGTTGTCGTTTTGTGCGTTGCTGGTAATAAGTGTTTTGTTGGTGCCATTTTGTGTATTTTGTTGTTCTTTTTATCATTCAGTAGATTTTTCTGTGATTTTGTGTGTTTGTGTTGTCGTTTTGTGAGTTGCTGGTAATATTTAGTATTATCATTTTTAACTAATAATAAACATCATAAAACCTCATATTTTTAATGCTTTAATTTGTAAATGTTTCTCTCTTTTTTCTCTCTCATGTACCCCCTGTAGTGCCATCGCGTACCCCCATTTGAAAAACACTGCTCTAATCTATAAGTGAATTGTTCAGTTAGTTGTTTGATGACCAAAAAATATCAAATTAACAAAGATGGTTCCCTCTACATAGTGATCATCAACTTCAGTTTGAGTTAGCTTGTGTTTAAGAAAAGGACATGTGCAGCAAACGTTTTACATTTAAAAGTAGCTTACAGATGTTTGCTGGATGACATAGAGAATGATGAATGTGTTTTGTTTTGTTTTGTCTAGTTAAAAATGAAAACAAACCCACCAGGGAGATAGTAGTAGCCAAACAACAAGTGTGTTGAGTGAGGGAAGATTCTTCCCACTGGTAAAGAAAAGCCTCTTCATACCAGTGGGCAAGATTGTTAGTATACCAATGCAAACAAATGATCCAAGTTCATGATGTAATTGGCAACAACGAGCCAGAATACTCATAGGAACTGGTTAATGGAGACTCAGTTGCTTCATCCTATGTCACAGCAGTTCAGGTCAATCAGGTGTCCATATCTGCCTGTCATTGCCTGATCTCGAAAGATCTCGTAAGCTAAGCAAGGCTGGGCCTGGTTAGTACCTGGATGGGAAATCACAGGTGCCACAGTGGGGAGGGGGGCAGTCCTCCTAGTGGTATCTGTCATTGAGTTTTTACGCAAGACACTTTACCCACATTGCCTAGTAGGAATGTGCTGTGTACGTGACTGTTGGTGGTAGTCAGAGGGGCCGATGGCATCCTCACTTCCGTCAGTCTATGGCTACAGTAGTAGCTTAGCATCCCTGAGTGTTTTGATTTAATTTACATTTCATGGGTTTTGGCTATTCGGTAAGAAAAGGAGAACGAATGTTGGTTATGTACTGGAGTACATCTGTCTGGTTTGCAGTGTAACAGGGCCAGAGATTCTATATATCTAACACATTTCTCAATAGTAGGGTTTTTAAAACATATTTTTTACCGTAGCATTTAGTTTAAAAAGCTTATAAACATTATGAACTACTATAAACTCGCTTAAGCACTTTGTGCAAAATATGTACAAGTAATATACTGTATGTCAATGGTTGATCAAAGTAATGGCATTGGATTATTATGTTGGTATTCCATCAATCGTTCACTCACACTCCTGTACTAGTAACCTGTCTATATTTCTTTTAAAGATCATTGTGAATAAATAACTTTAAAATCAGTCCATTTTGGATTTGTTTACTTGTCTCTTTAACCAGCAGGTGTACTTCTTAACATTTTTAGTCTTAACAAAACATTATTGTCAGACACTTTCAAAGCTTTCTGTTTTGTCATGCACTTTTACCTACATCTCCCTCACCAGACATAGAGAATGATAGATGTGCCTTCTTGTTTTTGTTTTGTCTAGTTAAAAAAGAAAACAAACCCACCAGGAAGAAAGTAGTAGCCAAACAACAAGTGTGTTGGATGAAGGAAGATTCTTCCCACTGGTAAAAACAAAAGCTACTTCTTACCAGTTAGTAAGATCAAGACTGCTCTCAATGAAAAAGGTGTATCTATATTCAAAGTTTACAATCATGACGATACTTAGTTGAAGTTAAGTCTGGGGATGTGATCAATTGTTTACTCATGAACCATGAGTGAAATTTAAAAACTGAACAGCCTGACAAGAGTTTGATGAAACATCTCAAGAAGCAGTTTCAGTTCTTTAGCTACATCCTTTATACAGATCAGGTAAAAATCAGAGAAGAGAAAATAATATGTGACAAGAAAAACACTGGTTGAACTCAATCACTGGCCAAATACTCATGGATATGACTTATTAAAAGAAGAATAAGAAATAAAAATATCAATGCTCTGTTTATTTTATGAGTCAGCTACCTTTCTTTGTTGAAACAGCTTTTTGATCAAGTATTCAGGTTAACTGTTGCTCTGTAACACATCCTCTTTCACAATGCAGAACAATATATCGTTTTAGATGATTTTTGAGACAAAGAAACCACTGTGCCTGCCTCAAACCTGCTTGGCAACAACAGAGCATAATTGAACCTAATCCATCGTCTGCGTCATTCCATGCCCTTCTACTTCTTGTGTTTGGAGTTCTTTCATCATCTTGGCCCAGGAATCTTTGTATCATGTGTGTTAGTGTATAAATATATACGCCAGTTGCTGAGGAACGATGCCCTTAGCCCTACCAGTTGTTGAAGGTTTTCTTTCTTCCAGAGGCAGAAGTGTGAAAGGTTAGCTTGTGGAGTCAGATGGGTGTTTATACTAAGATGATCAGATGCTGTATGCATCACTGTTGATACACCACACCCATAGTCTAAGTTTAGCCCTGTTTATGTACTTGTTTAACTCAACATTTTCTCCTCAGCTTTCTGCCTCAAGCTCTCTTTCAGACTTGATTTGGTTTAGTAGCCGAGTGAAAGTCATACATCTACTTGGGTCAGAAAGAAAACAGCTATCAAGTGTCAGTTTCTGTGACTGTGGTGATCATTGTTGGTGTGTATTTTAAGCTCTTCTATGATTATAGAGTTCTGTGGAAAGGATTTGGACATTTGTTATGTTAAATGTGTTGTAAACTTAAAAATATACTGTAAATAGCTACAGTGGGTAGTGGCAAGGTAGTGGTTATCAGCCACAGTTAACCTTTGAAATGGCAGCCCATGAGGAAATACAGAAAATAAATATGTCAAACCTTCCCTAATTATTATTGCTTATTTCAGAGATGTCCATAAAAAAAAAAAAAAGTAGTAGTCTTAAAAAATATTAGGAGGCTAAAGTTTGCGGCGAGTTGGTGCTGCGCGACACCTAGGGGAGTCGGGGTGGATGCCCCACCCTGAAAATTTTGCAAAAATTATGCTATATGGTGGCTTTTGGTGCATTATATTAGTGTAATTTTGGCTTTTCTTCTGTTTATTTGTAGCACTTTCTTAGCATGATATATTTTTCCAGTCTTTCCAGTTGAAAATGTACCAACTTATAGTATAACCAGTAGTATGGGTGCTTGGTTTCTTAGTAGTCCCTCTGTAAAATGCTCTCTGGCACTGTAAACATATCTGCATGATACCATAATTTTTGTGTTTTGGCTTGTAGTTGGTTTGTTAATATATTTAGTTGTATCAATGCACATTAATATTCATAATATATCTTACATATACCCTAGATAATGTTTTATTTAATTTAGTTGAATTTAGTTATGTTGTGAATGTTCAGATTTATTATATTATTGAGGAAATGTTTAGAGAGAGAATGATTGTTTTCCTTCAGTTGCAGCCACCAGATAGTTGTTTCGACCAGCAGAGGGAGCTGGTATCCCAGTGTTTGGTTGGGGATGCAGCACTGAAGAAGAGATGCTATGCGCTAGCAGACAGAGCTAATAGAAAACCTGACTTTTACAGATTATTCACGTAATATTACAGATATTCTTTTGGTGCTAAAGGGGTAAAGAATCATTTATGAACATGTTTAAGAGTAGAAAGCGTCAGAAAGAGAGTAGTCGGTGATTCCGCCCGCCGCCTATGCTTCTGGATATCCCTGTTATTTATTTATTCTTTTTTTGATTGTTTTTTTTTTTACATTGTCTGCACATGCTATCGAGGTCAACACTATAAGAAGTGCAATCTTTTTGACACAGCAATACATGTTTTGTTATTGCATTTAAATAATGAATTTATTTTATTGCATTATTGTGACTACTCACCAGCACTCCGTAAGGAAGGTAGTATTTTAAAGTGAGAGTGAGATCTGAAGTTGTAGTTGTGTATATTGTGTATATGAACTCAGTTTGAAGCTTAGGTATAATGGTGGGTGGCTGTGGACAGAGGGAAGAAGTGAGTGGTAATACCTAAAACAGGTATTGGGATCAATGTGTCGAAGTTAAGCCCAGTACGGGTTTTATCCCACAGCCCAAGGCATGTCAGTGCATTGTAGACCAATGTATGTGCAAAAAGCCGCTACTGCAAACCCAAGTGGCTACCCCGGAACCGAAGATTGCAACCAGGCCAGCAGAAAGAACAGGGGCCAGGGAACCCCAGTCACCACCCCACGACCGAACGACCCCCCGACGCCCCCAAGTTCCCAAGCCGAGAGGCAGTCACCGTCCCCCAATATGCACATCCGAGAAAGCCCAACGTGCCGAGGACCCAGCGCACCCGCCAACCTACCCCAACCCCAAGGCCCCCCATCAACATCCACACCCCCCTCACACAACCCCCGAGGGGAGGGCTCAGAAAGACCCCCGCCCGAGACCCTAGCGGAGGAGCCAAGACCCACGCCCAGCAGACGGCCACAGTCACGCCGAAATGGGCAGCCTTATCGACACAGCCCGTGCGATGAGCCTTAGATATTGCTAAGTCAGGGCCCTAGCCAGACCGCCACTCCGGCATGCGCAGCCCCACGCAAGGCATCGCCCAAACAGGGGCCACCCCACACCGCACCCTATTATTTAAATTTGATTAGCTTTTTATTGGCTTGGTTTCAAGGAAAAACATCATGGGCCAATTTGAAGTTTTAGTTCCAAAATCTGGCCAACTGCTGTTAGAATCAAATAATCTTTTACATGTTATTGTAATGTTTCTTACCATTCATTTTTGCAATACACTTCAAATAAAAATTTTGTTTTGGAGTTTTAAGGTTTTTTTTTTAATGCATATGTATAGTTTTACACATTACACAAAACAGAGAAAAGGTTACTTTATATCCTCTATTTAAAAGATAACACATTTATCTATCACATTTTTTCTAGGCTTAAAAAAAGGGGGGAAAACCCCCCATACAAATCAATTAAATAACTCATGTTAATCATGTTACTTCTTAAAGCTGCAGTTTGTAACTTTTTTTGGCATCATTTGGTCAAAAATCCATAATCATTAATGAGAAATAAAATGAACTTTTTTTATTTCAGAAAATGGCTGCAATGAAAACAAAGAATGAAAAAATTGAAAGGGGTCTGATACTTTCCGTACCCACTGTATTCATCAAATAAAGCCAAGCCACTCTCTCGATAATGTAGAGCCGATGAACAAGAGTCGGAGGTGGCTTGTGCAGCAAGGAATTCCAAACTTTATTCTCCATTCAACCACACTTCTCTATAGCCCTTTAACATCAGTGCACACACTGAGTCACACCAACTTACATCCAACCAGAAACACCACCTTCTCAACGCAAATGTTCCCAACCACTTCACAGTCACTGCATGAATTATGAACGTTGATTGCCACAATTTCATCCATTGGCAACAGAGAAGCCCCTCCCCTAAACATGCTCTCCTCCTACCTTGTTTAGACGCACATTCAGAGCGTCTTCAACGCTGTTGATGAAAGTACTGATTAAATGAGCACAAGCCTCCAACTAGGGGTTTGAGGCACGATTTTGACACCTGAAACGTGTTTGGTGTGAACGGAGCATTAGGCACAACAGTTACACGACAAATCAAGTGGAAAAAGGCAGACCGAGGTGGAGAAGCAACAGAATATAGTCACAAACACTGAAGAGGAACGGATCGCTTTGGCTTTGCGTCCTCACGGACCTCCATGACTGTGCAGGGTCCGCTGCACACACTGGCTTCTGAGGAAGAGCGAGAACAGACAGGATAAATTGCGTGTAAACCGAGAAGCCCTTTCAAGGTGAATTAATTTTACTGTTTGGATGCGGCTGCCGCTCAGGACAGCTGAGATCACAGCTGTGTGTGCTTGGGCGGGGACAAGCTGACGACAGCAGCCGATGCTCGGGACAGTGACTACACTGTAAAAAAAATCTGTAGTTTTTATGGAAAAAAAACTGGCAGCTGGGGTTGCCAGAATAATTTTGTAAAAATTACAGTCAAAATGTAAATGATTTTACAGGGCAATCTGTAAATCATTTACTGTTATATATTACAAAAAAACTACAGTTTAAACTGGTAAATTCAACAGTCATGTTCTGTTGAATTAGCATAAATATGCAGCTAATAAACAAATTATTTTAGTAAAATTTGTAATGAATTGACGTCAATTATACATCAAATCTCATTCAACTTTACTGAAAAACACCAAGTAAACAACAATATTTAGCTGTAAAAACCTCAGAATTAAAAAAAAAAATGCTATTTAACTGAATTTTCCTGCTTATTCAACTCAAATTTTGATTCAAATATAGTGCATTTTTTAGTATTAAACAACCATATTTTACAGTCAAAGCAACAGCTTTATACTCACTGAATTTCCTCAGTTACATTTTAATAGGCATAAAATCCTGTTCTGATAAGTTTATCTAACAGCAATCTAAAATATAAACTGTAAAGTAACATCAAAAGATGTTTGTAAAATGTAACCCAGTAAAAAAGCAACACGTTATAACCTACGAGTCACCGTGCTGATAAAAAAACAAAAACCAAACTGACATGTCTCTACAGAAGTTTATTAACCACAAATCAGTGAAGAGAATATGTCCTTACTCAAGACACATTCATGTAATCTTACAAATATTTGAACAGGGTATGACAGGTAAGTGAACCTTCCTCCTAATTATATTAAGGAAAATGAAGAAATACGTTTACTAATGTATTTGTAAATGTAATTGTTGCAAATATAAAGCATCAAGTCTTGTTTTAGGACTGAAACATAGAAACAGTAGAAATGCCACAATAATTATTTGCATGCTACTATTATTGCAAAACTTTCTTTACATTAATGTGTTTATTGGGTTAATGTGAACTCTAACACCTTTCAACAGAGTTTACCAAAAATGTAAAAAAAATCTAACCAAGTTTTTAATCTAACCAGGTTTAGCATTTGAACTTGTAAAGGCAACATAAGATACCGTATACCTTAACAGTTGTATTTAAAACAGAACATCTAGAAACCTTGCTTCTTTTAAGGGAAATATTTTCAAAGCAGTGAACAAATTAATATGTCCATATTCATAAGACATACATTTTTTTTCGTAACAAGCACCTTACAAATATTAAGATAGAGAACATGTGACAGATTTGGGATCATTCTAGTGGAACTGAAACATAGTGAATGCAACAAAGAGGGAAACAACTATTCTTATTAAATGTCTCAAGTCTTGTTACATTTTTTAATTTGGGTTTTATTTTTATTGCCAACTAATTATTTTAAACCTCAAAGGTTAATCATTTTGTCATTAGCACGCATGTTCTAGTATCTTTAAACAAGTTCCTTCACATTGAGTAAAAAAGGCTTGTAAATGACACTAACAAAAAAAAAAAACTGGTCAGCAACAAGTCTACAAACTCAATAACAACAAATAATCAAAACAAACTTTCAAAATGTCCGTGGGGCACATGACGTGCCACAAATCTTACTCTTAAGTCCATGTTCAGACATCACGCCACTCGTGATCCGAAAGTTCCTGAATCAAGGTGATGACTCGAGGGTTCACATAAAGACGGGATGTGTTCGTCTTCTCCACTTTAGTCCCCTTCTCTGGGTTGATGGAGAAAAAACAGCTATGGAAATATGAGAAAAACAAATGTATTAGTAAAATAGCTTCATTCATAAATGAAAATGTTTGCAAGCTATTATTTGTTGTATTGTCCTTAAAACTGTACATGGCCATTAAAACATTTCTGATTCTGAGAATACCCTCTATTTTTTCCACTAATCTCCATTTGTTTTAAGAACCCCAACAACATAGTATTTGAGGTTTATTTTCCCAAACTCGCCTGTTTTCTAGAATTTTAGCCTCTGAAAAGTAGCCTTATGAGCAGTTCTAAAAACAGGCTGTTGCGGGGCCTACTTATGCATATTCATGAGTGGGCGTGTCTGTAGACACTCGCTTTTGCGAGGGAGCGCTATCTACACTGTTATTGTTTTTAGCCAAAAAAAACTGCACATTACAGTAAAACACATAGCTATTTAAGTGGCTATTGTGATTTTGAATCAGAAAAGTGTGCGCCGTTGCTGCAGAACCATAGCAGCAGCATCAGAAGCAGAGAACTTCTGTGTGTGAGTGCGTGCGTGCCGTTGTGTGTATGCTGTGCACCACTCTCTGTCTCTTTTCACTGCGTAAAAGCTGGAAGCAGTCCAATTCCACAACCAAGTCAGACGTTAGCGCTGTGAGCCACAACATTAGCAGACTCGCCTCCTGGATAATATAATAGTATAATATATGTTCTATCTTAAACCGCAATGTTTGTTTTAGCTGTAAGATAGGTTGGGAGGGAGGAGCTCACATCCTTACAGGGTAGGGTAGGAGGCGTGTATTATGTCCATGTTAGGAGGAGAGAGGATTGTCAGGAGTTAAGTTTCCTGTAGGTGACGTCAGTACGAGGAAAAATCCAACTGGGACGTTTAAAGCTAACTTTTTACAAAATGTGGAATAACAAGGGAGGGAGGAAACAGAACCATTTCAATTTTGTCCCTCTGAATGACGCCAAAGGGATGTACAGTATATCACTGTAGCAAAACCATTATAAAGTGATTTTTTCATAATACATCCCCTTTAAAGATCAGCTACTCTCAAAACAGTAATTAACAAATCCTTTGAACCTGAGTCACTACTGCAGTAACTTAAAATGTCAGTTCACATTAGTAAAATAAGTCCAACAAAAAGGACATACCTCTGCAGAAACTCCTAGGTTGATGCCAGCGCTGACGGGTAGTGGATGTTAAAGCAAGTTAACAAGCTCCCAAACAGCATGCACAGGGCAGAAACGAAGAAGGGGATGTTGTCACATACAATGTTTTGATCCACACTCGGCATGAACCGTCTTGAAGAAAAGCAGGATCGTCCTAAATACAACAACACCAAAAATAATAATAGACAAATAATAATGAAAGGAAGACCAGAAAGAAAGAAATGTGAACTTACCACACAACAATGGTGGGGGTCAAGGGAATTTGATCCATCGGTACCTCCACTGCCAGGCATGTGTCCTCCACATAACAGAACATTGCATCTTCCTTCTCATCAAAGTAGGACAGGAGAAGTAGCACCATCTCCTTCACATATGCAGAGCATCCGTTCAGCTCTCCTCTCATCATTTTTAACTTTGTTAAAGACTGAAGGAACCTTTTGCTCTTGGTGACACAGACAGTATTCATGTAACTCAGGAGCTGTTTCCCCTTCAGATCGACATTACGTGTGAAGGTTTCTTTGAGACTGATTCCGGTAAGTTCCTTAAAATGGACCTTCATGCCAAGTTCATTGAACCAAAATGGCCACTCTTCAAGGAGGTATTTCAGATTTTTTTCCTTCGTTGACTTGTTTACGTTGTGTGAAGAAAGTTATCTTCATCAGACATTTGGCATTCTCGGGATTTGCATCAGTTTGCTTAGACATCCTCTTCAATTTTTCTTTCTTCTCCTGCTGAGTCTCTAGGGTCTCTCCAAGAGGCAAGAATTTGATATCCCAGTTTATACACCCATACGCATTCTGGATTGCTGCTCTCTTTTCTGGAGGGACTTCTTCTGTGTCTGAATCTTCAGTGCAATGCTTTAGTTTTCTAATTTTCGGAGTTGTATATCGCCTCACATTCTCGATCCTGTTTTGCATTTGCTTGGCTAGAGAATGATACCCTGGCCCAATAACATCCCCTTCTATGAGATCTTGAAGAGATCTCGGATATTTTGCCACCATCTTTTGGGCAACTGCAGTAGTGTGCTTATTACTTATACAAGATTTTTTTTGCATCATCTCACGGACCACAATTCGGACCATCTCCCTCCTTAGTCGTGGACTTGGTCGTTTTCCTCTTTCCAGTGACTGCATCAGTTCTTCTGACAACTTATCCCACGGTATGGTGAAGTTATTCACCCAGTTTATGTCAGGGCTTGGACAGCTGTTTGAAGAGGTTGAGGGTGAACTTAGGGGTGAACCCGATGGAAAAATGTGGGAGGTCCCGGAGCAGCACAAACCGATGAGCTGCTTGTTTCAGGAGTTTGACCTGTAAAACCACGCACACAAAGTGTTATTTGTTACACAATGCAAATGTTTCTATGTTTCAAGCAGGCTACATTAGTAAGTGCTTGCTTTCTGTACTGCAATACTTAACTTACATCTCAGTTTCCAAGCTGCAAGGACTTTTCTGGCTTGTGTTGGCCTCAATGCCGACAGCAAATCTGCTTCCTCGAAGAACTTCAAATCGTCATATGTCTCCACACCAAAGGATTGTAAGGCCTCCTCCAGAATGTCTTTTGTCATCTCTGGAAGGTCAGGTAAGACCTCAGTAATAGCGCTGCGTATAAATGTTTGCTCCAAGTCCATAATTTCTGCATGCAAGAAAGAATTATGTAATATCTCAAGAACACAAGTAAAAGAAGACAAGTAATTAATCATTTGGTCAAGTCACATATACTCTATACAAAAAAGGAACCTCCAATAAGGGACAAACTGATATCACTTTTTTTTCCAACAATTATTTTGTCTCAGCAGACATGTGCATTTTTATTGTGGTTTTCCCACCAAACAAGTCAAGACTATGCTCATTTTGACAACACACTATGTTTTAGTGGAATGACTTGGTGCCCGTTAAGAATGTACAATGGTAACGGATAAAAATCTACTAAGTCCTGTATGTTAATACACTGCAACCTTGTACTGTGTTTTGTCACTGAGTACAGATGATATTCAGAATGATAGTCCGCTTTGTGTATATCCACAACAAAATACACAGCTGCATCATTTTGAATCAAAACGATCAGAAGTTCTCCAAACTCCATGAAGTCGTCGTTTTTTGATACAAGGAAATTCCCTTTTTTATATGATGTACCTTTGTACTGTATTTCTGTAGAAACACTAGTATTGTGTTCTGAATAGCCATATTCTCTCACAGCAAGTTTGATAGCATCACTGTAAAGACTGGGATAGAAAGTACAACTGTCTTTGACTTGTAAAATTTGACTGAGACCAGACCCAGCTGAAAGGTATGCCTGAAACATCTGATGTCTTTCAGACAAAGTTAGGCAGATGTTTTTAAAGTTTTTCAAGTGCCTGGCACATCTCTTAAAGTAGGAATGTTTACTTTCAAAACGCATCGTCCACACCAAAGGGCCAAATTTCAATATTTGTCCGGGAGAGTGCTGCAAGAAATTATGTTTTGGTTTTATTGGACTTTCAGGAAATAAATTTTTTCTTGATTCCATATATTCTTGGATTAAAATGTCAAGATAGGCTACTTGTGACAATTAAATCTTTTGAGCACAAATCATTTCAACAATATCTTTAAGCTGGGGAGTTAACTGCCACACAGCATCTTCCGCATTTTCAATTTTGTCACCAATTAATACGGGCAGCAAGCTTAAGAAATTCCAATTCTGGATGGCCTGACCTGAAAGCTTGCATGCATCAGAATTGACAGCACGTGGCTTTGTGAGAGCATCATTTCCTTTGTACTTGAACTGCCTAATCCGTCGGTTCAAAAGTGAATATGTAAACCATTTCTTTTTCTTAAAAAAATACTTTAATTACAGGGCCACATCATAGGATAAGATCCCTGCAAATATATCATGGCCTAAACAAGGTGAAAGTCCAGGCTGGCAAACATGAAAAGATTTAAGAGTATTGAAAACAGAATTTACCTTGATGCCTCTGACAACTTGGTTGTCTTCTCCTAGGTCACCAACAGCTGAATCGTAGCTTTCAGGGGTGCGCTGTGGACCACAGACATTGGAGTCATCACTCTCAAACTCATGTCTTGTGATTTCACAATACCTACAAAAGTACTCAGAACGACTGAAGTTTTCAGTGAACCCCCCAATAGCATGTGAACCCAAATTATCACCGGCAATGCAGTACAGAACCCCTTTGACAGTTCCACCCCCAACCATAATTCCGTTTTCCTTTAAAGGTTTTTTCAGAGATGTTGGTGCATTTAAAAGATTTAAACATCCAAAATGTTTTAGGTCACTAAAGATAGACAGCAACAACTTTGTGTTTTTTCTTAGAGGAGCCAAGGGGGTTGACCACCTCAAAAGCATCCTGGTACAGGATTAGCTTAAGGGACTTAAGGGTTGGACTTAAAAATGTGTCCATCGATTATGTCTCCAAAAACATCTGAGTCATTTTCACAAGACTGTTGTGACACAGAATTCTTCCACAGTTCTGATTCCAGTAGGTTATGTAGTGTATCTTAAACTGGCACATAGTAGGCAAACCGTGGTGTCATATTTTAATCAGTTCCCAACAGTAATTTTTTAGGCTATGTATTTAAACATCTTTTTGAATGTCTGGACTCTTGAATATGTAGTTCTCATTGGTCCCTGATGACTAACAGAGAAAAGATCTGAATCCTTCACACAATCACAGATTTTAGCAACATCATCAGCTAGGCACATGTCATTTTGTGTTTTTAGTGTGTAATCCTGTCCCATTTCATGGACATTTTGTATCTCTTCGACAATTGTCTGTACAGTTGAAGCTAGAAGAAGGAGGTGCCCTTGCAGTTTCAAGTAAAATAAACACACATTCTTAAGAAAAGTCTCACTGAAGTTCTGAGACAGATCAGTGCTTTCATTTGTTGGTGTATCATTTGGGCTCTGGGGAGCATCTTCGCATGCACCAACAACAGAAGACTGAGAAATAGTTTCTCTGAATATTCCTGGGCATATGAGCGGTAAATTATGATTTTACAGTAAATGTATTTTTACAACCAGTTACTGGACATATCACAGGTCGCCCCTACACTATATGCTCCTTTAAGTGGGTGACAAGTTCATTCACCATGTGAAATTTGCGCTCGCACATAGAAATGGCGCATTTAAGATCTGTAACAGCTGCTCTACTGGTAACAGAGGGGCGCAGCACATTGTGAACCCGATAAAAATGAGCTTTAAAAGCTGCATAGGAACAAAATGTCTGCTTGCAGTCACTACCAACGCATTTGAAAAAACAATGGGGTTCATTCCTGTGAATTCTGCACCTTCTGCACAAAGGCCAGGTTGGGCTTCAGAATCATCCCCACAATGCTCGAGAAGAGTTGAGCATGTCACGGGTGCACCGAGATGGATGTCACTGACCCACTTAGCTGATGTCCTTCATAAACTGACAGATCAGTGGGTGCTGACTCGCCGGTTTCTCCCCAAAGCCTACATGACAGGCGCACAGTGGAAAAAGCTTTGCACTTGTCAGTCAAGTCTTGTAGGAATGACAAAATCACTCCCACCGGGCACTTAAAGGAGGTGTGTCCCTCTGGAGACACAAACCCTTAAATACCCTCCACTTGCAATCATAAAGAGATCTAATAGAAGGGGCTCGAGCACTGTCTCAGCGGGGCTATCGCCGCCTCCGTGCATCACACAAACACCCTCGGACTCAGAGAGAGGCCGAAAGGAAGCACACGGTATTCCTAACATACCCCGGAAAGCAAACCTCAGGTATTTTATGTGGGGAGGATATATCGGAATGTGGAAATGCGCATCCTTGAGGTCCAGCACGAGGACATCCTCCTCATATGGGGAGATAGCAGCCAGGTCAAGCTGGGAGCCCCAGCTGGAACCAAGTTCCGCCGTGGTGTCCATCAAGATGCCCGCCTCTTCTCTTGACGGGAGCGCTGTGAGGAGGAGGAAGGGGTCCTGCTCAGACAGGCTGGCTTAACGCGCTAGCCTCCTGCGGAGGCTCCTCGTAGTGAATGCCGCACAGTGCCGACATGAGCCGGGGACATTGACAGCCATTCGAGCATGTCCCAGGGGACAGGTGGGAGTGTCCCTGGCGGACAGGCACATTTCATCAGCCAATCAGGATTGGCAGATTGAGAAAAATGTTTCTGAGGGCTACAGATGGAGTGTGCATCCCATAGTGAGACATCTCACAAAATATTATGAAATAGAACTGACACTTTAGATTTCTTACTTTTTTAGAAGGAAATGAAAAATGAAGAGATGAAGACTTCCAACTTTTTACACTGTGGTGCAGGGGAGACTTTGAGTTCAAACATTTTTTGGACTTGGCAACCTTTTTATATTTATTTTGCTGGTTGGTAATCTGCTCTCCAGTCAGGTTTTTTTTTAGATTTTACACTTACTTTAATGTATATTTTTTTGTATACATGTGATTGCCTGTCATCACCTTGTGAAAGACTGACCTGTGTATGTGAATACCCCACCATGAGCTTTAAGCTTTGTTGAATTTATTTGGTCATTTTGAACTTCTAGAAGCTTGAATCTCTAAAATGATTTAGCGAGGAAAATGTTATACTTTGTGGTCATGGGGTTTTGTTTTGTAAGCCATGATATCATCATTGGTTACTGAAGATACTGTAAAAATCATTAATAGAAAGACATTGCAAAAAGGCAGAAATTGCTGAATTTATTTCTGTCTTTTAATAGAAAAAACATGAATTAACCTTTTGATTTCTAATAGTTTTAATAGGTTTTCCAGCTATGAAACACATGATAAATGCACTTTTACTTGCCATGGTAGTTTTGGGGTTTAGAAGACATTACTGTGCTTTGCCTGGGCATCTTATACTGTCTCTTTGTGCTGTGTAGGTGTCTGAAGTGGTAAAAGCAGTAGGGATTTTACAGAACATTCTCCTTCTCATTAATCAGGATCAGTGTTCACTTATCTAGTGATGCAGGGACCTCACAGCCTCCAAGCCACTTTCCTCTCCATCCAGTTTCCCTCCCCTGCTTTCTAGGAAAACCATTCCCTCTGCGTAATCACTCTGTCTTTTGCTCTTGATCTAGAGTACCCTTGGTCACTCCGCTCTGCTTCATTTTCCTGTGGCACACACACATACACATACACGGAGTCAGACTGGGGTTAAAGGGAGGAGGTAGTTGCAAATGGGGCAGAAAAGCATTTCTATGCCTCATCTCTGGGAACACATTTTTTTCCTCTATAGTTTGTTAAAAGGCATACACTGCAGTCTAAAGAGTAATTTGGGCACTTTGAAACCCTTATTTGTAGCCAGGGAAAAAGAAGATTTCATTATAAATTGACTATGACAAACCTTGCAGTAAAAACAGTTTTCTGCCTCTCAACATAGTATTTGTAGAAAGCTGTTAGTTGTTTACAAAACACTCAAAATCAAAAGACATGACAACAAAACTTGCTGAACAGTGGCTCGACTAAAATATCAAAGTGGATTCCTAAGTATCACAAATTTAAGCTTATCACATGGTGAAACAGAAGTGCTTGAGGGTTACGTCAGTCTCAGCGATCTATGGCTATAAAAACAAGAGCAACTGTTTGACTACTTTACAAGTACAAAAACAACAGAGATGAGATTTACTCATAAAAACAAACTTGCCTAACATTTCCTCTGGAGAAAAAAATCTTGTTCTATCAAAGTAAAATATGATGTGACAGATATTATAACTGAAGCACTTTTTTCAGACCTCAGCATTGCTATTAAGCACTCCATTGTCCGTGCTTGAGATGGTTTTTCTACCAGGGTAATCCAATTGGCTAGATTGATTAGCAGTTGAAAGCCTTTCTTCCTCTGGTGAGAGAAGTCCACTTCAAATGCTTCCCAATGGCTGGATTTAGCTCAGCTGGCCAGCTGGATAACTTGTTGCCAGACTCACTTCCTGTGTAGGGTTTAAGTGTATGCAATCAATACTTGCAGACTGTTAATCGAATGAAAACCGACACTTGCTTTCATTCACTCTTTACTATGGGTTCAAAAAATAGAAATTCAATATGGATTTGTACAGGAGTCGGATGTCTGTTACTGGTAAAATTATACTATCTGACTTGTGGGAATGCATTGGAAATGGAATGAATCCCTCCTAGGCAATTAAACTGATGTGGTTGTAAACATGAACAGTGGCTCTTCTTGTAAAGCTAATATTGCTGTATTTGTTTTGAGACATTTTCTTATCTTTGTTGACCCTGAACATGCTCACTACATTATGTCTTCTATAACATCTGCTCCTCTCTTTTTCTTCCCTCTCTCTGTGTTATGTTCTTACCGTGCCTGGACAGAATGACCAAATGTGACCTAAAAAACTACTTGGAGAAGATCTACAATGTCCCAGTTGGAGCAATCCGCACCAGGATACAGTTTGGTAAGCGTCTTTAGTGACTTTGCTTTTAAAAAGTTGTTTAAGTTCACCCAAGTGGCTGCAGTTTGCACAATTTTACCGTTTGAAATTTCATTAAAATGTGTTGAATAAAGTCCCTTGCTGAAACTTTATCCATGAGTTTAAATTGTTAGAATTTAAAATAAAAATCCACATTTGTATGACATGGACTGATCCCTCAGTAGAAGCTCCTCCCTTATTTTCCCTGGAATAACTGACATCACCATTACAACTGAGGTGTGGACTCTGGTGACATCATACTAAGTGAAGTGTATGACTGTTTAAGTATAAGTATACCTAAACAGTCTAAGTCACTGGCCTTTAAACAATAAAACCAATGGTGAAATAGCCTGACAAATAGCAGAATTATAGGTCCATTCAAGTAGTTCATAAGCAGGGGTGACAACTTTTCTGATTCAGATTTTTACACACAATTAGAAATCAATGTGTCAACATCACGTTGCTTGGTAGGTTTTAGAAACGTACTCATGATGGTTTTGTGTATCTTTAAGATCATTAAACAATACCTGTAATGGATATGCATATAACATACAATGTGTTTAATCTATTGTATGTGCACAATTATTTTAAATGTATATTTTAAATATGATTTTATACCTTTAAATATAATCCATTTAAGAGCCGGGAGGTGGCCGGATGTGACGTCAAGCCGTTGATTCCGGTGCAGTGTTTACATTTGAACCCACTTGTTTACTTTGATTATCTCTTTAAGATTTTGTAGTCAACATACTTTTTCTTTTCAGCTCCTCCTGGCAGTGATGGTTGCCACGCCTGCCTCGTTTTGCTTTCTTTGTGACATTCACAGCTGTTCATCTGACGACCTTTCTTTCCAGCTGTCCCAGGACAGTCCCTGTTCCCACTACACAAACACTATGTAGTCATAGATTTGTCACTTCATAGGTAATATAGAACCGTAACCTAAGCTATATCATTGTTAAATCAGAAAGCAATAGGTTTTATGTTATGATGGATGAATTGCATTTATGTGACAGAATTGAAGCAGGTCAAGTGTTTAATAATTCAAAGATAAAGAGACTCTTGTCTTCTGGGCTGCAGCTCCTAAAGGGCCCAAAGGAGTCTCCTCTACCTCTGGAGGAGATCCCAGACGAGAGATGTAAAAATAGGAGAGAGGTGCCTAGCTCGGCGAAGCCCACTTTTGTGGAGAACCAATTAACAGTGTTTATTGGGGTTGTGAATTACAAGCGAGGGAAAAGGAAAGCCCTTGGGTAGGGTTAGTGGAAGGAAAGTTGTGAATAGTGGGGGGATATAGTTTGATAGTGGAGAAAGGGTAGCATTGGGCCCCCGGTTGTCCCGAGGTGCGTCAGGAATGGTATCCCTGTCTGCGTCACGGGTTCCACTCCATTGGCAATGTAAAGACTTTCTTCCCGCAAAGTGTGGCTGGGGTATTTTGGTAGAAGTTGCCATGGTTACTCCTCTAGTCTGGGATTTGTAACGTGATAGCTAGCTGCCAGACCGCAATCTCAATGTGGGAGAAATTGTGCTTGCATTTGCGAGTGTTATATGAAAGCCGCGTCTGTGTGGCTGCGCGCGAATAAAGATCTGTGTGAAGTCTGAGGAACACACGCTGTATCTTTTCAGTGTGTGTGTGTGTCCCATGTTGTTTATGAGGGAATAGGTCAGGGTCTTACCAAGCACTTTCATAGGTTGTAATATTTCCCTGTGGATTTACTCAGCAACTTAATCATTTTCATACACACCAACACGTATCTACACTGCAGTTTACTAATTACTATCTACAATGTAACCCACACATATATACATGCACATATCTACAACCATTCTACCAAGGCTCACATAACAAACACAGACTCATTATTGGGGGAATGTTTCTCTTGTTTTTTTTTAGGTAATAAACTGTTACCATGGCAATGGTGGTTAGTCATGGGGTGGTTGACCTGACAACCAGGATATCTCTCAGATTAGAGCCTTCAAATGTAGAAGAACCATCTGATGCTGATGTCATATAATCTGTCAATACTGGTAGGCTGGGTTGGGGTCAGTTATAATTGTAATTTAAATGTTTAAATTCTGTTGCTGTCGTAATCGTAATTACATTATCATTGAGTTTAGATAATTGACTTTGTATTTGTGGTCGCCATGAAAATATGATAAAAAGTGTCATATATTATATTGTTCTCTAAAGCCTCACAGAATATGAAGCTATCTAATAAAATGGCTTGAAACAAAATATATAAATATCTAAAAACTAAATGAAAAACCACTGCTTTTTAACCACTTACAGCATTTGCTCTTTTAACGTGCTGGTTGGTTCTGTTGTCCTACACAAAATATAAAATTCAAAAGGATGGAGTGATCTCACAAGTGAGTCTCGGTTGTATAAAATGTGTGAATGGCTGTCTACACTCTGGAACTGTCCATCACATTCAAATGTGTCCAAACTCTACCGAGTTTTTTCACTGATTTCCCTCACTTTTCACCATGTAGTCTAAAGAAATCGTTCTGTTTTTTTTTCCTTCCTCCTGCTCGTGTACTCTGGTGCTGCTTTGTCTCTAGCCCCGCCCTTCTCCTAGCGCAGAGGGAGAAGCATGTACTAACTAATCAGGTGTTACTGACTTATGTAATTTATTTCTGTTTTTACTGCTTTGAATGCCATCTCCTTTTTTTTTTTTTTGCCAATATGTGTTTAATCTGGTGCCTTGTTTTCAATTTTTTCAGGCTCAAATAAGAAGAGGAATCACCTAAACCAGAAGGTTAAGCAACCCGACTATAAAGTAGCCTACGTTCAACTGGTAAGAGAATAAACACATGCATTTACTTACATCCCTATTCCTCCTCGTGCTTTATGTTTTAAATGAGATTAAAAAGAAGATAAAATAGATAAAGGTGCTGGGTAATTTTTTTTAACTTTTTTTTAAATTGTAGTTATTACTCTCATTAATACCTGTAGCATCATAGTTGTGTTATAAAGCTTTTTTTAAAAATAATAATTAAGTACTCTCGTGAGGAACTACTCTGTCTCAAATCCAGAGCGTAGCTGTTAACGTGGTGTCATCCCGGGTATGTAACTGTGAAGGACAGTGTGTGAACATGTGATGTTAAATTACCGGCTGTAGGATTGCAGCTTACCTACAACAGGAGTTTACACGCTCCATTATGGTGACTGTTTACATACCCCCATCTGCTGCTGCAGCCAGCGTGAGTAACGTCAGGACTTCACTGCTTAGATCCTGGTCAATGGAGACTTCAAAATCATGTGTCTTTCTCATCTGTCCTGACTGACCTTACATATGATGTGGAATGTGCAACCAGAAGGAACCACATCTTGGACCTACTGTATGCAAATGTGAAGGAGTGTTACCAGTCGTCATCTCTTTCTCCACTGGGTGATTCTGACAACAAACCTGTTCACCTCACGACCACCTACAGGTCAATAGTGGAACTGCAGGCAGAGCCACCACAAGGAGAATAAGGGTTTGGTCCAGTACACAGAGGGGACACTACAGGAGTTGTGGAATGTCACTGACTGGTCAATTTTCAAAGAAGACTTCAGGGAGGACCTTGAGGGTCTCTCTTGCTGCATCACAGACCTCATTAAAGTGTGTGAGGACAGCATCGTCTCTTCCTAAAAGGTTTGTGGCTTCCCGAATAACAAGTCATGGATCAGCAAGGACATCAAAGGCCTTCTACAGGAAGTACGGCGCATTCATGACTAAAGATCACAATGACCTCAGGGCTGTTCAGGAGTTGAAGAAGAAACTGAGGAAACTTGATGCTTACCATCGTCCATTACAATATCACCGCCTTAAATAATGTGCGACATGTTATCGTTTACGATATGCTGTATCATCATCACATTGGCACACCCGAGTTGCACGTGTGGAATATTAACAGTGGCGGGAGTTGGAACAGATACGCCAGGCAGCGAGGAGCTCGTCCCTAAACAAAGCTCCAGCTCCATTATCTGGAACTGGTTTGGTTTTAAAAAGTCTGATGTGGAGCAGCAATGTACAACGTGCAAGGTTTGCAAGCAAATAGTGCCTACAAAGGACAGTAACACCACTATTTTGCTCCACCACCTCAAACACAAGCACAAACCAGAATATGAAGATAATTGAAAATGGACAAAGATGCAGAAGCAGCTTCAACTTATCCAAAACCTCCAGTAAGTTACCGACTGCCACTTACTACATTTTATCAGTATAGGTGTACTACTTGACCTTAATTGATGTAGTTTTGTAGCCTTTGTTATTATTTTGGTGGTAGATTTATAGCCAAAAATATTAGGCTGAATTGATGTTTATTTATTGTAATTTTTATTGTTACCGTGATAAATACCAAAAATTATCGGGATACATTTTTTAGTCTATATCGCCCACCCCTAGTGTGCATATACATTGATTACCTGAATTTACGACCTTGGGATCAATGAAAGATATCTTATCTTAACTACATCATCTCCTCTACATTATATGTAGGTGGAGATTTACAGTAAGTTACATTTTGTTTTTGAACTACAATCCAATGTTTTATGACATTTGTACTTTTTTCATTGACCTTTTTTAAGAGAAGGGAGTTGGGGACCTAAGACGTGTTAGTTGCCTCTTTTTCAGGGAGCCTAAAGCGGCAGTTGGTCTTTAAAGGCAAGGTCTCAAACTATCATCCCAGCACACACAAAGGTCGAGCAGGCATGTTTGCTTTACTTGTCGCCAGTTTTTCCTTGATCGTAAGAATGAAGTACACACTCCAGTCACATAGCTGTACCTCACGTCCTGCTTTTGTGTGGTTCACACACCATCTGCTCTCTGCGGAGAGTCACAGTCTGGGTTCTCGCAGCCCTAAGGGTGAAAGGTTCCCCTTCTTTAAATGCCAAACTTATTACAGCAAAGTTAGATAAAACTGCCATCTGGTATAGTTTTCTTGGAGCACATTTGGGTGCAATAGCATTTGACTGTTTATGCGTTTGTCTCAACGAACGTTCCCAAAACTGAATGCTGTCAGAGTTCACAAATCCCATAGTAAAAAAATTAAATTAGTTTTAATGCAGATGTGAAAAGAAAATGGTTTTGCTTTTTCAACTTAACTGAATAAAACTGCATAAAACTGCAACTCATGCAGTTAGTTATTTAATGCCAACCCAATAGAAAACATAAATAATAATATTAATAATTAAAACAAATCATCAAAAGCTAAACAGCCAAAAGCTCAAATCTAACAACTATGAACTATTTGTAATTGAAGTGGTGACAAATCCTCTAAAGGGAAGACTTCCTCTTGCAAGACACGAAGAGCATTTTACACATTTCCAAATATCTGTTGAGTCGGCAATGATGAGTTGGTCGCACCAACTGCACATGACAAAACTAGGTGTGAGAAGGCAGAACAACACACACGACTCATGCATGGCGCGGGTATGTCACTTCTTCATTGCATGCTGACCAGTAGTTGGGTTGTATGAATGGTAAACTGCAGACAGAATTGTTTAGACCATTACCCTAAAATGACTTCATATAATTGCCAAAATCCGGCCTATTTTTCTGGCAAGTTTCTGAAAAACATTTCCTTCTTCTCCTTCCCCTTACCTCTCTATCTCTTTCTTCCTCTTCATCTTGTCTCCCTCTCTCTCTCTTAAACACAAACGCACAGAAAACCCTCCTTTTCTCTTGCAGTGGTCGGTAGAAAACAAGATTGTTCCTAATTGACTCCACATGTGGGAGAGTGTTCTGTGGGTAGATGCTCACACTGCGATTCCCCCCCCCCCCCCCCCATTATACTACCCTTATCCTCCCCCTTCCTCTCTCTCTTCTCCTCTGCTGCCTCCATCAGCTAATATTGCAACAGTAATAGATTTGCGTTCTCGTTCTCTGTCTTTCATTCCTTACTCTGTTTGTGGTAAAGGAGAGGCCACTGTTTTGTGGGGGTTCTGTGACGGCCATTTTTCCAAGGCTTAGGAGGGTCTCCAGTCTCATGGCAAGGAGATAGAGTCTACATGTGTGAAATGTACCCTGTGTGTGTGAGGGGCTAAGAGTGGTGAGCAGGGGAGGTTACTAAGACCATGATGGAGTCATGCCAGAGCAGGGAGGTCCAGAGATGGGGCAAAGCAATCAGGTGGAGGGGGAACAGGCTGACTGGGTGGTGGGATGACGAAAACAGCAGGACAAAATGAAATGTTTTACCTTCTCTAGGTGCCTTTTAACTTGGCTGTCTTTTAGTAAATTTACTTTGAACATGCATTGGTTTTTATGCTTAGCCAAGATTGTTTAAGTATTAAATTGAAGTTCTACTACTGACACTAGTTCCTAATGTACAGGATTATCAGAATTCCCTCTTTTCACCTGTGACCTGCACCCTCGTTCCTGTTCACACAGTTGCTAGCTTGTGGTCGGCTCCACGGATGATAAGACCTGCTAATCAAGCATCCTGACCCCCTTAAGTTTAATATGCTGGGGACAATAACAAACATTTCTTTTAACACAGATTGATAAAGACATAATGTAGGTCGTATGGATCAATAAATCAAAAGTATTTTTAGGTAATTTATTCGTAAGCAAAAGTCGAAGGGTGAAATGAAAAGCGCATTTAAATAGTGTAGTTTCTTGTGTTCCTTTGCCAGAGAAGGACAGTGATTCACCAATTTTGTTTTGAATTGTTTATGGTGTTCCCTATGATATGATGTCACTCCGAGAGACATTAAATTTCAGCCATAATTTGGTGTTTTTCCGGAGAAGCCATAATATTAACATTTGTCATTGTTTTAGCATAACTTTCAATCTGTGAAAACACCAAACAGGTGCGGTTTATCATCATCCAGCAGCTTTAAATATATGGAGACTAAAAGAGTAAGAAGAGCTTCGGATCCCCCGGCCTGTTGGTCTATCATAACTCTGGTAATAAACCCCATTCTGTGGGCATCTGACCAGTGACTCTCCATCCTTTTTCTGTCAACAAACCTAACTTTTGGTATCATTTCATAATATGTTTAAGCTGTAAAAACTAAATATGAAATCTTTTTATTTGAAATACTGCTTTTTTTTAAGTCTGTTTACTGTTTCCTTAAGTACAGTTTAAGTTTTTATGTTTGTGGTCTAGTTTTCTGTTCTAGTGGAAGTTTTTTCTTGCAAATCTCTAGTGATCTTCATTTTAATTGAATCCTTATTCCTGTTAATTGTTTTGCCAAAGTTTTCTTAAATTAAGCACATTGAGAAAACTTGAAAACTTGTTGTCCATCATCATGAATTTCTTGCGGTCCATATCCATGTTGAAGCATCAGTTTGTCCTAAGCATTTGGATTCAAGTGGTCAATTTTAGGAAAAACCAATCAACACAACATACATAGTTTTCAGATTGTAGAAGTAAACTGAAATCAAGCTTCACATGTCAAGGAACAATATGCTCAACATAATTATTTATTGCTTACCACACAAAAAAATAAAGAGCAAATACATGTATTTTCCATATCTGTTTTATTGTGAATAGTAGTGCTATTCATTTATGATGTCAGTTGGGCCAGATTTAAAAACCAACTAAACTGGGCCAAAGATTTTTTTAAGGCAAATTTCGAGCTAATACAAATATAAATAGTGAAAAAGTAGCAAGATTTTATTATCGGGCAATTGTGAAACAATTATCACACATTGAGACGGACATCTGATTCACACCACAATTCATTCTCATGGCTATAGAGACTCGGAGTACCCAGATGAAATCCACGCAACAGTCCTGTTCACAGTGAATCATATTTTTGTGGATGTGGAAAGTGTTTGTTTTGATTAAAATAAGTCATTTAGAGGTCATTAGCATTGGCGATACATAACTTTCTGTTTAACAACTGATGCCATAACGTTATGTTGCAGAGAATAGTTAAGTGTTTTCAATGTGTCACATAAAGCGCTTCACCTACTACTTGCTCATTTTACCTCCTTGCCGATCTGCCATCATAGTCCTTTTTTACATCTGCCCTTGCTATATAAACTAGTGATGTAAGCGGAAGTCGATCACCAGTAAAAATAGTCACCACTTAATGCACCATATGACGCCGGAGTGGAAGCTGTGTGTTGCATTGTGGGACAAGAGAGAGAAAACGTAGCTGCTTCAGCACTGCTGGTGTTTTAGCCACCAGGAGTTTCATTATCACGTTTCATAAAATAAGATAGCATCTCAGTGGAAAGGCTTTACAGATGTGGTTGTACATTATTTCACTTTGCAAAAGACATGGTCCCGACAAACATAGTAAATGAAAACATGTATTAAATTATTTACTACTTTATTTTTACCAAAAAAATGTGCATTTATACAATGTATATGTGTGTGTGTGCTTGTATAAGCACAAAGCATGTGGAATAAGAAGAAGTGTCAAAAGTACTCAATTGCCTAAATAGAGACTCAATCCAAATTACAAAGCCCGCTCAACTGAATAACTTGTATGTAAACTTTACTAGAAAGAATCAGATGCGATTTAGAAGCTGCATATGCGAGAAAAAGTACTTTAAATGCATGCTTGTGGAGGTCGACATGAAGGAGTATTTACCCAAGGAAGTACGTCATTAATGTAACTCTTAACTGTTTATGAGGTCAAAGGCTTTCGATCGTTTGGGTCTGAGCTTAGAACCGATTTTTTTAAGGTGTTTTTCTATTCCAGTTAAAATAAGACGTGTGTAAAATGGCCATTAGTTTTCGAAGTCCGATTTCACCTTTCTTGGTAAGTGCAAAATCAAAATCCTTCCAACCACAATGTTACTGGTTATCTTAATTTCAAAGAAATTAGTTGACTTGTATCTAAGCGCTAAAATGTCAGATTGAAATGCTGATTCACCGTACACTTTCTATGGGAGCGGAGTAGGCCGGAGTATGCCTGACATGACGTCAACTTGATATGCACACACTGATTGGCTGTAATCTTAATACTGGATATGGCAGCATATGAAGATATATTACAAGTAGTTGAAGACTAAAACTTTACCTAAATATTTCTAGAAACACCTTTAAACCTATCATCTAAAGTACATTTATGTAATGTGTTGCCTATACCTCTTCATTCATAGGCTCATTCAAACAGTGATCACGTATTTAAGAACATGAGAGAGAAACAGAGTTAAGGACCAAGTTGTAAAACATGAAAGGTTTGTAATACAGCTGAAAGAGGATAGCAGCGGTGAGAGAGAAACAGCTGTGTTAAAAGTGATAATGAAGGAAAAAAAAGTAGTGGCTAAGTCTGGCTCTCCTTTCTGTTTGACTGACACTAGATGGCAACGTTTTGCTGTTTTGCCCCCACTCTTTTCCCATCTCAATGTGTTATTGACTTCTTCTTGCTTAACAATAGTCTCTCTAGGGTTGTCTTTTTTTCCTGTGTTCATGTGGATGACCAATGAATGGTGATGAAGAGGGGTACAGGATAGGGGGACTTGCATACCCCAGTTCATGTCCTGTCTACAGCTCTGAGCGAAGGCCAGCTCTATAAAGCTGGAGGTGCTGAATCAGGCTGTCAGCCTCAGCCGAAATCTTGCTTATCATTGTGGAATTTTATTATTTTCAACTATTTGGATCATGATGGCTGCTCCTCTCTTTCCCTCCCCTATTTCCTCCTTTTCACCTTGTCACGCAACATTGAGTGAGGCTCTCCTCACTCAATGTTCCCCGTCTGCTGCTTTGCTTCCTTCCCTTCCTTTGGCTGCCTCACCCTTGCTTATCACAACAATTAACATTTTTAACTTCTGCTACTTTCCCTCCACTTCTGTCTTTTTCTCTGACATTCCTGTTAGATATAAAAAGGGATAAATTATTTTTGAAGAAATTAGATTTTTATAACAGTGAGTGCCTTGTTACTAGGAAACTTTGTACATTTATATTGATGTAGCATAAAATAATGGAAATGAGTCATGAATAGTTTATGATTCATCATTGAAACTAAATAGTCACATACAAGTCTTAACCAAATGCTAAAATTATCCCTGCTCATCTGGGAAACCACAGAAAGTCTATTTTAGACATTAAAACCTACTTCACATTTGAGGTGTTAAAAATGTAGTGTTATCATGTAGTTTTGCTTTATATTAGCTTTCCATTGTGGACTCTAATTTTAGCCGGAGCTAACTGAAATTATGTTTTGGTTCCTTGGGCCAGAGTTCGGCCAATTTTTGATTTCCTTTGTGTGTTGCTCTTCGTCACATTTTAAAACACTCTTCAATGCTCAATAAGTTTGTCAAACAACAATAAAATTAAAAAAGTACATTTTGATAACCCAAGAATCTTCTTCTTTTCCTTTTCACGACAGCAAATCCTCTGCCTCCATCTAACCCTATCTTCTGTATCCTGTTCATACCTTTTTTCACAATTTAAGTAAAATGTGTCATCTGACTGTAAAGTATGGTGCAAACATCTGTTTTTGAATGTTTCTTTAATGAATAAAAAGGGGAAATGTATATAAATGTACCTCAAATGCTAAGGAAATCTCTGTTTTTTAGAATATTTCTTGTTGTAAGAATGCTTTTTGGCAATAAATCTCATACCATTGCAAAGCCTGTTCATTTTCCTTTTAAATGGTGCCACATTTTTATTGAACATGCGTTTGTGGGATGAGTATGTGATTTTGGCCATGAAAGAATTGCTAAACTTTCTCTCCCAGTGCCAAATGGCTTGTTGTGCCAATGACTCTTGTTTGGTGTTTGGTGGATTATTAGATGAGCGAAAGCTTCAACCAGCATTTTTTGCATGTTAGCCAAGGTGGTTGTGTTGTTCACTCTGGCACGAACATCATGCCCAAGCTGATACCACAAACATTCAGTGAGGTTGAAGCAGACCATTCCATCTTCTTCACTCCTAAATTCTGGACATAGACTCTGATAAACCTTGTCTGTAAGGGTGAGTGTTGTCATATTAGAGAATAGAGTTCGGCCCCAGAATGTGGAAATATGCCACTGGTCGCAGAATCTCATCTTGAGACCTCTCTGCATTTCGATTGCCTCAAGTTTGTTTATTTATTTATAAGGATCCCCACTAGCTGCAGCAAACTTGGGGTCCACCGAAAAACATTTTACATACCAAAAAAAAAAAAATCACACTTCAAGCAAACAAAAACTGAAAAACAATATAAAACAGTCAAAACTCAATGTTATTCTCATAACCGTTTGTGATGGCAAGTCTCATTTTTCCATTAAGGGAGAAGCCGCCCCACACCATCCCATAACTACACCAAAAGATGTCACTCTCTTGGTGCAGCGATTAGCATTAGCTCCACAATTTAACCCGACGATCCAGCTGCTGTCGGCAAGATCTGGAGTCATTGTTGAACATAACGTTCTTCGACTTGGCAACGGCAGAGAAGATTTGGCACATTTTTCATGGGTGCAATCCACATCGTCGGCTCTGCTGCTCATGCCACAATTACTTATAAATGTGGTACCATTTTAAAAGGAAATTAATATGCTTATCAACAGATTAAGGTTTACTGGCAAGAAACATTGTTACAAAAAAGAATCAATCTGCCAAACACACTTGACTTTTTCTCGACTGCCTATGACTGAAAATGAGATTTTTTAATCATTTTACTGTTGATTTAATGTTTTTCTTATTGTTGATTTGAAATCATGTTCAATGTTTTTTATTTATTTTTAAACTGTTTTCTGTTGCCCTTTTTTAATCATGTAAAGCACATTGAATTGCCTTGTGTATGAAATGCACTATGCAATTAAGTTTGCCTTGGCTTTTTTGGGAAGTCTATTTATTTATTTTTGGCCAATTTATGTATTTTTGCTTTCATTTAAGTGTGTTTCTCAGTAATGTTGGTGGGAAGGACGAACTGATACATTAACTAGCCTGTGGGTACACGTGCACGCTTGTATGCTGGTGGTTAGCCTAATAAAATGAGAGGCTTTTCCCAGTAATCATGCTTCTCTGAAAGGGCCACATCCCTCTACTTGTTTTCATTTGGAAGATTTACTCTTGAGTAAAAGTTAGTGTGTGTGTGAGATTGGGCACTAGCATGAGTGTGAGTGCATGTGCGTATGTGTAGGTTTCATAAGAGCTAAGTGGAAAGAGAGCATGAATTATAGAGAGCAGAGCAGGGCCCTAACCATCCGGTTTGCGATCTCACACGCAAACCTTTTTTTTCTTTTCTTTAGTTTTTCTTTGTTGTTGAATAACTCCATTTATGCTTCACAGCTGCTGGTTTTAAACATTGGACTTGCAAGTGACAGATGTTACAGTCTTAATTAGCAAAACTGTCCTGCATCGAAAATGGGAGTACAGTAAATCTTTGGAATAGAAACAAATACAAAAAATGCATCAAAAGTCAAAAATTACAGAACGACTTTAATGTAACGTCATTCATTATAATACAAATCCTTTGCATTAAAAGTGGTTTATCAGATGCAAAATTATTTTCACTCTAAATTCATTAACATATAATCAAATCCTAAACAACAGGTGGTTGCTGTGTGTGTCAACATGCACATGTGCTATTAGCTGTGTATTATCTGGGAGGTATTAATTAAGCTACAGATTGTCCAATTCCAGCCAAGCTAACCTGTTTATATGCATTTAAAAGTCAGATACTATCAGACAAGGATCTTTAGTCAGTTTTCTCAAGCTGCATTTAAACCCAACGACTGTACAAAATACATAAAAAATACGTAAATAAATTGGAATATTCTGCAATTTATTTATCAAACATGCATTATACACACATTTTATGAATAAACACAAATTAACATTGTCAACATTTAAATATGTGGGAGTTTCAGTGTTTATACTTTGCTGTGTGGCTAACTTTCTTAAATTCACTTTAAGCAGGGTGGTGCAACATACTACCTATATTATGACATGTTAACAGGCCTTATTTTTTTTTAAATATATAAAATGTATATACTAAAAGATATACTGGTACATATGTGTGTGTGTGTATATATATATATATATATATTAAAAGGTATCTTATATTTTGACACAACGGGTCATCTATTACATCTTCCCACATGTCGTAACTATTTTGGAAGCAGGTAAAATAGATGAAGGTATATGTTTTCTTGAGTGGTAAGTCATGATTTGAAATAAAAATAATCTCCATTTGCAGCGTCTCCTTTCTCGTCTCATTCTGTATTTCCTCCTCTTTAGTTTCTTATTTAGATAGTCATTGGATCACCAACACACAAGCCTATACACGCAGTCAAACTCGTACCCTTCTTAGTTACCAGTGACTTCTTGACCTGTAATGACACAGCTGTGGCTTTGACCAGCCAATCAGCACCTGGTAACACCCAGGTTTACAGAAGGACCCGATAAAGTCCTCTGATAGGTTGCCACTGATGCATTTCCTGTTTTGGTATGATTGTCCGTTTTGTATTTTCTCCACCAGCTGGTCCTCACATTCCTCGGAGTCAGAGAGAGGGCAGGGGTATTGCCTGGATGTTTATGTTCATGTGCATGTAGGGGTGAGTGGTTTTGCGCAAGGCTCTGTCAGTATGTGTGTTTAGTAGCCTAGATAGTTGGGCACAGGCCTGGGAGAGGGTTATGTTGGTGGAGGGGGATACTTGAAATTGGGGGGAGGGTATGAGTGGGTTGTTTACATGTGTTGGCAAAAGAGAAATGGGGTTCATTGTGGGGGTTGTTGGGTTGAATGACATACATGGAGGGGGATAATGATGCTGAACAGCTGTTTATGTATGTGTGTTTGCGTGTGTGTACGCTGGGGGATTGATGTTGGAGATTTAGGTGTGATTTGGCTTTAAGGTATGAAGGTTGACAGGCGAACTCCGGCAGTGATACGGCGAACGGCGAATTGTTTTTCATTCGTTGTTGCTAATATGAGGAGAACTGCTGGTGTAATTCTTGGCAGCTGATGTTGTTGTCGAGCAAGTGTTTAGGTCAAGCCCACATGGAAGTCAACGTCTTTGTGGGTGGCTGGGTGTATATTTATGTGGTGATCATCTCTCCTGAGAGCTCCGTTACCAAGATCCAGTAGCAGGCTGGAAGCAGACATGCCCGGACATGACTTCCAAACACGTGCGCAAGTTTTCACGCTCACACACACATTCTCACTCAAGCTTACCGTATGTCTCTAGGCAGAACATTGTGGCCATGTATCACTGGACGGCCTCTGTCAGATGGCCTGCAATGCAAGTGATTTAGGTAATCACCAGAGGCGGTGTGCACACAGTGTCACATAAAGAGTCGAGTCACGTTTGCCTGTCTTTGCTTCTCTATTTTTTGTAATATAGTGGTATTCATTTTGATTTGCAATGATCACTGACCATGATCAAATATATTGATCTAATACAGCAATTTGGAAGATTCTTCATCCCTAGTAAGATTTTTTAATTGTTTTGTTTGTTTTCATTTTTAATACAGTATCCAGTACATGTAATATATCTAGTATATGTAATATTGCAAAATAATATGGGACTATAAACTTTACTTTGTTTGTAGCTATTTGAAATGAAGACACAGCCAAAAGTTAAGCTAATACCATATCTGTAGCTAAGTTGTGTCCTATCGGTTTGAGAACAACACAATGTAAGAAAATAAATGTCTTCTATTTCAAACACATACTGTGCTGTGGTAGATAGATGAAATCAGAAATGATCAAGTCATTGGATTTCATACTGTCGGTCTCTAATTTATTATTTTTCGTTGGATTTCAATAGTGTGAATTTTCCTCAATAAAGAAATATTATTTGCGAAACAAAATGCAATTGTGGTTCCTTCATATCTTTACTTTTTGTAGTTTAAATTACATTCCCAAAAACTATTTGATAGCACAAATACTGCTTCATTTTTTGTTAGGTATCTTGTGTGTGAAATCTGACAAAAGAGCATGAGCAACAGCAGCACGGTTTTGAGTCTGGCTGCAACATTTTGTCTTCCAAATTCACTTCTAAAATAAAAATACATGCTTAGTCGTAATGGTTGTGTAAGACTTTCATACACTAACCATTAAGGGTGGGAAAATATATATATATGTTTTTTGATTTATTGTGATTTTTTTTGGGTGCCTCTTTTAGTAAACGATTCTGCTTGCCAGTATAATTTTTTGTCATTGTGTTTTTCACATTTTTGTGGCCGACCACTGGGTGGCAGTAATTCACCAACAAGTGAGTGAAAACACGAGGAAGACTTGCAGCACGAAGAAGAGTTGCAGCAGCTTGGATTTCCCTTCAGCAAACAAACTAACAAACATGATTAAACCTGCACCTGTAATATTTAAATAAAAAGTATGGACATACCCAACCCTGTCCATCATAGCCCCGCTACACGCATACCTTCTTCAAGCTACACATGCAGGCCAAAAGATTGACCATCAGCATTTCTAATAAGTGCAAATTTATCAGTTTTAGATGGGACAAAATGTGTTACATTTAGTTATATTTTATCCTTGCTATTCACTGCTTTTCTTGGAAAGATGGTGGCTGCTGCATCAAGGAGAAAATCAGCTGTGTGCCGCGGTGTGCACATCAGTTGCAGCTTGTGAAATGAAACTCTGACAGACCTCAGAATGATGGTCAACTATTTTAACACTGTGTCCAACATAAAGCCATAGTTTGATCCACTACAGAGTAAATAACAAGTATAACATTGATGACAGATGATGACGACTAATGTGCGCTCATCAATTCTGAATGTAAGAAGTTAATAAAATCAGGCTTTCCACACAAACATACATTATTCTGTCATTAGTATGAGGGGAAAAATAATAATAATAAATATTTTTACTGTGGCTTAGACAGAAAAATGAGGCTGATCTTCACACTGCAGTACATTGACTTCTCTATTGGAGCAGCCTAACTACCAGCATGTTGACCAGATCCTGTTCCTACACTAAAAACTAGACACTCCAAAACACTTTATGAACATTAAAAGTTTCAGTTGACTAACTTAAAAAAGTTCTATACTAGTTTGTTTTTTTGTACATGTTGTTTACCTCCTTTCTGATGGAGGTTTTATTTTTATTTCAGTATAAATAACAAATAAGCACTGAATAAATAATGATAAATCAGTAAATGACTGAATGTGATGTGATGTGCATTGTTTTTTGGAACTGTGATATATTTCTAGAAGTTTAGGATTCAACTTATGTGTTTGGATAAGGAAAAATTGTGATAATCTTCACTGTAGAATCACAATACTTAAAATCAAATCTGTCGGTACCCAAGAATCGGGATTAAAATCAAATCGCGACAAAAACTAACCACTTTCCCAGCAAATTTTTTTTTTTAGTTAGTCTTTAGCATGTTGATTTCTTTAGAATGTGTAAGGCATGTTTTGATCTCTTAAAACTACTGTGGCCACTAGGGGTGGGAATCTTTAGGCACCTCACCATTTGATTCGATAACAATTCAAGGGGCTACGATTGGATTCTGAATCGATTATTAATGTGTTTTGATGCATGTTTTATTCACAAAATATCTGTTGTATTCACTGTGTCCACTCACTGTATAAAAATATACATTATTTGTCGTTAAAAAAAGAGATACATTACCATTCATTATCCTTTATTAAACAAATGGAAGAAGTATGTGAACTGAAAATGTACAAGTTTTTTTAAACAAAAATAGTAGCTGCCTTCCTTGTAACATAACTACAATTGGAAAAAAAATAAAAAAAATTACATATTACATTAGCTTCCATTCATTAGAGATAAAGTGCGCGGTTATAAGATGTCCACGCATCACATGTCACTGCTATCCGACCCGCTTTCTGCAGCGATGCTATGACTTCTGTTTTGGTTTGGTTGTAAAGCTTCGGGATGGCCGTATCAGTGAAGTACTGTCGAGAAGGGATGGTATATCTTTGCTCCAAAGTATGCAGCAGCGCACGAAAGCCCTGGTTTTCCACGACCGAGTAAGGACGTAAATCCTTAGCAATAAATGTCAACTTGTTAATCCACTTTACCTTTTCCGAAGAGGGTGGAAGCTTTGTTGTGACTTGTTCGATTGTTCTCTAGTTAGCGGAGGAACTTTTAGCCACAGCAGCAGCCGACTTCGCCGCCTCCTCCAGGTGCAAGCATGCAGTATGGCTTATGTTTGTTGTGTTCCCAAATTAACTTAATTTTAGTGTAGCAGAGCTTACATACAGTGTGGCTCTTGTCCAGTTCACTTCCACCGTGGACATTAAAGAAGCCAATGTGCTTCCAAACATCAGATTTAAAGCTGCACAGGGCTGGTCTTAACTCCTGCACGTCCATGCTTCCTTGTTGTGGTGCTCTCTTCAAAGTGTCCCTTTGGAAATGCGCTGCACGCCACAGTTCCGCTGCCTTTTTGTTCAGACCTTTAAACGGCCTCTAAAATTTAGATTTTCGATTTTGAAATTAAAGAATCGATTCAGAATTGCCCATCTCAGAATCTCGTTGCATCTAAGAATCGATTTTATTTCTCCCACCTTTAATGGCCACATGACCCATGAAACAGTAATGGGAGAAATGTGCTGTACTTTTGTCCTTACTAAAAATGTCCTGGAGCTCATGAACCATGTAGTGAGCACATCATTTAGTCATTTTGCTTAAAGAAGTCTCAATTGTGCAGATAAATAACCAATATTTGTCCCTAAGCTGTCAGCTTTAAACATGGTAAAGATTGAATACTCAATACTTTACTCAATCAGATATTGGCTCTTCAAACTACGATACCCAAAGGTTCACAGCCATTTCTAAAGACTTTCCCAGGACCACAAACGATCGATTCTAGGGACAGTTTTTAGTTGGACAAAAGTTGCTTTGGTGGAAATACTTTAATATCAATTATTTTAACATGAATGACTTACCAAGTTTACCAAGTTATCGCAGAGTAGGTGGAATGTTTTGGAGATGTTGTTGTATCTATCTGACACTGCACAACTGCACTAAAGATCAGGTCTTATCTAAAGTTATAATTTTTACCTGGAAAATAAGATTATTGAATCAATGAATGAATGATTTTAATTTTTTTCTCTCTCTGACATATTTATTTTGCGCCTGTGTAAGTGTGTGTGTCTGAGTAAATGTGTGGCCCACCCAGAAGCTATTTACAATCATCAGGCTCCATCTCTTCACATTTCCTGCGCCTTTCCATTGCTTTTCCTGAAACCTCTTTTTCCCCCCCACTGTTTCTACTGTGTGTTTACAGATGTGAAGAGTGATATTTAGAATTATGCAATATGAGACCAAAGATCTCTAATTGGATTCTATTTCAAGAGCATTGGCCTTACTTTAAGTAATGTCAAAAAGCCAAAATTCAGTTTATAGACTTGGGTGGAATTACTAAACTTTAAATCTGTATTATTTTACCATTAGCCCACTGTGAAGATACTTTAAGTGAACCGTGTCTAATCAAGTATGGATCTACAAACAAGTCAAATGGATTGTTCAAGTGTTATCAACAGCCTTATGTAATTTATTTAGGTATTATCAGATTAAAATGTATTGTAAAGTTTATAATATACACTTAATACATAAACATATTAGCTATCGAGAGCTTTAAGATAAGGATAAACTAGCTTGTAATATTTCAGAAGGTGAAACAGAACTCGAGCCTAATATGGTGTGGTTTTGTAATTAATGTTAAGCTCTATGTAATTGTATTCTTTTACTCAATGTATAAACTGTCGTATGGGAGCTTTTCCGCAGACATCTAAGAATAATGTTGTCTGGTACTGGTCTGCGTCAGTCCATCCATGTTTTGTTGTGTTTTCACTTGCAAAGCAGCAGTGTTTGTGTCTTCAGCTGGGCCATGAGTTTCTATTCAGCCCCAGGTCGGAAAGGGACAGAGCACCAACACCTTCCTGTTTTTATTTAAGACATTTCAACACATGAACTGAGAACCTTTTACTTTCCCTGCAGCTATTTTTGAGTCATGCTTGCTCACTCAGGTTGTCATTCTGCAGTGGAAAGGACCATTGATTAAACACATTTGTTGTTTGTGTGCTTCATTTCCATGTTTTACTTGTTCTCTTTTCACTTTTCTCTTTCCCTCAGGGCCCACAAACAGGAATTCTCTGTTCAGATGCTACACTGTTGTATCCACATTCTCACACATACTTGTTGGGGGATAGACTAAGTCTTGGATTGGATTGACATTTGAATCACAGTTTTGCCCATGAGGGTTACACTAACATTACACAGGGAATCCAATTCCCGTTCAAAACAATGAAGTTGTTTTCCACATTTCAACAGTTGTCCTCAATCAAGTGAATGGAACTCTGACAGTGCTTCCAAATTATGACACAAAGCAAGCCAATACAATGAGTACACACTCCTGACCTCTGCCCACCCCCAAAACCTTTATCCCTCTGTTCCTGTTAAGAAGGAAACTATGGGTGTAATGCACTAGGGTTGGGTAGGCAGGGCGTTGCAAATCGAGACCACCAATGTTGACTTGGCACCATTGACAATTTCATATGTTTTGGCATTTAGCATATCACGGAAACGTCCAAAGGCAGTGTAGCAATCTGCCTTTTTACGTAAATGGTTTTCATATTGGGGAACTGACTGTTATTTTCATCACATGCTATATAACCAAATGCGCACCTGTGTGCGTGCGTGCAGCAATTATCTCCCCGACGCGGTGTCTGTTTGACCTGAAACTTTGTCAACGGCTTCCACATACCCCTAGTGTGTGCATCCATTATTTTGGAGTAATTTGGTGTTGCAAAACGTTCATTTTAATTCTAAGATTATGGCTTCCTCTCAGTATTGAGCGTGGTATTGAGCGCGCTACTTCCGGTTCACCGGTTCATGACGTCACTGTGTCATAGTTTGTTTGGGTTTAAAAAAGAAGGTCAATATTAAAAATGTTTGTGTACTGCTAAAAGTTATTTAAGTTAATATTTCATGCTTAGTTAAAATTAACCTAATGCACACCTTAGATATACAGTGGGGGCAAAAAAGTATTTAGTATAGCGGTATACCTATGATGAAAATTACAGGCCTCTCTCATCTTTTTAAGTGGGAGAACTTGCACAATTGGTGGCTGACTAAATACTTTTTGGCCCCACTGTATACTATACATAGTATACAAAAACAATATATTGTATTCTATATTTCATATTGCCTACATCTTTTGCACTATTTTTTTCTAGACTGTCTTGCACTGTTTATGAAAGCTGCTATTTAAAAAAATAAAAATAAATGTGCTTTTTCTTTAGCAATGAAAAATAAAATAAATCTGATTCTGATAGCATTGTTTATCAGGTCCTGCATGGTTGCTTTGTTGAATTCAGTTTAAGGCCTTTGTTGTTTTAAATTAGCTTAGAGGTCAAGTTTTGACCATATGTATTCGTCTCTTGTCCATTGACAGCATTCAGTAGATAGAAATGTTCATGCAACAACCTTAGGTTAAAGCTGGTTAGTTTCTTGCTCACTACTACTGCTTCACTACTTAAATGCCATTGCCTTAGGTTACTTGCACCAAAGCCCCTGTGGCCTAAGTATTTATCTTTTTTATTCTGCATTCCTCTGAGACGTTATTCGTCAGAGCTTTGATAAACCAAGGAGCTTGGCTTTGCCACGGGCCTCCAACGGCTACTCTTGTTTGGCAGCTCTCCACCTTGACTAACTTCTGTAGAATGGCTTTGTGCTCTAAACTCCATCAGTATCTGTGGGTTTGCTAGAAAAACTCCTGAAAAACAATCCTGAACAAAATGTGTAGCTGGTTGTAAGTAGACCCTTAACGCCCAGAAAGAGGGTGGGATATTTTTTTGAAATTGTCATAAAAGTTTATACATATACGAAATTTGTTCTCTGCATTTGACCCAGAACCGGTTACTAACGTAAGGTTCCGGAACCATTACAAAGATGTTTGAATTTTGATAATTTTTTTAAATTCCTAAATACTCGCACTAGTTTTGTTTCCGCGGCTTGCTCTGTTTGTTTCCGTGGGGTTTGTATAGGGTGCGTTCAGAACGCGACTGTAGTGACTGCAGTTTGTGTTTGTGTGTGCATGAGTGTGGGAGTGTGTGTGTGCGTCTGGCTAAAGAACTCCAGATGCAACTTCTCGCTGTTACCGTAGCTCTACAGCACCCTCAAGTGGACAAATATAAACCACAGTAAGATTTCACCTCGCTCAGTTTAGCAACAATATCATTGTTGATGTAATAATCTCATCCAACTTCTTATGTTCCTTTCATACATTTATATTTGAAACACGTGACTCTAGCTCGCCACTGTGATTGGCTCTGGCACGCACCGGAGCGGAGCTGTGCAGTGAAGTAGATATAGATGGTGCGCTAGCGCCCCCTCACACTGAGGTCAAAAGCTGAATAGGTTTCACTTCTTAAGCAAACTTGAATGTGCCGTCCGGCACAATAAAATTAAAATAAACATATTGAAATCATCAAGTAAGTCCAAAATGACACATGCATACACTCAGGCTGCTATGTGGTAGCCGTTGACACAAAGTTTCAGGACGAACAGACACCCACTCAGGGAGATATTTGGGACACACACACACACACACACACACCCATCTTTGATTTATTGGATAGATATAAGAATGTGAAGAGGTAGAAGTACATTGAGTTTGTAATGTCTAAGTAAAACCTGCCGATATGTGATGTCATCATTGGAGGCCATGGTTTGGCTTTAAAACATTTAAAAGCTCCAGCAACGACCATGACCTGACTGTGAGCGGTGGACTCTTATCGCTATCCGTGAGAGAAATGAGGAGGGATAGGCTATAGATATTGGTGCATGCCTGTACCCACTGACCTGTTGTGGGTTGGTGCGTACGTGCCTGTGCTGCGCATGCATGCATGTGTGTGTACTGTACTCTTGGTGGCTTGACACAGACTACAGTTGAGTCAGTGATGCATTAGCCATGGCTAAGATGGGTTGGTGTGGAATAAATAATGGATACCATCCTTTCCTTTTGAATAAATCAGGACCAGAGAAATGGAGAGAGAAGAGAGATTAAATGTGGGGAAGAGTTGGAGAAGTTGAATGTCAGAGAGAAAGAGTGCTTTGTGTAACTGAGTGAGAATTATAGAGTGAGAAATGGTGTCCTGAATTTTAAATCGGTCTTTCACTTTGTATTTTAGGAAAATACTAAAGTAAATCTTTATTTCTTTTAAGTAATCATCTGTTATCTCCCTGAAAACTGTAATAAGAAATTCTGTCTTCTTGTCTTTCATCAGGCACAGGACCAGACATTCTCCTTTCCGGATATTTTCCCAGAAAAGGACCAGAAGCCGGCAGAGGGTTCAGTGGAGGAAATACAGGAGAAGTTCATGGAGGACGAGAAGCAGAAGCAGAAACTTGACCCAAGAAGAGGAGGGGTCACTGAGTGGTTTGGACTCTGAGACAGCTGGTTGACCCAGAACTGTGCATGTACACGCACGAGTGACGCTCATTGGTTTGCAATGCAACTGTTGTGACATCACGTCTATTTCTGTAAGAATTGCTCACAAGCGTGTAGTAAAGACTAAAACATTGTGTGTGAAAGACTGCAGCCATGCATTTGGTGTGAAAGAGAAATGTGTTTGTGAGGCTTTGGTCCAATATCTTAAGCCAGTACAGAATCAGAGGAGGGGGAAGGAGGAGAATGGCCTGGCTCCATGAAACCATCCCACAATGCAGAATCTCCATCACCTCAGGTGACCGCTTCCACTTTCTCCTCCCACTTTCAATTTACTCCTCCTCTTAGGCACCAGTTCCTCTGCACCTCCTCTCCCCTCCAGAGCTTTCTTTTGGTCTGTCTCCTCTCCAGTCTATCCTGTCTTCATCCTTCTCTCACTGTGTTTCTCTTCTGCCAAACCAGAGTAGTGAAGTGTGGTGCACCTAGTTGCTCTGAGACTCAGCCAATTAGATCTTAGCACCTGAAAAGCCATCCAATTCCTTCTCTTTTTAGTTTGACACTATGGTAATAAAATTTGGTTTTAGCAAAAAGGGTAAATGAAATTATCAAGAGTGTCAAATTACAGATTTCTTCCCGGTAGCGCGACTTGTTGATACCTGAATAAAAGGTTGCTCTTAATGTTTGTGGTTTGTGTTTTTGTCTCATTTTCTGAACTTGCAAGTGGATTGTTTTTCATTCTATGTCCTTTAGTATAACATGTATTAAAGTTGTCCTGAAGTTCTCTGCTTTCTTGTCATTGTGGTATCCATTCATTGTCTCAAACAATCCGTCCAGTCAAACAGTGCTGAAAGACTTGCACTTCGAGCTGCTACTTGCCACACAAGCTGGGCTGCGTTTGTGCCAGCGTGGTCTGGTAACTGTTTTGACAAAGTAATGATCTGTGTTTGAATCGAGCCAGTGGAAGAGTGAGCGCACTTACGGTAATAAAGCCCATAAAGGGGAGGGTGATGTCCTCTGCTCCATCAGATCCTCCATTATGCTGAGAGGCCAAGGTTACAGTAAGTGTCCCCCAGCCATGACCACTAATGTTAGCTGGCTAATTCAGCGGTTTGGTCCCTAACCTTTCCCAGCCAACTTATCTATCACTAAGGAGAATGTCAATATTGATCGTGCTGGCCCATTGTCTGCTGCCTGGAACATTTTGCCCCCTGCGTCGTTATAAAGCAATCTGATTTGGAGCAAAACAAGCTCTCGGTTGCAAAGCCATTCTATTTCTTTCCCCTTTTCCTTCGTTCTCACTTTATAGCCCCCCCCACCCCGATCGTCTTTCTCAGCTCTTCTCTCACAATTTTCCCACAGGACCTAATTTTTTTTTTTTAAAAAAAACGATCTTGACAGTGTTTTTCCTACTTCACGGAACAGACCCCACATGAAAGTTGGGAAATCAAATGTAGTTATTTTCCAAACAATAATGTATCCCTGTTCTCTTCTTGTTCTTTGCTAGGGGAATTCCCCATTCTTCCCATACAAACAGAAATATATACCAGTAGTATTTTTGAACAATAAACCTGCTTATATTTGCTTTTAAAAAAAAAAAAATGTCAGTGCACGTTTTATTAAAAGTAGTGGAAAGTGGTCGTAGGTTACTTTTTTAGTGCTCGTGATAAGTTGATACGAACGTCTAGCACACATAGAGAAATGTTAACTGACACAGGAAACAATGGGTAAAGTAAAGTTTTACCGAGCAGACAAGTCTCCTGTTTTGTCAAAAAAGATTTTTGATGTAACTATAACAATATTTCTAAATCAGTTTAAACAATTCTTTAGAAAACTGCAGATATTGTGATTATATTTTATTTTTATCAACAGTCAAACAAGTGTTTCTTTTATGCAAAGAACACTGGTTCAAAATGCAACATTTATGCTGCAACTTTGGAGGTAGAAAAAAACTTACATACAGTAGTTCTGAATTGTTTTCCCTTCATCCGCACGCACACATGGGAGACAGATGATGCTGCATCATTCTGACACAAACTCCAGAATATTCAGGTGGGTTCGTGTGTTGCAGCACTAAAAGCAATATCAAATTGTATCAGTCAGAAAAATACAGAAATCGCTTTCAACATCTTTCCATTTCAACATATTTCTACATTTTATACTGAGCTTTACCCCCAAATAATCCTCCTTTCATAAATGATGCACCAATTAAAATGTCACATTGCGACATTACTGTATCAGCAAGGTTTGTACATTGAGCAAAGGTAGCACAGATAAGTAGGCAGTGATGTGCAGTCAGGATAGGCAGTGCCTACCCAAGGGAGAACTGATATTTTGATTATTTCTTTTAATTATAATATAATTATAAATAATTTTTTGATTTTCCTACAGTACCTATAAGTTTGAAAGTGTCAGCATTTTGTGCTTTTCATAGCCCAAATGACTAAACATCGCTATTTCCTGGTACGACAGAGGCTGCACAGTCTCGCGCCGCTAAGGCAGGAGGAGGCCACACCCACTCCCAAAAGCACATTTCTGCTCTGCCTCTGGCCCCAGTTAGTTCCCCAAGATGACAACCATTTCCGTAAAAAGGCAGCTCTCTACGCTGTCTTTGGGCATAACCGCGCTATGCTAAATGCTATACGTAATTTCACAGTGCATTAGTGAATTGGTATCACATGACAGCTACTACTACGTTCTTTTGCTGGAAGCGGGATAACACTACAGGCAGGATGACATCGCTAGAGATGATAAAGAAACTTTCTTTTGAGGAAAAACAACATCTTTTAAAAGATGGAGACCAACACCTGAGCTACCAGACCTTCATCAAAGTAAATGTCAGAAAATTGTTTGTGTTTTCTACAGTGAAAGGAAGGATTGGCTTTGTGAATGCGCCTCATTGAGGCTGTTCCGAGTTGTTGTTGTCATTTTCTCTGTGTTTCTGTGTTTCCAACACAAACAACAGATGTGCTGCCGTGTCATAAGATATATTTTGTTAGGAGAGTATGGAGGCTATATTAAATAATTGTTTATGTTTCTTTAATGGTGTTTTACTATGTTGATTTTGTTAGATGGCTAAATGCTTGTTCTTGTGGCTCTTGTTGGATTTTTTTCTTTTTTTTTATGAATTTTATATTTTGATAAGCGCATTGAGATGACTTTGTATTGCACTATACAAATAAAGTTGAATTGAATTGAATTAACACTTGCCAGCAGAAACGTATGAAATTGTCATTGGTGTTGACATTGGTGGTCTCAATTTGCAATGCCTTGCCTACCCAACCCTAGTGCTCACGGTATCAATAGTACCAGTATGCAATTAACAAATATATCTGGGGCTGTTGTTGTAAAAGGTTTAAATTCAACTTCATCTGTGTATGCGTTTAATGTTCAGACAACGCCAAGATGTGTCTTTGCCGTTATTAATTATTTTATATTATCAATAGTTTTTCTATCAGTCCCTCAAACAAGAAGAAGAAAAGTTATTAAATACTCTATTGGTGTGCAATAAAAACTACAATTTGCTGTGCATTTCCTGTAATTTGTAGAGTTGTAAGTTCATCTATTATTCGCACAATGATGCAATACTTGCCGATAAAGTCTGCCAAGGTTAAATTTGAATTTAATTTAATGGCCTTTGATCAGCTTTTTCAGGACCTTTAATTTGGTTGATTTTATTTAAAGCTGCTATCCAGAGTTTCTGAGAGAACGTCTTGATGTCCCTCCCTCAACAGCTCTACTTCCTCCCCTGTCTTTGCCAATTTACCAGAAGCTCCGCCTCTACATTTCTGCATGTGCATTTCAAAACATAACAAAGTCGCATAACTACAAAAACTACACATTTGTTGTTAGAGTGCCATAACTTTTGATTAAAACATGTTTATTACCTGTCCATTAGAAATGTCACCAAATCCTGATGCTTTTAAAAGCAGCAAGTCTCTCCACCTTTGAAAAGCAGCTCTGAAATAAACTCTGTTGTGGTCACAAAGACGTTTATCCACAAGCTTTGTAGCTGGAAGCTTTATCCATTGACAATCGTGGAACGGGTAACTAGAGTTTTAAAGCTCTGGACATCAGCTTTAAAGTAATTATTTATTTCGGTCAGGAGCATTGGCTCCTGTGGAGAGCTTTAGCAAAAGTGGAAAATGATGTGTAACATTGTTTTTAAACCCTCATTGAAGTCATTTACTAAATGAAGTGCTTGAATTTCTCTTTCCATTATTACCCTGTTGACCTCTTGTTCGAAATTAAGTGATGCACATATCACTGGACAGAAACCACATACCACCTCCACCTAAAGTGACTGCAGGCAAAGTTGAAAGTAATGTGCCGAACAAGATGCGTCAAGCATTGCAATGTGCTTCACACTGTGCAAGTTGCAAAGGAGGATAAAGCAAGATTTGTGCGTGCAAGATGCAGAAAACTTAGGAGGAATGGGGTGAGAGAGAGAGAGAGAGAAAGTGAAGTGTGTGCAAAAGATGACATCACCAAGAAAATGCTGAGCTGGATTTAAGGGCTACTGGATGAAAGGACTGATCCCACTGTGCATCTTATCGCTCCCTCTTTCCTCTTTCTCTCTCCTGAGATGTACATTGCAGGTCGTGTTCCCAGCCCTACATGGTTGGTTAATGGAAGGTGGGTTGAATATTTTAAGCAGCCCTTCACTCTCCTCCTTACTCTTCTGACTATCTGTTTTTTTCTCGTTCAGTTGTGCATTAGTCAAGTGCACACATGACCCCGTTTCTGCTCCTGCAATCCACATTTGGAATCTGCATGACATCATGCTGTATTTTTGGGATGATTTGCGGTATAGTGAGTGTCCTCTGTGACTCTCTATTGCTTCCCCAGGGTGCAGGGCTCTTCCTTGCCGCCAGAAGTAACTATACCACAGCAAGAAAACATATTTTCTTGCAAATGCTCCCAGGTTTCCAAAGCCCTACAGGAATGTATATCGAGCACCTCACTGTAACAGAGCTTATAGGGTACTTTCTTATTTTGCAATTACAAACGCAGTAGGGTTACAGTTGTGCAAAAGCTTTTGCAAAGAAAGGAAGAAAGCAACCCCTAAAGATTGTAATCTTGCTTGACTTACAACAAAAGAAGGTTTAACTTGAATACTTTGTGACATACATTAGCACAATGCATCGCCAACTGTCTGCAAAATTACACACCCTCACATGGTTATACAATTACAACCCCTATCAGCCTCTTGTGCAGACGCACAGACTCCCACACACTCACTTGTGTTCACTAAGACAACGGGGGTTGCCTGCTGAGGATTCTGATGGCCTCTCTTGGACTTGCGCCATAAAACATTCCTCTTTCCCCAGGTTGCCATTGGTTCATCTGAGCTCAGCCAGTGCACTCTGTCACCCCATAAGTGTGTGTGCATATATGCGCGTGTGTGTTAGCTTGTGATCGAGTCTTGGTGCCACATACGTACTTGCAATGAAAAAAAAAAAAAAAAAAAAAAAACATCTTTCATGTTTCCCAGAAACTTCAACTCTTACAGACACACCTCCGTGCACACGTGATGTATTTGCTCATTGCTTCATGTGAATCTCTAGTACAGGAAAAAAGTGTACCCCGATATGGCCCCTCGGTGTATATACAGTCATGCTGTACTGTACATCTATATGCTTGTTGGCCAGGAGCCAGGAACAACAACTGAACGAGTCCGGTGTAGAAAAAAACGTGGCCTGCCTGTTAAATTCTACTTGGATTACAAGAAATCTGCGGGAACAACTATCAAACAAGAGTGTTTAGGAATAAGTGGTAGAAATATCCTCATAGTGTCAGTGCACATGCTGATCTTTGCAGAGGACTGTACCTGTTTGTGAACAAACTAACAAAATTTACAATTATTTACAAAATACAGATTATGTATATGCTCAGTGTCTAAATGACATTGTACTGACATTGTAAAACTTAGGCGTTATCTTTGATACTGACTTATCCTTTTAACTCTCATATTAATCAAATCTCAAGGACAGCCTTCTTCCACCTCCGTAATATCTAAAATCAGGAATATCTTGGCCCAGCGTGATGTTAAAAAACATATCCATGCATTTGTTACATCTAGATTAGATTATTGTAAATCTTTACTGTCAGGATGTTCTGGTAACTCACTAAAAAGTCTCCAGTACATTCAAAATGCTGCAGCTAGAATACCAACAGGTACTAACAGGAGAGAGCATATTTCTCCAGTATTGGCTTCCCTTCATTGGTTTCCTGTAAAATCTAGAATAGAGTTTAAAATCCTCCTGTTAGCATACAAAGCTCTACATGATCAAGCTCCTGTGTATCTTAGAGACCTGTTAGTGCCCTATCGTCCGTGCAGGACGCTGTGCTCTCAGTCTGCTGGTCTACTGGAAGTTTCTAAAGTGTCTTGAAGAAAAACAGGAGGCAGAGCATTCAGCTACCAGTCTCCTCGCTTTTGGAACCAGCTCCCAGTCTTAGTACGGGAGGCTGCTACTCTCTGCACCTTTAAGGCTAAATTCAAAACTTACTTACTGTATATGCTAAAGCGTATATTGTATAATAGTATTAACCTAACCACTCGAGCGGACAAGGACTCTTCTGTAATGGCAGCTTCTACCAACCATGGTGATGCCACTCCTCAGCCACCATCAGAGATAGACATTTTATTACTAAAGACCAATAAGGAAACTACCAATCTACAGGAAGGATTGCTAAAGTTTATACCGTATAATAATGTTCACCTAACCACTAGAGCAGACATGGGCACGTCTGTAACGGTCGTATTTACAGACTATGGAGTCGCTGCTAGCTTACTTATCTACGGGAAGAGATTTGTCACCTTTCTAACAAGCATTAACCTAACCCAGGGGTTGATTTAATTTAATTTAATTTAATTTGATTTGATTTGTATTGATCATGTAAATGGCAACTGAAAAACAGTTAAAATAAAATACACACATTGGCAATTAAATGAATCTGTCCCCACACAAATAAAATTTCTATTTTCTTTCAGAATAGAGTTTTTATTGGTTTAGTTATTTTACCAGGGATTTAAAACTTAAGGTGCAAGGAAAGTGCAAATGGTCTGTAGATGGTGCAGGAGGTGAAGTAGGAAGGTGGCCGAGTCATTGCACCACGTGATTTATTTTTAGGTTAACACACTGTTATATCATGATTTTATTTGTCAGGAATCATTAATAGCCTCTGTAAAAAAAAAAATAACTCTTTTTTTCAATATTTTTTAAAGCTATAAGGAGCCATTAAAAAAGAGTCAAAGAGCCACATGAGGCTCCAGAGCCACAGGTTGCAGACCCCTGCCCTAACCACTACAAACAAAGCCCAACAACATGCAGGCATCTGTTTCAAGTGTCTTGAAGCTGGGGCTGGCAGTTCCTGATCTGTGGTCACGGCTCAACTAGTCTGGGACACTGTGGTCTATCTTTCTATCTTGTTCTGTTCCTCTTTCTGTCCACTAACCCCAACCAGTCGAGGCAGATGGCTGCCACCTTTGAACCTGGTTCTGCTGGAGATTTCTACCTGTTAAAAGGGAGTTGTTTCTTCACACTGTCACTAATGCTTTTTCATGTGAATTTAGTTGTTTTTTTTTCTCCTCTTATTAAGAAATGTATATTTTGATATTGCTTTGAGATGACTTTTGTTGTAATTTGCACAACAAGTAAAGCTGAGTTGAACTGAATTAATGGCGATTCAGATTTTTGTAACTGGGTGGACCATTGGAGTACTGTCAAGTAGAAAGAAAAACAATATTTTTGTGTTAATGAGAAAATTTGAATCAGATGAGAAGAATCTGGGATTAACAATGATTTTCATTCACTTCACTTTGTGTGGTTTACTTTCACACCTAACTTTTAAAGGTGTCCAGACTCATGTGTAAACATTAGCAAGAAGATACAGCACCATAGCATTAGGTCTTAACATTTGATACACTTGAATGCATTAGTGTGTGCTCTGTTTTCATCTTTCTCTGCAAAAAAAAAAGGGACCACTTGACACATGTTGGTTGTACTCTTTGTTCAAAGGAAAATAACACAAATACAAATACCTTTAGAACATGTCAAACTCTTTTGTATCCTTCAACTACCCATCCAATATTGTTATCTATATCGGATATATAATAATAGTTATCTGAATCTTTGTTAAAAAATTAAGCAGGTTATCTTGATTGTGTGGCTAAAGCCAGGGATAGAATGATGTCTAAAGTTCATGAGACACAACGATAAATGATACACAATAATGATGTAGGCTGACAATATTTTTGGAAAGTAGAAAACACACCCAAAAAATGCAGTTTGAAAAATAACCGTGCATTTATTTGACTAACTCTGGGCAATACTTACTGAGTATGACATTTTCTTTAACCCAATAGAAATATAGAAAAAAACCTGAAGAAGACCAATATTTCCTATTTATAGTGCAAATAGTGCCAGTCTAAAATTAAAACAAAATACCATCATCGTTATGTCATCAAAGTAAAACACTCTACACAGCCAGATTTAAGATATGCACATGTTCTTTTTCAACAATATTTGCATGTCTACATTTTCTGGCAGCAATTTACACCTTTGGACGTTGACTATGTCTCATGTAGTTGGAAGACACGCTCACTTAGAAAGAATGTAGCGGATAAAAAGGCTAGCATCAATGATATAACTTGTGTTATGATGTTTTAATATTGCAATATATCGTCAGTTTCTGCCCTGTGTTTGGCTAATTGGGTTTATATAACAGGTAGTCGATTGGGTCCAGATTACTTAAAACATTTTCCTTTTTCTTCTTTCACAGCATTAGGATTAAATGGAGCTCCAAATAATGGAGGGTGGCTCATGCTGGCTTTGTTCATTGAAGAGACTGCGACAGGATTTGGTATGTGTTCGATTTGTTTGCAGTCAATGACAGGGTGGAGCTATCAAACATATTTTTTTATGCGTGATTACGTTTTTGGTATCCTGGTTTCCAGCTGTGTGTCTGAAGGGGAAGAACTTCTCCTGAATCTCAATTTCATCTTGTCTCTCGTAAGATTCTCTGCTGGCTGGGTGGTCTTTGTTCATAGTCGCATTGAAAAATACTGTCTAAATTTCCTCTAGTTACCAGATAACTGCTAAAAAAGGTACCTGGTTTTCTTTAAAGGCTAGTTGTTTAGATTTAAACGTGACGCTGAATAACTTCACACTGAAATAATGTGGTCTCCTTCTGAGCCAATCTCGTGAAATTGTTCCCCATTTTCACGATTGTGTGGTATTATTACTGATTCACCACTGAGATTTTAAAATCACAAATTTGAGCTTCATGCCTTGTCTCCCTTTATAATTCCCAACGGAGATTATGAGTACGTGCACACAAGCCCCCTCTTACAATGCTCACATAAACCAGTTGCACGCTTTCCTTCTTGCCTATATGCATGTGTGCTAACTACAGCAATTACCATGTTCAAGCACTCATGTTAAACTACAAATAATGCAGTGAAAAAACATACACAACCAAATAAAGTCAATGGTCTTTATTAAACACGAATTAACTTGATCAGTGGTGTTTATAGAGTTGTTGTAAAACCAAGCACGAGTAAGAGTGCAGTTTGTTTTATGCAAGTTTTTCAGAGAGAATCAGAGACAGAGAATGAGAGAGAGAGAATGGTTCAGATGGGTTCAGCTCAACTGAAAACAACTGAGCCAGTGGCCACCCATCTGGACCACAGAGCAGCAAACCCTGAGCTCTACCCACATTCACATATGTGCACTTGTCCGTGAACCTTTTGCTGGAGGAATCATACTGGCTGGAAACTTTGTCAAGTCAATATTGCTGCCTGATCCCCGATGCTGAACTTCCTGGAAGTCCCAGTTGGTTTAAGCTCTTGATGTACCTGCTCTTGCTCCAGCAGCCGCTTGGCTGCTCAGCAGGCTGAGGAGAGATCAATGAGTGTATCGTTTCTCTTCCCCTGCCCGCAGGTCACTATGACTTGAAATATGGTCGAGAGGAGATGAGAGACCATGGGAACAATAAGTCTTGAATTAAATCTTCATTTTTGGAACGGTCAGATCCTATGTTCTTTGAAATGGTTTCTTCCCATCACGCACAATCAGAATGGGGTCACTAATCTCTTTATATCACCCTGGAGGTGGAGCCACGAGGTTAATTGCCCAACATCCTGATTGAGACAAAGCACTATGTAAAGAGTGTGGTAATGGATATGTGTGGAGGCAACACAGTTCATCCTTATACAAGGCGGGTTTTCCAGGGTAGGAGATTTTGATTTATTTTATCCCTCAGATTTAATGCCTTACCTATGCTCACATTGTCCAAAAGCAGAAATGAATAGAGGATAGCTTCGAGAGTTTGGCCAGTCATGACAAGTTCAAGATGATCAGTTACCCAAAAGAAGTAAGAAGTTTTAAGGTAGATTAGGACAAAAAAGCTAAAGTTGTGAGTGTAATTTGGGCAAAAGGAAACAAGAAGTGTGATTTGTGAATTGGTAATGTGTTTTGTAAGGATTAAAAGAGAGTATAAAAAAGGGTTTAGAGCAAACTGTCTTTCATCCAAATACTTTGTTTTCTGAAAGGTGTTGTTTTTTCATCTCATTTTACTTCCACCCCATTGCTGCACAGCATTTGCGTCACTAAATACCAGCGTTGAATAACACGGCCAATATAATGGCAGAATTACTCAACCGGCCACAGATAGATCAGCTCCTTCTGGCATGACTTCAGCCAGCAGAGAGTAGATTTTTGTGGCATGGATTCACTCGACAGGTTTTGACTTCCCTGGTCGGGGTTTGACCATCAGAGAATGATTGTGGTTGAGTAGACAGGAGCTAGAGGAGTATGTCCTCACTGGCTTCGTTTCAACAAAGGGTACTCAACTAGTGCGACCTGAATTTGACTGTCTGGCTTCCTCTAATGTGGCCTGGGTTCAGTAGACAGAGCTTGACTTGTATGGCCCGAGTCCATCAAATGGAGTCCAACATTTCTGACCCGAGCTTGTGAGACTGGACCAGTGTGGCCCTGGCAGAAACAGGGCCTCCTGGTGATTGAGAATGGTTGTTTCCCAGGGAGCTAGCAGTTAAGGTGGTGGCATCGCGTCTGCACAGCCGAGGACTTGGTGTGAGGGCAATGAAGCCAAAACAAACTGCTGTGATTGCTTCTCTTATGCCCTCCTGACCCGTGGATTCAATTGCCGGTCAAATATGTGGTGTGTGTGTGTGTGTGTGTGTGTGTGTGTGTGTGTGTGTGTGTGTGTGTGTGTGTGTGTGTGTGTTCACTTGTGTGCATTTGGATGGCTGAAGAGGTCACTTGAGTCCACAAACAGAAAACCAAAGACTCTGATATAACAAAACGATGTTCCTGTGTTCAAATGTACTTCTCAATACCGATAATCCTTTAATCATAAATCATGATGGCATTAGAATTGATGGTGCAGTGAGGGAGTAAATAGTGCATCCATGGAAAGATTTGGATGGAATACAGGGGCAAACAGATATGGAGGGAGGGAAAGGGAGTTTTGTCGTCTGAGGGGTGGTGTGGTTCGGGTTAGGTTGTGGTTGAAGCCTTGAGAGAGTGGGAGGCAAGAGAGTGGGAGGCGTAGGGGGCGAGCAAGGCAGCGCATACCCGCAGCATTCAAATGGAGCTCCCATTGGGAGGTTTTACGCTTCAAAATGGTTTCCTGTGACGTGGATTGTGTGTTTGATTTGAGCTTTGAGGGGTTTGTGTTATTCTCGGGAGGGGAGAATCTAGCACGCTCTCATTTCCGCACTACCAACAGCCAGCAGAAAGTTGGCAAGCCAAAACAGAGGGATTGTAAAGACAGTCTTTTCTCTCCCTGCTCGTTTGAACCACAACTCTCTTCTTTTTTTTTCAGCTTTCACTTTTTTTGTTGCATTTTTTTCTGCTGAGCCTTGGTCAGACCTGTGGTTGTCCAAGGTTTTCCCAGGCAGCCTGATTTTCTGCTGATCATGAAAAAATATTTACATGCATATCTGCAGCCAACATATGATGGGAGGGTATATAGGGACAAATGATTTGGAACTCATTGCAAACAATGGATGCCAGCTGGGCAGAGAGAGATATTTTTTCTTCAATTGAATATAAAGTCGAGATTAAGAAGAAAAGGACAATGAATATCTGAGGTAAAGTTCTGAAGAAAGAGTCGTTAGAGGAGGCGCAAGGGCCACCGCAGAGGAAGGAAAGGGGTACACACTGTGACAGCAGGAAGCCCCCTCTGAACCATAACAGCCCGTCATACAAACCGTCAGAGGGCTTACTGTTCTGCCAACTACTGTATTTTACAGAGCCAAGAAAATGACAAAAATCAACACTGGATGTGTTTGTGTTGGGGGAATATCCATGGATATTTCCCCCATCAGCACTTCTCTTTTCTGCTTCTGCCTCTTTTACCTTTCCTCTCTCTGCCCTCGTCCTCTGTCTTTATTTTTGTACAGTAAATACTGCGCCATAAATGCACTCTGCTCGTGTAAGAGAACAATTATCCTAACAGGGTTTCTACTGTGTAGCGCACATGGAAAAGCCAACTGCTAAGAGCCAATTTTCTCCACTGAGTTATGTAAATAGTTTTGATGGAATGAACAGGCTTTCTCCAGTTTGTGGGGGGACAGCGAGGTGTGAGGGGGTTCCACTGCCATCTTGGTGCCAATGCTTTGCCACAGAAAACCCCCTTTTTTTTCATTCATGTTAGCTTTTCACTGCTAAAGTTTGCCAAATAAATATCTGTGTTTGGTGTACTCCTGCCAGAAGTATTTAACACATTTTATTTAGTTTTCAATGAGTGATATTTATTTACTTATTGGGCCTGACAGGGGTAATAGACCGCAATTCATTGATTGATATGAAGTAAATTATTGATATTCCTGTTGCTAAAAGGTAAAGTGGTGCAATTACTTTAACCAGCATATAATAATAATAATAATTAAGGTGAAAGTTAAGATAAAGCAGGAGTATTGTATGGTATTAATTAAAAAAAAAAAATATATATACATATATATATATATATATATATATATATATATATATAGGGACAAGCATGTACAACGGCCTTATATAAACATATGACCAGAATGATTGACAATTAGGAGGACCAATAGTCTTGATGATCCGCCCAGAATTTGAAGCCAAAATAACATCCTCCACAATACCTTTAAAGGCTTCCACTACCTTTACCGTGATCTTCATTTCGACTGAGATTATCTTAAAAGTTCCTCAATCAGCATATTATTCTTTTTATGTAGAAAACCTTAAAAGTCTCTCAGAAGAAAATGCATTGAGTCAAAGCATTTAGTTGAACCACTAATTTCAGAGATGACACATTCCATTCAAATAGGAAAGACAGCAAAGAAGTTGACAAAAGAAGGTCTGACCCATGGGTAAGGGCACCTATTAATTCATTGACTGCCAACGACATCTAAAGACGTCAATTGTGTTTTTCGGCTGGGGTTGTTAGGAGACAGTGTGACAAAGGTCTCCCTTGAATATCGAGCTTGTACAATGATGTAGTGACCAACTGGTGACATGTAGGTGACAGCAGTACATCTTTGGATGAGAGATCACTCGTGATGGGCAGGGCTCAGAGGAAGAGGACAGAAAATGGCGCTACGAGAGTTGATGCTGAAGTTCCCAGCCGTGCACACTCCTGCAGAGCATGTGTGGAATTCAGTGGACTATTGAGTGTGTCACGGTGGTGAGAGAAAACGATACAAAAAAAAAATTGGGGCAAACGCTGAGACTCGCCATGTCCGGGAGAAGGAGGAAGTTGCATGTGGGGCAAATGACAGAAGGAGAGACTTGGAGGACGGCCAAAATACAGTAAGAAATCAATTCAATTCTGACCCAGATAGCAAAATAATAATAATTTTGCCATCAAATGCCGGGTCTCAGTGTTGTTTTTGTAGTTTTATAGAAGGAAACTAGTGAGTCACTTAGAGGTGTCACTAAAGTAAAAAAAAAAATGCTTCAAAGTCACTGACAGGTTTTTTCAGAAAAAGACATTTTTTTCAGCTTTTTGTCACAAACTGGCGATTTGTGTTAAACTTGCCTCTATTCAACTGCTGATTACGGAAGAACGAAACAAGCTAAAAACTATTTTTTTTTCTGATCAAAGTAGAGAGTCTTATCTTTCAGAATCTGGTTTCAGATTTCAGATTGTATTGCAAATGTTATAAAAGCAAAAGTAAGTTACAGCTAAATTAATAAAAATACAAAATAATATACTGTATGACAATAACTGACAATGGTGTGAATCCCTTCATCCACTTTGTCACACATAGTACAAAATATTTTGTGCGTCTTGAAAGATCAGTGAACATCATGGCCTGGCAATAGGGGGTTGGCTGCTCTGAAAATGGCTGGCAGTGAATGAGTTAAGTGTAATGCCTTTAAATAAGATATCAATAATGAAGCAACACCAAATCCATGGCTGCACTTCTGAGACCTTTAATAATGACAGGCTCAAAGAAGTTCATTTATTAAGAAAAACATCATTAGTAAGAAATATTATAAGGTTTCACCTGAATCTGATTCAACAACCCATTCTAACAAGCCCTGACATTAATTCAACTTAAACGATTGCACACCATCCTCTGGCTGACACACACAGTCAATCATCAGCACACAAATTCAGCCTGACCATTTCTCTTAACAGTTATTTTTGGACCATTTGAGTAAGTGGTAAAAAATAAAAAACATATCCAAAAATGTCAACTTTGCAAAGAGAATTGGACTTGCTCCAGACTTTATTCATGAATGACTGGCTAAGGGCCAGTGTCATTATCCTCTATTCTAATGACCCTCTGGTGAGCAAAGAGGTTAAAAAACACTTTGTTCACCATTATTTTTAGATTTTTTGTCATCCACATGAAACATAAATATGAGCATTTACAACAAGGACCTACAACATAAAAACCAATGATGTGAATGTGGCCTCCTGGTCGTCCTCTTTTGATGTGCGATACATGTGTAAATACTGTATGCATTTCCATGTGTGTAGTGTCCAGTGTTGGGGAGCAACGGATTACATGTAACGTCGTTACATAGTCAGATTACAAATTATGAGTAATTATAATCTGTTACAGTTACAGTTTAAATGGTTGGTTTTCAGATTACAGGCACATTGTTAAAAATCAATGGATTACACAACGTTACTTCTCAGTTTCACGGGTTTATTCACTATCAAGATGGCAACGCAATGCATTTCCCAGAAGCCCAAATGTAAATATGAAAAAAACCTATTTGCATCGGTCACTCAATCTAATGATGTCGTAAAACGAGGAGCGGGAGATAGACATGGAACGGGAGGCACAGATTGACTTATTAGTTGTTTGTTTTTTTGTAGTGTTGCCATAGTTTAATGTGATTATTGATCAATATTATTGCTTCTGCCTGTTGGAATGTTTATTGTCCAAATATTTGAAAGCTTTAAACTAAAGAAATGCTTGAAAATGCCACACATTTATTCCAGAACTCATTGGTTTGTTTTCAGTGTGATTTGCTTCCTTTGATTCACCCTGAGGAGATACTTTGATGTTAGGCAGAGTTCAGCTGCTCGTCTCTCACAGTGTGAACATCTCACTAGTATTTAAACTAATAACTAGTTATACAGAGGAGGTTTTCTGATAGATATTAAAGGCACACAATATTTTCAAAGACAATGTTTTGACCTTGTAGGTTATTTTTGTGCTTAAAGGTGCAGTCTGCAACTCTTATAAAAGTGACTTTTTGTCATATTTGCTAAAGCTGCCACGATGTAAGGACAGCTTTACATCACACTAGTAGTTTGTGTGAAAAAAACATACTCATTGAGTCCCCCCTGCTGCCTTTGGCAGATTGCCAGAATGCATCGCGACCGAGCAAAAAGAACCAATCAGAGCCAGGATTGTGTTTGATAGGCTGTCTGACATCTGTTGCTCACAGGCCCCGCCCCTTTCCCGGGCTGGAGCGCCGTTTTTTTTTACAGTGTATGTCTGGAGGAGTAGAAGATGGAATTATCAGGAGTTATTACTGTGAAGGATGTTGTATTTACAATAGTCCTCTTTATTTTTTTGCATTGACAGTTGCATTCCTACACTTAAAAAATGAAATAAAATTTAGATATAATCCAAGTAATCTGATTATAATACTCAGATTGAGTAATGTGAGGGATTATGTTACAAATTATATTTTTGGGCATGTAATCTGTAACTGATTACATTTTGAAAGTAACCTTCCCAACACTGGTATTGTCTTTTTGTATGAATTTCGATACAAATATAATTCAGTTTGTACAAACTACATATGGTGTTTTGCAGTATTTAATGAGAGGCAAAAAGGGAAATAAGTGAGATAATATTTGTAACCTTCTGACTGATCATCCAGCTCTACCTTTGGTAGATTACTTGTTGATGGTTCACAAATATTGTTGTCAATGCCACACTGGACCAGAATAGACTAGAAGCCTGAATGAGAGTGTAGTCATCTTGTGCATGTTCTCATCCAACGATTCACCTGTGCTTCTTCTCCTACTGTTTTTTTTTTTTTTTTTTTCTGGCCAATATTCATTTCATTTTATCAGCAGCGTTAACATTGATTTGGTATGTTGTTGTTTTTTATTTGTATTTATTCTGTGAGATTCACCAGATTTTTCTATTTGTGCTTCTCTGACGAGTTGTAATACGCTTCAATTGTGAGAGAAAGAAGATAAATAATTCTGTAAGTGGAAGAAGTGCTGTGTTAGTTTCTACATGCTCTGGTGTACAATCCACAGCTGGCTACTTACCGCATGCTGTATGTAATGGTGTTCTTTCATCACTTTCTCATTAAATACAGACTAGGATTTGAATTTAGTTTTTTGTCACACAAAGTCCTTTATAGATGCATCCCACTCCCTATTCCTATTATATTGCTCTACGTTTATTATCATATTGAAAAAGTTTCCTTTTGCTGCACATATCTCCAGCTTTAAAGCTAAGGATTCTTGATTCCGGGTTCCAAATCCTGACATGTTACCATATAATGTACGATAATATCTATATTAAATGAAAAGGTTTCTGAATTATGTTGCAGTAGTCTTTCTTTTTAGTTCAGGCTTTTTAAAAATGTTTTTTACAGACATACATTACATTCATTGTAACAATCAATTACTTCCTACAGCTCTAAATACAGAAATTAAAGAAAAGCATGCCTGATTTTTTACTTTCACTCTGGCCTGATGTAAGCTCTGTTTCAGTGGATGAAGAGCACTGAGTTGTATTGTGTGCATTTTAAATTTGAAATGAATCACGCCAGGTCTTGGCATTGAAAAGTGCTGGAGTTTGGACTAAATTCCCTCAGACCACAGCAGCCACTGACCCCTTTCCTCTCACTTTACTGCACGCAAATCAGCCCAATGAGATTTTCTTGGACATCCCGAAGACAAACAAAGAAGCAAACCACACAAATCTCAAAACAAAACAGTGAAGAGTTTACACTGAGACCACACAACAACATCCCAGTGGTCAGAGCTATTTCTAATTAAATATGTTGCTGCACGCAGACAACAACACATGCATCCAAGTCGTGACCTGTTTGATAATTTCTTACTTCTGTTCTCAGTTGTGTTACCTGTAATATAATATGTGTGCGCTTAGCGTGAAACATTCCACTCTTGGGATGATTGCTTTTTGTAAAGGTGGGTCATGACCTGCAAAAATACTCACAAATTTGTGAGTTTATTTACATTTTTTGGCCTAACTTCATTTTAGTGTCTAAGTCTTTCAAATATATCACATAACAACGCTGAACAGACGTAAAAACAGAGATTGGCTTGAATTTCAATGTTTACATACATGTCGGGCCCGTCCAACTTATGCAGATTGTAAAAGCATATTCTCCATTGAGTTACAGTTTGGCTTTGTTACAGTCAGTTCGTTTGAAATGAGTGCTTTTTCTTTCTTTTTTTGTTTTTTTTAACTTGGCCTTTCAGTATGCTGTGGTTACCTCGAAGGCGGAGTAAAGAGATGGAGGGAAAGAAGGAAAAATGAAAGATGAAGAGATAGATGGAGAAATTTAAAGGGCATAGGAGGGCTCCGGTGACTCAGCTTTCCCCCTGGAAGCACAAATGAGGGGGATCTGTGGGTTTGAACCCCCCAAAGTTTTACTAGAACACAGGCTTTTTAACAAGAGGGAAAAACAATGTTATAGCTGCTTCCTGCACCACCGTGTGTTCCCCACCAGTAAATATAACAAGGCTTGGGTCATAATGTTATGGTCTGGCATCAGGTGAATACAACATCTTTCCCCTTAGCTACCCACCCTCCCCCTCCTCCTCCTCCTCCTCCTCAGCTCCAGCTCTTTTCCATGTCGAGGAGTAAACTCCAATGGTAAAGAAATATCAGTCATCAGCGTTGTTATTGCGCACTCATTTGCTCCATCTGCAATGCTGGCAATCAAACACACTCTTTGTGCGAGTGGACACGGCAGCTGCTCTCTCTCACTCCCTCTTTTCTCCCTGTTTCCTTTTGTGCCTGTTAAATGCTACTCATTATTTCCCAACAAGGCAGGCTGGAGGAAACTCTGATGTGAAGGAACCCGCTTATACCGACTCGCTGTCAGGAGTGTGCAGCGCATGCACGCTTGAGTCGTGTAACATCCACTCCCCAAAAACACCTCAGATGCACTGTAAAACCCATTTTCTTTTGGATGCTGTTCTTGAATCTTCTGGGGAACATGCAAAAGCTTCAACAACAGTCTTGATTTTGTGAATTATGGCGTTAATTTTGACTGCAAATTGTGATTTAATTTTAGTCATAGTGTTTTGACTAAAACACAGCCTAGTTTGAGGATTATTTCCATTATCTCACAGGGAATGGTTCAACTTTTTATGCGAGCCACCACGGCCATGACATTCACGTTACAATGTGTTTTGATTTGAAGTTGCTTCAATTACAAGATTACAATATCATTTATTTGACGCTTTTATCCAAAGCAACACACGACACAAGCAGTTAGGGTTAAGGGACTTGCTCAACATCTCACAGTGATGACCCAGGTTGGATTTGAAGCAGTGACCCTTACATTACAAGCCCACTTCCTTAACCGTCACTACCAGGAAACGCTACGGAATTACGTGACGCGCAGCATGAACTAAACTCATGCATGATAACAATAAATACTGCCCGGCACGTGAAATTGTGTTGCGAGGCACGCAAAACTAATCCATGTCACAAACTTTGTGGGACTAGGCTGCTATTTCAGTTATATATTCTAGTTTTAACAAAATTGGTTACAGATATAGTCAACTAAAATATAAAGCATAGGAGTTTATATATAACAAAAACAAAACCGTTTTGATGTGATCAATACGTGAAACCACATGAGCCGTCTTATGTCCGCAATCACAATCAGCTTACTTCCTATTGGATCACTGACCGACTTGTCCCGCCTTCCACGCAAGGTAGTTTTGATTGGATACCTTCCTAAAAAGAAACTTAGTTCCAATTGGATTTTGTCCCATGTAAACATTATGGTTTATTTTTTATTTGCTACCTTTTCTTCACTATTGTATCCTGTTATTATGTACTTTGGGCCATCACAAGTTGTTAATGACTACCCCCAACTCTGCCCCATTTGGTTTCAGGGGCCAAAAAACACCCTTTTTGGGAAAAAGCTTCTGGCAAAATAATTTCATTGTGAATATTAAGGTACTGCAGCTACATAAATGCTCATATATATATATATATATATATGCATTTTATATATATAAATGCAAAAAAAATGCTTAATCCCATATGGAACCGCATTGCTTGAGAAGTTCAGTTTTCTCTGATTTGAGACACAAAGGAGATCTCTTTGCTCAAAGCAGCTGTCATTATCTAGATAGGAAAGTCATCTTGCACTTAAACTGAAGCTTATAAACTTGGGAAGTTTTTTGTGTACATTAAAGGCAGTGATGTGCATAATAAAGTGCTTGAAAATGATCACTTTTGTTGGTAATTTGTCAGGCGGACAGGTATTTTTTTGTCTTTTGGGGTATGTTGAGGGTGATATTTGACATCAAAAAGGCAGCATTCCCCAGAATATTTTTCTGCTAGTTTTCCATATGTCAGGATACACCATGCAAAAATGTTAGGGTTATATGAGTATTTATGTAGCTGCAGTACCTTAATATTCACAGTTGAATTATTTCGCCAGAACCTTTCCCAAAAAGGGTGTTTTTTGGCCCCTGAGACCAAATGGAGCTGAGTTGGGGGGGGTGGTCATTGTCAACTCGTGATGGGCCCAAGCTATATGATAACAGGATGAAATAGTGAAAAAAGGTAGCAAAAAACATCCTGAGGAGTGGACCTGGCTCCTGGCCTATAATAACATGACAGTGAACATTGAAGGTAAGTGTATATTCTATAATGTGTACATTATATGTATGACACAGCTTATGACCCAGTTTGATGTGACACAAAGAGGCTCTGTCAGGTTCTGCTGCATGAACAAGGTTTCAGAGCGGCTCAGTGAGACAGTAGCTGTAAAAACAAATAGAAGTTCTCCACTCTGGAAAATTCTAATGCTACGAAAATGGCAAATATGGCAATAATGGGAACTGATTCATGTTGAATTTCCAAACTCTGTTGGTGGAGTAGGAAAAAGTTAGCTATAATGAGTTACTGGAATACAAACCTTTTATACAATGAGTGGTTTGGGAACACATAGGGTGTGTGTAGGTATATGTTATATATATATACATAGGTCTATGTATATATGTGTATATATATATATATATATATATATATATATTTCTCAGCTCACCTGCACATCACTAAACAGCAAAAGAGCACCAAAACATCTTCATTCATAGGCACTTCACCGCTCATAAAGCTCCTTCTACTGGTCCATTGGTAAACACTACACAATGCATACTGTACCGTTAGCCTGCAGATATAGGAGTTGTTTTGCAGGCGGTTAACAGGAAGTTGTTTCCTGATTAATCATACATAAACAGTTAAGCAAATGAAAGGATGGTGTGTGTAAATTTCCTGTCCCCCATATGCAACAGATCACCCACATGGCGTGTGGTGTAATTGTTTTGGTATTAGGTGGACAGTGCCGTGGAGCTGGTCCTGGGCTGGTTGTGTACATCTGTTTTTGTGTCACTCATGCTGTGGAGTGGCTAATAAACCTTGGCCCGTGGTGCACGTTTCCCTTTGGTCAGACAGACAGTCATTAGATCCACGTTATCTCATTTATGGAGTTGACTGATGAGAGTTGAAAAAAGAACAAACACATGTGTCCAGCCTGAGTCATGCAGTGCGTCAGTCCAGTCTGTGTTAGCATGTCTAACTTTTTGGGTCATGAAGGTATGTAGACAAGAAGGACCTGGAACCTGCAAAGTGGATGACGTCTTTGACTTGATTTGGAAATAAGATGTGTACTGTAGGTGAGATAATGAGCGGCTGTGGGCTTTAACAAAGTCTCTGCTTTTCTCTCTGTGTGTGTTTCAGTTGCTAAATTTTGAAAAAAATTTGTTGCCTTAGACATGCTGACCTCATCCGAGGAGGGGGCTAATAAATTCACTGCAGGTGATGAGTGCAGAACTGCACTCTATTTAGCAACACTTGAAAACAACCTTGCCATTTGGTTTTATTTTTCAAGCATGTTGTTAATACCGATAAACGAAATGGGTAATTTTCTATAGCCATGGCGTCCATGCATGCTTGTACATGCCTGCAATGGTGAAGGATGGAGGAACAAACCTGGAAAGGTGGGAGTGTGCAATTAGGAGTGAAGAAATGAAAGTAAGCAAAAGCACGACAGAATAGAGATGTCAGAATGAGAGAGAGAATGTGTAGAGCTGGTCAATGTAAGGGATTATTTTAAAAGTTGTTGTAAACCCTCCAAAGCAATGGAAAGTGCAAAGTGCAAACCTCCACCAAGTGCCAACTATCCTTATCTGGATCATTGATCCTGATCATGGTACCATGATCATTGACATTTGAATCCCCATTAGAAACCATACAGTAGGTAGTTCCAAATGTATGGACACTCCCATTTAAAAAAAAAAAAAAAAAAAAAAAAAAATCACAATTAAATGTGCAATGTGAATCCAATCCGGTCAAAACTCAGTGAGGTAATTTTGTAACCAACCTGACATAACTGAGACAATTTTCATAAAGATCGGTTAATTACAAACCTAGATTTGAATTTTTGAAATTATGAAGGTTTTATTATGTTTTAATCACGTTCAATCTTAAAGCATACAATAATTTTTCAAATCACTATATGTTAATTTTAATTTTTAACAGAATAAATTGATTCATGTCTATTAGTAGGATCATCATGTCCAGGCTGCTGACTTCCTGTCCCCCTAGCTCAGGGATCTGCAACCTGTGGTTCTGGAGCCTCATGTGGCTCTTTGATTCTCTTACAATAGCTCCCTATAGCTAATAAAAAAATATTAAAATAATGAATTGTTATCTGGCACCCTGTCCAGGGTGTACCCCCGCCCAGCGCCCAATGAGAGCCGGAGATTGGCACCGGCAGACCCGCGACCCTGACAAACAGGAATAAGTGTGTCTGAAAATGGAAATATGGATGAATTGTTATTTCTAACAGAGGTTATTAATGATAAATGACATTGACACAAAATAAAATCACAATATAACAATTTATCAATCTAAAAATAAATCACAATATGCTATAACTCCACATCCCTACTTTACCTTCTAAAACCTCTATAAGCCATCAACTTTCTTTGCACCAGTGGCTAACCTTAAGTTTTGAATCTCTGGTAAGATAACTAAACCAACAAAAAGACTAGTCTGGAAGAAAATAGAGATTTTTTTTTTGTGTGGGGAAATATTCAATTAACTGCCAATGTGCCGGCTTACCATGCATGCTCGATATGTTGCAAGAAATTAGCAATTAGGATGTGTTGATTGACGTGATCATATGTTATCAAATTAAATATATTTTATGTAGCCCTACAAAAACATCAACTAATAAAACATTGAGAAATCCTTTTTTCTGGCTCAGGAAGGACTTTAATCCAGTTCAGATGAGGCAAAATGGCTCCTTTGAGAATAAAGGTTGCAGACCCCTGCCCTAGCTTATGCATCTCTATCATAAGAAAAGAACCCTTGTCCATGTCTCTTTTTTTGCAAAAAAAAAAGTTTGAAAAATGGAAAAAAATAACGCATTTTTTTAAAAACAAACATTTTACTTCGTTGTGTATTTTGTTTCTTGTGCTCTTTATTTTCTTTGATCAACCCAATTAAATGCCACCAATAGAAAACTTCCCACACAGGATTTGCAATAACAGATGTTGTTGTTTTTGTATAGCTCACATCAGGTTCTTGGATAGAAACCCAAATCCTGAGGAATCAAACCCACACTGGAGCCATGAATGAAAAGTTTGTTGACGTGCAGAAATTGTACAACTGTTAAAAAAAAATGATAATAATAAAAATAATAATATCCTAGTAGGATATATTAAATTAAATTAACACACTGTAATGAATAACCTATTCACGTGCATTCTCTTATATGTCCGTGTAGGAACCAAAAACACACACACATTAGTTCCGCTTTATCCAACACCTTCCCTCTTTAGTCAGAATCTCCCACAACCATAGCTGTGAACATTTTCTCTAAAAACAGTATTTTTTCACATCACACAGCATCAGTAATACACCAGGAATGTAACATTTTCACACAACTCACAACTCTGTAATAAACCAGGAATGTTACTTTTCTTTCTTTCCTTTTTTTTCACTTACCACTATTTCACACTTAACAGAGTAATAAACACTTTAACTCCCTCTTTTACTCTTTCCACTTTACAGTAACTTTACAGATCCAACCGTACAGGTGGACGGGACACTCGACCAAAGGCTGTCACATAAAGTGGACCCCCTGTGTCTGTTTGTGTGTTACCACTGAGTAGTGTTGTAGTAGTCGAGACTGGTCTTGGTCTCCAGACTGGTCTCGAGACCAAATTTTAAAGGTCTCGGACTCGGAAGCATTTTGACTCGGTCTTGTCTCGGACTCGGGCTGCCCGGACTCGGGATTTTCCCTCATGACCGTTCGAGACCAGCACTAATTCCTGCTATTTTTAAACTTTTTTATAATGTGGTAATAACAAGGAGAATGGGATACAACAATCCTTTATTCATTCTTTAATCCACCCCGTATAATGACCGCAACCTTCCTTAATGTGACTGAGTGACGTGTGTGACACATTCACACACACAAGCAGGAGAGAGAGGCGGGAGCTAAACATGTCCGCTAACTTGTTGGTTGTGAAATTTGGTTTCACGAACCATAAATAATACATTTGTAAAAGCACAGCAAAGTCGAAACACTCTGAGGTGTGTAGGTGACCAGCCATGTTATTTCTTGGCAGAAATACTTTTAAACACTTGATGTACATTCAGCTGACATAAAAATCTTATTTTCAAATATGTAGAATAATTGTGAATTGATCACTAGCAGTAGTAGTTTTGATATTTTAGTTAATTTTTTGCAGGCAAATTTTTCGTCCATCAAATGTATTTAAAAGAAACTAAAACTAAAGAGAGAATGTTATTAAACTGTCGAACATTGTCATAATTTTATTTATTTATATATTTTTTTAAATAAAAAAAAATGTTTATGGTCTTGGTCTCGGTCTCGGCTTGTCTCGGTCTTGGTCTTGGTCTTGACTCTGTCTCGGCTCCCGGAAGTCTTCTCTTGGTCTTGGTGCATTCTGGTCTTGGGCAAGTCTTGATCTCGGATAGTGTGGTCTTGAACACGACACTACCACTGAGTGTTACTGGAGTACTGCTTAATTGTGTAGTACTTCATTCTGCTGTAGTAACTTTAGTCTCTACAGGTGCTGGACCTAACGGCCTTACATGTGTGCGATTTCGTCTGATATGTCCCTCATCAGTGTGAATGACATATGACCTAGGTGTAGTCGCCTGTTGTATCACTTTCCCTTCTCTGTTCTCTCGAGGCAGCCAAATATTTTGACCTGGTTGCAGTGTTGTCAATGGGCGGACCTTATGGCGGCGGTTGTAGTATTGTTGCTGGTTTTCTTTTGACTGCCCCTGTTTGGTTCTGAAGCCGTTTATGTTTGGTCATCGCGGGCGTAAGTTTACAGGGTGCTGTGGCAGAGTAGTTTGCAGCTGTTGGCCCATCAGGAGTTGTGCGGGAGAGAATCCACACTCGAGAGGTGTAGCACAGTACGTCAGTAGCGCTGTTGTTTTCTTCCCTCCACCTTTCCACAGTCCTTTCACAGTGGCCACAGTCCATTCAGCTTCTCCATTCGCCTGTGGGTACCGTGGGCTACTCGTGACGTGAGTGAACCCAAACTTTGCTGCAAAATCCTTGAAGAGTTCACTGCTGTACTGCGGTCCATTGTCCGACACGACTGTCTCTGGTATCCCGTGGCGACTGAATGTGTCTTTGATACCTGCTATTACTGCAGCTGCAGATGTCGCTTTCAACTTGGCCACCTTGATGAACCTTGAGAAGTAATCCACAAGAACAATATAGGTCTCTATCATAGAAAAATAAGTCACTCCCTACCCTCTGCCAGGGGCGCTGTGGTACTGGTGTTGTAATCAGAGGTTCTTTGTGCTCTGCCCTGTGTTGTGAACATGGCTGATCTCCACCGACAGTCCTGGCCACCAGACGGGTTGTCGGGCTCTCGCTCTGCATTTAACAATGCACTGTGGAGTACCTCTAGGATTTCCTGTCTCATGCTCAGGGGAATAACCAGTCTTTGTTCTCTGAGCAGCAGCTCACCTGCCAGAGTGATGTTTTCTTTCTCAGGCCAGTACAGTCTCAAACCTGGAGTTAAAGCATGTTTCTCAGGCCACCCTGACTTATAGTATTGGCTGAGTTTTGCACAGATGGGGTCTGCGTGTTATCTCTGCTGGATCACTTTTAGTCATGGCTCTGTAGCTGGTAGACATTGGATCACTGAGTCCACAAACACTTTGACCTCTGTCTCATTGTTCAGTTCATCCTGCGTCAGCGTATAATTCACTGGTGCTCTTGACAGGGTGTCTGCTGTTATTAAACGCTTACCCGGTACATGCACAATGTTGAACGTAAACTTCATTAGTCTCAAGTGAAACCTCAGCACCCTGGGTGGAAGCTCATCCAATGCTTTATGCTTAGCTAAGGCACCAGCGGCTTGTGATCCGTCTCCAACTTGAATCTGAGTCCATGAATGTAGGGCGCTAGGCGCTCACATGCCCATGCAACTGCCAAAGCTTCCTTCTCTGTTTGAGCATAGTGTTTTTCGGCTTCAGTTAAGCATCTCGAAATGAACACTATTGGCCTCCACGTCCCTGTTGGTTGTTCCTGGGTGAGGACAGCACCGAGCCCGTAAGAAGAGGCGTCGGCTGCCACACACGTCTCAGCTGTTAGCGAGTAAGGTGCCAGTCCACGTAGTGAGCTCAGTTCGATTTTCAGTTTCTGGAAAGCTTCCTTCTGCTGGACTCCCCAGCACCACTTGTTCTTTCCACTGAGTAGATCTTTTAATGATTTTGTGTACGATGCGAGATGAGGAAGAAACTTTGCTAAGTAGTTAGCCATGCCCATAATTCTCCTCACGCCCTCAGCATTTGTTGGCTCAGGCATCTCCATTGTAGCCTTAACCTTGTTTGGTTCTGGAGACACTCCCTTTGCTGTTACGCAATGACCCACAAACACGATTTTATCTTTAGAAAACTCACATGGCATCCAGTTTTGTAAATACCTTTGCTCCGGTCAGCATGGCAAGGGTGTGGTCTACAGCCAGGAGGATGTGCCTCTCTCTTTTCACCCACTTGATCAGGTGGGTCATGTCCACACACTTTGGTGTCACTACCAAACCAGGGCATTATGGTGTGGGACGTGTCACTCTGGAGATCACTCCCATTTGCTCCATACGCTCGAGCTCCGCTTTAACTTTGTCCCGCAGGGGCAGGGGTACTCTGCGTCAAGTTGACAGTGCAAATGGGACGGCTCCTTGTTCCAGCTCTATTTTGTAGGGCTCTTTTAGCTTCCCCAGTCCTGAAAACACTGATGGATGTTGAGCTTTAAAGTCCACTGGCTGAGCTTGGACTGTATTGACACGTTTAATGAGCTGAAGTGCATTCATTGCAGGAAGACCCAGCAATGGTTTGTACAGTTCATTCACAACATACACATCCTGTATAGTTGTCTTCTGATGCATGGTCAGTTTACCTTTAAAGCGTCCTTTGACGTCCAGATTCTGTCTGCCCGGGCCGTATTGCTGTAACACTCACTCCGGTGTCCAGCTTAAAGAGCATCTTCTCATGATTTAATTGCACCAAATCATTCCACTTTTCCTCGCCCCTGCAGCTCATTTCACCCATAAAATGCATAATCCTCTTCATCTCCACTTCCGCTGTGGAGCTTAGTGATGTTGTGGACCCCGCCAGCAGATCTGTATTTCTTTGCAAAGTGTCCTCTCTTGTGACACCTCCTGCACTCTGCATCACGTGCTGGGCACTCCTCTCTCGAGTGTTTCTTTGATTGTCCACATCTGCTGCACTCACTTGTATTCATGTCTGTTTTGACTTTTGCTGCATTAAATGGTTTTGTGGACTTTTTCTGTAGTGCCTCTATTTGTCCCTGTTGCAGTTCAGCCTCTCTCAGAACTGGCTGTTGTCTTTTTATAGTTTCACTTTGTCTTACTTTAGTCATTGCTTTCCCCAACGTTAAGTCTGCATCCAGCTGTAAACTCTCTGACAGTTTAGCGTCTCGTATGCCGAAAACTATACGATCCCGTATGAGCTCCTCCCTTAACTCACCAAACTCACAGTGTCCTGCTAATGTATGCACAGCTGCTATAAAGGACTCCACACTCTCACCGGGCTCCTGACATCTCCTGTTGAAGTGCGCCTTTTCAAAGATAATGTTCCTCTTGCTCACACAATTTGCCGTGAAAGCCGCTGTAACTGCATCATACAAGCCTTTCTGGGCATCCGTCAGTGGCAGAACGTTCAAAATATCCTCCGCGTCGTCACCGGCAGCATACATGAAGCTGTTCACTTGAAACACCTGTGACTGTTTATCCAGTCTCGACACTATCCTGTAGCGCTCAAACCGCTTCAGCCATCTTGACCCCTCGGTAACTTTGGAGAAGTCAAACCTCCCTGGCGCCGCTAACTGGGGCACAGCAGCTCCGCCGTCTCCGTTTCGTGCTTGCGCTGCATCCTGCTCACTCATTTTTGGTCTTTTTTAACTTCTGACACCATGTTACGTTAGTCCTATCACTTAACGTGTAGTGGGAGACACAGACGACACCGGGTCACGTTGCATAACTGGTTCTTTATTGAATAACCTATTCACGTGCATTCTCTTACATCTCCGTATAGGAACCATTAACACACACATTTGTTCCGCTATATCCAACTCTACTAAGTAATAGTAAACAATGCCACTGTAAAAGAGCACTGGACTATAAATATTATTAAAAGTAGGGTATTGCTTAAAATGAGATAGAATTAAGAAAAACAAGTTGTAACTCAGTTCTTCTCCAAGCACCACAAGAAAAAAGGACTACCGGTAATAATTATTTTTAGACTAAAGTCTGGACTCCTCAAACCTTTCTATGCTGTGGCATGAAGATTGTATTGTTTTTGCATTTTGTGTGTGTGTTCGTGCCTGCGTGTGTTTGTGTGCGTGCGTGTGTGCGTGTGTGTGTGTGTGTGTGTGAGAGACAAAGTCTGTGTAACTTGTGGGAGGCCCTGGCAGAGAGAAGCTGAGTGTTTGGGAAGTTGCCATTAAGACACAAAGCAGAGACGTCCGAGGTGGGCTAATGACCTTACATGGATCTGTGTTTGGCAGAACTTTCTCAAATGTGGGATGGGACATGCACATATGCATGCACAAAAAAACACATGCACACAATTCAGATTTTTGACAGGTTTTATAGTGGAGTCGGGGGACGATGAGGGCTTTGGGTGTTTGGTTTTTCAGTCCTCTGTCTGTCTGTTTCCTCACGTTACCTCGGCTGCAGTGCGGACCACCCCCCAGTTGTTTTCATGTATCAAGCAAAGTTATACAAGGAACAGCTTAAATTAATGCCGGCACATTTAAGCTGAGAGGTTTTCAGAAGATGATGAAAACATTTGATGCATTTTTTCTTGGTTGAATATGTTTTTGGCCCTGGTTCTGTGGTTTCAGTTATGGCCTGCGTTTCTCACAGGGTTACTCTTAATGACTGCTGCACTTTTGGTAAGCAAAGGGATTAGAAGTTTTTTATATATGCTTGAATGTAGTTTTTTTTTTTTTGTGGGTCGGGGGTAGGGGCGAATGTGAATATACAGTACAGTTCAACAATTCAGGTTTTGGCAAGGTTAAAAAAGGAAAAGAGGATGTGCTTCCTTGCCTCTTTGTGTCTATTTTAGCGCCACATCTTCACCAGAGAGGGAGTTGACAGTCTGACAGTCAGAAAACAAGAGAGAGGATTTCCGTTTTAGAGTAAACTCTTTGCAGTAGTCTAGTCCAGGGGTCAGAGGCCCACATTGTAAACCACCACAAAGATGTGCTTTTCCTTCTCTCTGCACATGTAATTCCCAAGACAAACTTGTGTGAAATTCATGCAGACTTACTTGGCGATGTTAATGGAGGAGCATTATTATTTTACTGTTAGAAAAACAACAATGCTGCTAATTATTCAAGGCTCTACATACTGTATGGAAACTGTCAAATGAAACCATAAAATATAAATTATAAAGATATATCCTGCTATTATCACGCATGCCACTCTATCTCATAGGTAGAAGTTCTACATTTTGAATGGAAATGTTACACTGTAGAAGATTTATTGCTAGGTTATACTAAACTCATTTAAAGTCTATTTTAGTCGAGAATAAAGGAAATAAACATGCGTCACAAAAACAATGACAAAGCAATATTTTAGTTATACTGTATTTGTTGAAAAAACTGTCAGATCCAAGTGAAATGTGTATGTTTTTTTCAAAATAAGCAAAAAAGAACAAGAGCACCCATCAAGTGAAATACAACTGTATTTATCTGGATCAGTGATCCTGATCATCGTACATTGATCATTCACACTTTAAGGAATTGTAAGATATTTCTATCCCCATTGATAACAATACAGTAGGTTTAAATATTACGCCCCCCATTTTTCCAAAATATTGAGATAAAATGCACAATCTGGATCTGATCTGGATCAATCTTGGTGGGATAGTTGAGGAACTAAACTGCCATAACTGAGTGGGTCAATTACTTTTTTTTCTTCCTTTGTCTGCACATGCTGTCAAAGGTCAACACTACAAGAAGTGTAATCTTTTTAAGACAGCAATGCATGTTTTGTTGTTGCAGTTAAATAAATGAACTTCTTTTATTTCATAATTGTGACCATCACCAGCCCTCCCTAAGGAAGGGTAAGAAATATTTTATTAAAGGGAAGATATAAAAAGAGAGGGCAGTGTTGGATTTTGCTCGCCAGGTGACGTCACCTAGCAGAAACTCCTCCTTCTGACAATCCTGGCTCCTCCTACCCTATATAGGAATGTAAGCTCCTCCCTCTCAAACTTCCTCACAGCAAAAACAAACACTGTGGTTTAGTATAGAATATACGTTATACTTTATTGTTATATATGTAAAGCTACATACACGAAATGCATTTTCTGCATTTAACCCCTCCCTGAGGAGCAGTGGGCAGTCAGGGTGTAGCGCCCAGGGAGCAGTTACAATCAGTTCCATTTTAGTAACCGTTAAACCGCCGTGTTTGTGACCCAATGCGAAACAGCAGTTGGATAAAACAGTGGACTATCACCTTGAATGGACTAATCCTGTAATCAGTAGTGGAGAGGATGACAAGAAAGCGACATAGCAGCTTCGGTGAGTGTTTGAAGCAGCTGAAACAGCTGATTGACTTTGCTGCTGCTGCCGCACGACGAACACACACCCTGGAACTGTGTTTGTCTGACTCACAATCACAATAGCCGCTTAAAACAATATGAAGAGTGTGTGAATAGCAAAAGACAATTGCTAGTGATCAGCTGTTGTGTGGAGTCAGTGTCTATAGACACTCATGCATATCCATGAAGGCCCCAAAACAGCCCGTTTTGAGAAGCATCATTAAACAGACTTTTCAGAGAGCAGAAACTCTGAAAAACAGGCGAGTTTGGGAAAATAAACCTCTAATACTAAGTATAAGTTTTTGGGTTCTTAGAACAAATGGAGATGAGAAAAAAATAGCATAATACTGGACCTTTAATCGATACGTTTGGCGCAACTGTCAACAAACCTGGCCTCATTAGCAGTACAACCTCATCTAATTTGATGCCAATTGTGGTGTTCTAGGGTCGACCTCGACTCTTGAGTAAAGCATGTCTTGCACATGCGCACACAGAAACTTGCTCTTACACTCAAGCATACGTCATACCCGAGGGGGACAGTTTGAGGAAAAAACAACTTTGTGTGTGTTGACTGGACAGTGTGACGTGGGTTCATAGTGTTCAGGGGCTTGTTTTTACAGGAACCATATGTTTCGGGGGATGGCTGCCGGTGACTGCTGAGTATCTGGTAATACAGCTCCCTTCTGACAGCAACCGTCAGTTCCAGTTCCACATCAGAACCCACTGTGCTTCTGATGCTTGTTATTTTCCCAGGAAACGCTAAGAATGCTTGCTTTATGTTTTTTTCTCTCCAACAAGCTAAGTCGAGCCACACAGTACCTTTCTTTCTCTTTCATATTATTTCCCAATAACTCATAAATACTTTCATGGAGATTTATAAACTACAAATTCCAAGTTAGGATTACACATACAGAGTTCTTCAAACTTGATGGTATTTCTGAAATGTTATAGAATACAGGAAGTGTCCATGCTATTCATTGCGCCAGTAGGAGTGCTTTCACACTAACAGTCTGGTTTAACTGGGCAATAAATGCCACATATTTTCATTTGGCTTGTGTTTGGTTTCACGCTGCATTTTTAAATGCTACCCAAATATAATTCATTTAAAATAGCTGCAATCTCCAAAAAAGGCAAATTAGGAAGAAACATGTTTACACATACATCAAATTTGCTAAGTTTTATCCTGAAATACGGTTATATTGGTGATGTGCAGTAAGGTTCATGGCTGGTCATGTTATTATTATGTCGGTACACACATTGACAAACAAAACAAACAACTTAAATACTATGCCAATGTCCGCTAACCTTAACTGTTTGAAAATTGTCCTTAAAAGCTATGATATCATTAAAGTTGACAGTGCTTAAAAACAAACTTTATTGCATTAATGCACTAACCAGTTACAGTAGCTGTCGGAACGGCCAGCTAGCTATCTCCAATGGGACAAGGTCTAACTGCTAGCATTAGCCGCAAAATAGTTTGATTCTGGTAACAGTGAAACTCGTGAATTAGAATTAACTAATGTCTACAGTAGTAAGAAGACATGATGAATGTTTTTGAGCTAGAATTAACTGAGTTAATGAAACTTACGCTAAGTAAGCAGCACTTCTTGATTTGATTTTCTGGCAGACTGCATGTTTGTTGGCACATTGCTAACCTCATAGGTGGAGGTCATAATAGTCATTTATTTAATTTATTTATTATTTCATAATTTGTTGGTTTTGCCATTTTGTCATGTCAAGATTTGTGTATGCTTTTGTATACTTTTTTGAAAATATTAATAATAAAAATAATAATAATGCATTAGGGGCGGGATGATACACTCAGCTCACAAGACGATTCAAGACACGATATTGGGTTCACGAGAACGAGACGAGACGAGATTTTAAGAAAACTACAATGACGAAATATATGACTGGACCAACAGATTTTTATTTAACCGAGTTGCATATGCATTTTGAAATGTTTTATTATAACTCTTTACATGCATGATGTAAGCATGAGCTTTTAATAAACTTCTTCTTCCACAAATTAAAACTAAAATGTATAAAAGTTAAAATGAAATAAATAAAACTATATGTATATATATATATATATTTCTTTTTTTTTTCAAGTGCCAACAATATTATGTGACTCAAAGTTGTACTCTGTCAATAGAGTGCAAATAGTGCAAACAGAGCCTGACTAAGTCTGTCATTAACAACATGCTGCAACTACACAGCCATGTTCTTTTAACTGTTAATAAACTTCTTTTTCCACACATTGAAAATATAGAACTAAAATGTACTCCTCCACCTCTTCTTCTTTTCCTTCTCCTGCTTTTGGTTCTGGCAGGCTAGATGTAGCAAAGGCGCATTACTGTCCCCACAGGTCACAAATAGAAGTTTGGATAGCTCACAAAAAAAAAAAAATAGATCTCGCAAGAGATTTTTAACACGACGAGAAATCTCATTGAGTGGCACGAGATCTCGTCACACCCCTATAATGCATTAGATTTTATATAGTGCTTTATCATAGACACTCAAAGCACTTTATAGAATTAAGGAATTATTCTTTCACTCCACTCTTAGTGGTGGTAAGCAACTATTGTAGCCACCGCTGCCCTGGAGCAGACTGAGGGAAGTGAGGCTGCCATAGTGCGCCATCGGCCCGTCCAACTACCACAAACACTCACTCACACACTACATTCATACTAGGCATTGTGGGTGAAATGTCTTTCCCAAGGACACAATGACAGATACCACTGGAGCGACTGCCCCCCACTGTGGCACGTGGAATTCTCAGTGGTCTCCCATCCAATTATTAACCAGGCCCAGACCTGCTTAGCTTCAGAGATCTAACAAGATCGGACAAGGCACAATGGTCTAAAGGCACAAACATTCTTGGTAGGAACGGTCAGCTTTGCGTTCTCGCAGATCCCTGTGACAGTGCAGGGTCCGCCCCACGTACTGGTGTCAGAGGGAGAGTGATAACAGAAAATACATCGCATGCAAATCCTTAGAGAAGCTCATCTAAGGTGGAGAGAACAGACAAAATTAATTTTACAGTCTGGATGTGCGAGTGATGGTTGCCAGCAGCTCAGAGCCACCGGTGGCTCCGATCACAGCCGCCTGTGTGAGCTGTGTGGTGGGGGACGAGCTGATGGCAGCAGCGGCTGCTCAGAGCAGTAACTAGAGAGTTATACATGCATTCATGTTAGAGGCTCTAAAACACCAGAATACTGTCCAATAACATAAGATAAAGTCCCTAAATTTGTCAGGAGTCTCTATTGAGAAAAAAGTCTCTCAGAACTCCAGCTGTGTGTGTTCCTGTCGATACCGGTTAAGTTTCAATAAGGGAGGGGAGGTGGAAGCGTTGTTGTTTCTCACAATTCTACATACTGCAGCTTTAAGGGCATGGCATGGACTGCCAGTGTGAGTGAGCCCTAAGATCTTAGCTAGCTTGATGTCACTGAAGCTATACTGTAGAAGAAGAATCTTAGGGCTCACAAGCACCTCCTGCCTGCCTCACTTCGTGCCTTTTTACTGTGGTTTTTGTGATTGAACAGTAAGACTAAACATGTTTCTCACATACATTGTATACATAATCAAGGACGATGGAAAGTCAGAGTGAATAATGAGGAGATTGCACAATCTAAGGTGAGACACTCAGCTCACTGACTCACTGCAAAAATAAATAGAAAGTGGAAAAATGTGGACATTTAGTGATTTTTAAATCATTTTTTGTTTGTTTTTTTTTGTACATGATGAGATTTGATTTCACTCTGTCTGATGGTGAATCTCCGAACAAAGCAAACTACCTTCATTAACAAACTCTTGCTAATTTAATACATACCAGATAAAGCTCATAAAATAACTTTTAATTTAGCTACTTTGTAAAATGCAAAACTATTATATTAGAAGTGGAAAAATGATGATTGTTATGAATCTACCACAAGACAGGAGAAGTCAGTGGCTGTTTTAACTCACCATCTACTGTATCTGTCTGTAGCTACAGGAGTAAAGGACTAATTTTTATTATAACCCATTTGTATTGTGTATGTAATAGATTAGAGTTTCACTCCTTCCATCCAGAATACTTTGCTGTTAACAGCACTCGTCTTTATATCACCCGTATCACCCCGTACCCAGCAAGCTTCCCACCTTCCCAGTGCTCGGCCACTGGGCTACTGTCTGTGCATACAGTATCAATGGATAGCAGTTCTCGGAAAACATTAATGTGGAATGAGTAGAGTAGATAACAGGGCGAAAAGGGGGGTAAAAACAATAAAAACAGTCCTTCGGAGCTTCAAATGAACAAACTGGGAGAGAGTAGAATGGGAAATGTCAGAGGAAGAGAGGGAGGGAGAGAGAGAGCACGCAAAGAAGGGGGCTCATTCAGGGGAAGATGAAATTCTCCTTTTTTTTACCCACTTGTTTTGATGGGCTAGTTGATGTTTTTTCTTTCCTTTCTTTCTTTTTTTTTTTTTGACAGAGGCAGTCGAGACTGGATAAGCCGAGTGAAACCACCTGGTGTGTTGCCCTCCCTCTCTACCCTATTCCCCCCCATACATGCACTCACTGACCATTTTCACCCCTGGCTGCACGCCAGGTCACCATAACAACTCCGCCCCATCCCTATGTAAGAGGAAATATTTTTCCCATTCTTATCTCTTTATTTGCTGCTGACTGTTATTTTGTTGTTGTTTTTTTTAAAAAAAATTCAAGTCTGCATTTAAGCATTTACGTTGGTCTCTCTGCGAGTCTATGTTTTTCTAAACTCCGTATGTATCCCATACATACCATGAGTTGCCGCTCTCAGAGCAGTGTGGAGAGGAAAGAGAATGTGCAGCTCGCTTTAAGTGGAACTTTAAGAGTCACACAACATGCAGCTGGTCTTTATTACTTCCCTTTTGGTTCATTGAAGCATAATTACATTCTGACTTCATCCCAACCTTTGCATGACCTCTGCTCTCATGTCAGACATACTGGCAACCTCCCCCCCCCCCCATCCAACCACACACACACGTACACAGTTGGATAAATGCAGAGCCACATGCTGCAAAATAACACCATGCACATTTTGCATGCATGCACGTAAGCACTTGAATGCAAGCGAACTAGTACCCACACACACACACACACAAATCCCACCTACAAACAGTCAGACGCAGACATTTTGCCTCAGTCTGAGCTGAGATCATACTCAACCAGTATAATAGTGTAAGTGAGCCCAAACACAAATTGGGCTCCTGCTGGAAAACTCTGCTCCATTCGAGTAGCAAGTGTGTGTGTGTGTGTGTGTGTATGTGTGTGTGTGTGTGTGTGTGTGTGTGTGCGTGTGTGTGTGTGTGTGTGTGTGTGTGGGTGCATGTGAGTTTGAGGCTTGCCGGATGAAAATGAACCCCACCGACCTCATTCCTCCCTCCCTTTGGTTTTCCTGTCCTCCGCTGTTTTTAATTGGAAACGGTTGCTAATCAGTCACAAATTATGACTTTTTACTCTTACTTTTCTATTTTCATCCTGCCTATCTTCCTTTTTTCTTTTTTTTCCCTCATGTTTTTGGTTCTGTTTTTGAATTTCCGCCCTCTTTCTTTTGCTTTTGAAGTGTGAATATTATTGGTTTTCCAGTGGGTCATTTTCCATCAGAATCGCTTAAAAAGTTACACTAAACCACACCAATCAATCAATCAATCTTTTATTTGTATAGCGCCAAATCATAACCAATGGTATCTCAAGACACTTTACAGTAGAGCAGTCTTAAGGACAGACTCTTCATTTTATGGATACACACATATGCATATATATATATATATATATATATATATATATATATATATATATACACATACATATGTATCCCACACCCAACATGAATTCATTTTGGTTTCACACTTGTGAAACTTGAGGCCCGGGGGCCAAATCCAGCCCTTTGGCGTCGTTCCAAGGAAAACAGCAAAAACATGAATAATTGTGTAAAGTACCAACAAATTCAGTTGTATATATCTCAGCCCCTTCAAATACACAAAGTCAATGAAACTACATTATTTGCAGGGATCACAGTTTTCAGATACCTATATCACATGATGGCAATTATTTCTAATCTGAAATTTGTATGAAGATTTTGCAAAGACTGATTGAGAATTGTTGATTCCTTACATGTTTTACACATCATTTATACATTGAAGTGCAAACTACGCCACAATAATGTTGAAATTTGCTCGGATTTTTATGTCTAAAATCTGTAGGCTCGGTTGTGGGGGGAGGGGGTGTGGCCTGGGCCTCCTTGGCTCCCATTGATGCTGCCGGCCTGGCCGGTCTTTCGAGTCCAGATCGGCGCTTGCACGCACATCAGTTGTGGATGCACTGGCATGCCTTAGGCTTTGGGATAAGCTCATATTGGGCTTAAGCTTGGATACGTTGACCCCAACTATCAGTTCTAGGTGTAAGCACTCACCCTTTCCCTCTGTTCACGGCCACCACCATTGTACTTAAGCTGGGTGTTGCGTCACCCTCTTCAATCTCTTCACATCTGTCACCAGACTGATTCAATAGATTACACCCCACAACACAATATGCACAACTGTAGCTTCACATTACACTTTTAGCACAACCAAAATAATGGACTCTTAACCACCACCTCCATTTCCCCACCCTAAGTCCCTCTTCCCTGTTCCTTTCCCCCTCATCAAGGTGTAACACTGCCCTCTCTTTTTACATCTTCCCCAACAGTTCTGAAACTGTGAGCTACTTCATAGGTACTGTATAGTCTGAAGGGCTCCCAGTTAGAAAAGTACTACACAAAATAATGTAAAAAGGTAGGAAATATTAAGGTTTCAACATGAAACACTATTTCTCATAATTTATGCAATTGTTTCATTTTCATTAAATTATGATGAAAATCCACCTTGCGTTTTCAAAATATAAGTAAAAATATATGGATTTATGTTTTAAAAAATATTATATATATATGTGTGTGTGTGTGTGTATGTTTTGAACAGCTATTTTTGACAAACTAAATTTAATTGGTTGAATTCTAAGAAGAAAAAAAAATAATAAAAAATGGGTCGTGATTTAATGACCGTGGAAAAATGTTGGTCTCAGGGTGAGACCAGATGAGAACCTCCGATATATACCACTGACCATAAACCAAATCTGCAACACATTTATCATGTGGAAATAAACAATGAAAGATGGGTAATTTAATTCTAAAACTTTACTAAAAGTACTAACTACATCTTTGTGAATTTGAATCCTGGAAAGTGAATCAGATTTTAGATGGGGCTTGTTGGTGACTAGAGCTCCTGAGGGCACCTCACATGATCCATGCGGGTTACCTGGTGCCCGCGGGCACTGTGTTGGTGACCCCTGACTTAAACAATCGAAGTCGAGGATGTTAGAATGAGTGTGTGAGGAATTCCATGGAGCTGAATCTGCGTTTGTTATGGGAGAATCACATGCAGCACATGCTATAGGTTGGTTTTATGTTGGGCTCTTTTGTATTGAGGGAGTATCATGGTTGTTTACTTGATGAATTCTGGATGGATTGGTTTGTTAAACATCATTAGTTCAGACTGATGTCACCATCTTAATGTTTGGGAAACACAAAGTGACCCCTGTGATTTGCTGATGTCATGCTACTGGCAAATATTTACCAGCCCAAAATTACTGGCAAGGCCAATATGAGAAAGAGCCAAGTAATCTGCTTGATTACGCTTTACGTTTATTCCATGACAGCTATCACAAAAAGGCCACTTTGTAAACATGTAGTTTGTCAGAGTTATACAGGGAGACACATACAGTATGTTTGTATGGGAGGAAGTCATTTAGCTTTGATCCATAACTTTCAATTCAAATTAAAAAAGTTAATGCTATGCATGAGAAATAGATGATGTTACTCTACAACCTTTTTGTTTTCAAAAATATCCATCAGGGCTTTCCTTCATTTAGAAATGAGATCATGTTCATATGGCAACACCATTCTAACTTTAAACCAGGTTCGGTTCTCTGTTTCCCACTCCACCCTTTAACCACACCAGGAATATCACTCATTGCCTTCGTCTGAGGACACTGAGTGTGTGTGTGTGTGTGTGCGCGTGCTAGTTCACTTGCATTGGAGTGAAAAGTGGAGTGCGAGGCTATCACGTTCTCAGAATAAAACAGAGTTCAGATTGTGAGATGGAAAAGCCTCTGTGAGTGATGTCAGACTGTGTTTTAATCAAGATGCTGTTGTGAGGTCACAGATTCCGTCATGGAACAGAGTTTGACTCGCGTCAAGAACAAAAACATTCTATTGACTCTTTCCCTCCTTATATGTGTATCACCATATGAAGCGATGTATTTGTTGTTTCATTGCAGGTTACCAAAATTACGTTATGACGCTTTCTCATGCTGCTTTCTCTTCTACCTGCTTTCTTAATCGAGGTGATTCTCGCTGTGGTGGAGGCCACTGCACGCATGTCCAAATTTAGCCACCTGCTACGGTTGGCTGATCATTTTTGATGGCGCTTTGTCCCCAATGGTGCGCTGTGATTGGAGCACAGCAAAGCTACGTTGGCAGATGCTTCGTCAACTGTGTTTTATTCTCCCTCTCTTTCCTCGTCTTCCTTTTTCTTCTATTTCAAGCGCCACTGCCACTGCCTTGGCCCAAGTATTATGAAATCAAGCACTGGATTTTGTAGCAACTTTTCACAATGTTTCTGATAAATTAACTGGACTTTGGGAATAATGTTTTTGAGTGAACAAGTTTTGTGTACTATTACAGTATTGTTAAATATCATGAATCGAGGCAGGCAATATCTCTGCCTCCCTCTCGGGGGCAGTGTGTTATGCACATGTGTTTACACTCATTCTGAATGTGAAAAAAGGGTTCAAAATCAAAACAAAATCACAAATCTATAATGGCAGTTGTATAGTTTCTGATACATTATTTTTCAAGTGGTAATAACTCTGCTCAAAATAAACCCCTGGTGCATCCCTTTTGCACGACAAGCAATTAAAGGTATAGCACTTACTGCCAAGGTAAAGTCCTACTTTGAAAATGTTACAGTGAGACTTTAATTTAAATCCTTACTCATATCAATATTCAAAATGAGAACTAACAATGTTGAAGCAACTTGAAATTACTTCATTTTTTCTATCATTGTGCGAAACACACCTGTTTCATTATTAAATTATACAAATTACAGATTGAAAGTTTAAATTCAAAATGAAACAAAAAATTAATTAATAAATATTTGTAATGTCTTTTAAGATTGATCAACGGTTTCCCGGGGTTGGTCGATGTTGCTTTGAATGACATTGTTGCGAGGAGTTGCGTAACTACCATTTTGTTATAGGTATCATCTTAATCATAGTATATTATTATCATCAGTAACTAAATATGCATTTTTACAGTTAGCCAATCGGAAAAGGTTGGTGTAATTACGAAAATGAAAAAGTTTCTTGAGAATTCATCATAGCAATGTATTTTGCACATATTGGAGATTGAGCAACAGGATTTAGAGATTATCTGATTTCAGCAGGAATTTTCCTTCAGAGGTAGAAATGATTGATTTAGTCGAAAACATATGAATGTATCCCAAGTGCAGTATGTGGATGAAATCCAAACAGCCTGTGGGAGAACAAGCTTAATATAAAAAGTAATACAAATTTCTGGCATTCGTCAATTATTTTATCATCCCAGGGCCATCATGTCATATAAGCATAGGGAAAACATGTGAACCTGAAAATATTATGGAGTTACATTGAATTTGTGTACTTGGAAAGGCTGTGATATCTACTGTACAAGTGAATTAGTTGGTCATTTAAACAGTGATTCATGTTTTTACTTTCTCACGTGGGCCGAATTGGAAGCTTCAAAGGGCCGGATTTGGCCCATGGACCTTAAGTTTGACACAGGCCTTTTTGTGATCCACGCCTGTCATGTGTTGTGTTGGTGAAATTGTGCTTTGGTACAGAGTATTGTTGAAGACTTCAGTCTAAAGAACGTCACGTAATCCACACTGACACTACACTGTACTGTATGTACATCTAAAACCTCGTCATTGTTTAATACAGTTTCTAAAGATACAATCTAATACTAAAAACACATGTGAATATGTCAGAATCTGTGTTAAACCCAAGTTTATGGGTGTGTGTCCTGTAATAGGCAGGTCCAGAGGCCTTGAATGGAGATGCAATTCAACCCAAATGAATGGAGCCATTATGTAAGTTCTTACAACATTGAGAAATTATGTAAATAGATCTGTTGCTACACAACAATACGCCTCCTGTCAAAACATAAACAGCTTTGTGCAAAGGATGACATGTTCGGAGTGTTGAAATACGACGTAAAACCCTCCACAGTGTACGTACACAAATTGGGGAGGTTTGCACTAATTTACAAAGACTCTTCCTCAAATTTATGAATCACACTCCCATAAACAGCAAATATCATTAAAATGAACGTCTTGGCTTACATCCGCAGACCTCCATGAAAATGTTAAGAATTATGTGTTATGAAAATTTACAAAGAGCTCAAGAACTTCTTAATGAGTGTTTGGAAAAACAGGTCTTGATATAGGATTATGAGTATGTGGTTTACTCTGTTTATTTTTGATGCTCTAGACTGGAGAACATAGGGAGGTCCAGCTGTGAGCCATCACAGCGCACTGTGCTGCCCCTTCTCGCACACCCTTTATGCGTCACAAGCTGTTTGAACTGCTCTGAAAGCTTTTATTTGGTTCTGCATCTAAATCATCAGGGGTCAAGTAAACTGCTCTGGTGGAGGTAAACAGCCAGAGGGACTGGCTTCCCTTTGGGGCCTTCGGCTCAGCTGTACCTCACTCACACACACGCATGAAAGTAGACTTTTGAATTAGGATGCAGATGTCCCTTCTGTTCTCCACTAACCAATCCTGAGTTTGCCCCAGGCTGAGCTTGGCGATGCCAGATCTTCTGGTGCAATACAGGCGTCGGTGGGCTGATGTTTTCGAGGATTCACGATGAACTCAAGCAACCAGCTTCTTTCCAAATCAGAGTAAGCAAGGAAAAAAGAGGGGCGGAGAGAAAGGATCAAAGCCAGTGAGTGGGATGGATTCTCCGAAATGTATAGTGCTGGGGGATATTGCTTTAACCTTTGTCCAAAGTGCTGCGCTTGGAGACCTCCCTGTTGGTTTTAACAGGTTCGTGTTAGTGAGCGTCTCTTTAGCTGGAGGAGGAATCCAGGCTAACAATATTCACTACATCTACGCGGGTGTTATAAAGAGGCTGTTCATCCACGAAGTCTGTTTGTTTTGTGATGGTTAAAATAAGATTCAATGATAACTATGATTGCAGTGATATTTTTTTTTTTTAACTTTATAGTAACCTTAAGGTTTTTTTTTTTGATGAGATGTGTAGTAATATTTCATTTCATGGGCAGATCAAAAGTTTCTCCATGCTGTGTGTGAATACAATGAGGATTTTATCAGGATTTATTTATCTTAGGCCTTTCCACTTCACATGAGGCCAGAACATCAACATTTCTTCTCTCTGCCGCTCCCTTGTTGGATAAAAGTGTCAAACAACAGTAGATAAATCTGACTACTATGTTTGTTAGATATTTATATGTAGCTCCAGTTGTGCCTCGGAGTGCTACACCTTTGCAGAAAGCATTTAGATGAAGGATGACACCTTTCCATCTCTAAAGAAAGTGGATGTAATACAAATGTTTTGAGTCTTTGGATATTTGGGGTATCTTACTGAATAAGTTAAAGCTGTTTTACCACATAAATCAGATTTTTTAAACTGTGTCATCTAAAAGTTGTCCTCATCATCCACTACTGATGCCAATGCGAGCCCAAAAACTCTGCCAAATTGACCTTTCTGCTGTTTTCACGGATTGAAAGTTGTTGATAAAAACACTGGCGGATGTTGATATTGTGGCTTTGGTTGAAACACCCAAGTAAGGATGGAGTTGGAGTGACGTCATATTACTGAAAGCAGGACAAATGTGATGACAAGTCAAAACCTGCTCCCGACCAGGCTAGTTGTTCAGCCTAAGATACCATGGTGATTTAGCTCAGTAAGACATTAGCAAGCTTCGTAGTCCAGCACACGCTGATTAAATCCTGGAAGTTAGCGCGATAAGAGGTAATCTTGCTTCGTAACTTAGGCCCTAAATGTCTGATCCAAGGGCAACATTATGAGAGCATTTAGAATCTAACCATTCAGACTATTACTATTATTATTTTTGTACATATTTGTTGTCATTTTGAGTGGTTTATTTTGTGTTTTTGGTGTCATTTAGTATATTTTCTCTCAATTTTTGTTAATAGTTTGTATAATTTAGTTTTTTTGTTTGTGTGTTTTTGATGTCATTTTGTAATTTTTTAGTTTTTTTGACTCATGTTGGGCGTTTGCTTTTGGGACACATACAAACAGATAAAAACTAATACAGAGAGCCACATGTGGCTCCCGGGCCGCCAGTTGCCCATGGATATTCTACAGGATTCCCAATCTCACAAAGTAAAGTACTAAACCTTTTCCAAGTTAAACAAATCAATTGTTATTGGCAAAGTCATAACCAAACTTGCAAGCGACAATTTCTAACTTCGACATTTGTTTGTGAGTAAATCCTTATCAAGAGGATTTATGAGAAAAAAAGTACAGTATGTGTTATGTGGTTAAGCAGCTTAAACAATAAAATAGAACTTCACAAATTCACTTGTTTAGGCTGTGTTGTTTAGAAATAGAAACATATTTCTAAGACTATATTCAAAGTTTCCTCAGAAATGAAGCTCTTGATTATGTGGAGAAATAAGAAGGTGTAAATGTCAAATGGTCAAACTATCCCGGTGGGCCATTATGGTTTTTCTTTCCGCCCTGTCGCACTGGAAATACAGGAGGGCATTTGGTAATCCTAATTTGTTTTGCTGGGCCACCCTGTGGATAGCATCAGTGCCTCATATCAGGAAGGAAGGTGATGTGTTTGATTCAATGAAAATTCTTTGGTTTCAAACATGGCTCTTTAATGATTTAGAGTTGGCTGTTTGTTTTACCATCAGCAATTGCCTTGACTTTGAAATCAAGTGCAGAGTTTGATGTTATTATGTGGAGTCTCTCACACTTATCTCAGAGGAAAAAGTTTATGCATGTGGTCATGGCTGTTGATGTTTTGTTCTCTGACGAACATGCCTAAGTGGGTCATTTCTCTTGTCTCAATGTGCGCAGATTCAGCCCACGCTCTTTCAAATAATGCTTTAAATGTATTCTTCCGGATAACATTTAATGAAGCAAGCATAGTAATCAGTTATCCAACTAATTACAGTAAATACAAATTGTCATTCATAAACAGCGGAAAATATTTCACCGAAGCATTTAAAAGAGTCATAACTGTGGTATGTTTGTGAGTCTCATAATGCAATTATCTATGATTGTCTTGTCATATACGATTATGATTAATGATCCATGGAACTTCCAACTAAATACACACTAACAAAACACAAACAGAACGACTGGTCTTATGTCGAAGTATAGTTTATTGCTATTCAAGTGTCCTTGTTTTACTTGTATGGAATTAATTCAGAAAATGTGCATCGTCAGGGGTTTGCGTCATGACTGCCAGAGATCTAACACTTCTCTTAAAATGAAAGACTGGACGTAATAACTTCTGCATGTTTGTGCAAGTTTCCTCTCACAGTCCCAAAATTTCATAATAGAAATTATTTTCCATTAAGTGAAAAACATCAAATAAATAAAGAGAGTAAAACATCAATAATCTACTGGACTACAAACTAAAGATGCAATAATTATTAGTCTGACTTTTTATAAGCCTATTTTGACAAGTTGACCTGATGTAGTCATTTGTTAGTTTAGCGTAGCCAAGAGCTAAGATACCCAAAACTTGTCGCACTCTTGCTTGTAGAGAGTTTTTCCCCTGTCTTGGAGAAAGTACAACACATTTATTGTCTGCATTAGATCTACATGTAATCAGACAGGTTTGGACAGGGGCTGCCATCTTGTCTTCAGATTTTTTCAAACTGCAGCACTGAAGGTTAGCTGTGATGCTTTGCCAAGATGACTGTTTTTAAAAAGGCCATGAAAGATGTAAAGGAGAAGTTTTTAAGTTTCGGAAATGTCACTCGTTTCAGTTTTTACTTTTCAGGTTAACACCATTCAAATATATCTTAAAATGTATTATTCATTTAGCTTTAGTTTTTATATTTAAAGCTACTTAACCGTATAACTAACATTCTTAAAAATGTACCTGTATGTCACCCTAAAGTCGTTCTCATAAATTCTCTTGATCATAATTTGTTGCTTGCAAGTTTGATAGTGAATCCATCATAAACAATCAATTTGTTGACATATGGTCATGTGACTTAGACTTCGGAAAAGTTTTATGTATAGTATTGCAGCATTTATGGTCTCGTAGAAGAATGCAAAGATGGCCCCGAAGCGAAAAGGTTTTTTAAGAAGTAGTTTTATTTCATTCCTACTGGGATTTCTTGTGTTTCTTTGACAGACAGTAATTTGCTTGTCATCGTTTTTGTCCTTTTTTGTTTATTGTTTTCCCCTTGATGTGATGTCACTCCAATTACTCCTGAAATAGAACTCCCAACGGTCATAAAAAAGAAAATCTGCCAAACCTGGCAATACTAACTGTCTATGGTGAGCTAAACAAGGGGTTGACGACCACTGGTGAGCTCTATTCAATACATATGGAGAGCAAAAAGTCCTTGCTTTTTTCTCACCAATGCAGAAAGAAAATTCATTGCTAGCCAGGTGTGCAAAGTGACTTTTTTGTGTTGGTCTGGAGGTTAGCGAGTGTGTATGGTCCAGGGCTTGGGTAATAACTTACCGTGGTCTCACACTCCTCTCAAAACAGCACAACAAGCCCCACATCAAGGGAGCTTTGGGAAGGAAATGAACAAAGAAAGAAAAGCACACAGCAGGAGCCGGAGGGGCCATATTTCCAAATTATTAATATTGTTTTTCAAAGAAACCCAAACACTCTCAGGGGATTAGGGAGAAGGGGGTTAAGGGTAGAGAAGGAAGCAGGTAGATTATTTGTCCGCAGTCTTTTGCTTCAAGTGAATAGTCAACATTTAAGTGAAACAGAGGGAAAAATGTAGTGGTCTTGGTTATATAAAGACTGAAAACTGAATGAAACACTATCTTTATGGCAGTGTTACAACAAGAGCTGGAACCGGTGCTTTGGCTGTAGCTAAAAAAACATCCTCAGCTCTGAGGCTGTCGTTTTCATTCAGACTCTTGTTTTGATTCAGCTAAAAGCAAGCACCTCTGCCCGGACAGCTGGCTAATACTGGACACACAATCACACAATGTGTTCCTCAATTTCCCCACTGCCAAGTCAGAATCCGACACATGCCGCCTCACTGTTCTACGAGAAGGGAAAGCTCAAACACAAGCAAGTAATGTAACGCAGAAGGAAAGAGGTTGATGTGGTAGTAAATAGCAGCCTGGAGCTGTTTCAACAATAACAGCCCTCTGAAATCAGAGACATATTAACAAACCCCTAGATTTCCTTCTCTGAAGGGATGTTTTTCTCCCCAGTCTGTTGGGAAACACTGTTGTAGTGATGGGATAAGTTGTCACATTTCGCCAGTTGTGTACAACGTGGAGGTCCATCTTGCTTCAATTAAAAACTGCAACGCGTCTGGTTTTGATTAAGAGTCCTGGCACAACCAAGGTGATTCCTTTCTTAATAAAAAAACACCAGAGAAGTTGAGCAGTGCTAAAAACTGGTTAACAAAGAATAATAGTTGAGCGTTGAAGGTATCTCACTCTCATCCTCCTTCCCCTGCCGTTTCCTTCCTTCTGGCCTGTATACTTTTAATGCCAGATGGACTAACATTGAGGGGCTGCTTAGGGTTATGGGGGTAAAGAGTTTATGAAATCAATTCCTTTCCTCGTAATGCTTCTTTAGCCGTTCTATTCCGGCATACTTGTTCTCTTTCTTGATGTATTTTTTACTTAACACTTTCCCATCTCCCTGCTTTTGCAAGGATTTCTGGTGAACCACTGTGACTCAACAGAATCAGACTCATATTTCATCTGACTTAGGATTTCTTTACCCTCGATCCCAATTATGTTTGCTGACATTCAACCATGAACCATTGTTTCCCCTCCTCATACTTACTTACTTACATACTTAATGATGCAAATCTGCACATTTATGCTGATGACCGTTATTTACCGCTATGGGTCAACTTTTGTTCTGGCCAGTGAATATCTGCAGAAAGCCTTTGATGCTGTCCAGCACTCTCTACTCCACCTGAAACTTGTTCCTAGCGCAGACAAGACAAAACGATTGCTTTTTTAAAGTCTAGAAAGAAGTCACAATCAATCCCCTTAGTCGGGAGGGTAAGGAGATAGAGGATCTATAAATACCTTGGTATTTTGATTGATGACTCTCTTACTTTAAAACCACATGTTGAGAACCTTGCAAAGAAGCTCAGACTAAAAGTGGGTTTTTACTTTCAAAACAAGATTTGTCTCTCTTTTCTTGCCAAAAAAGTGTGTTGTTGCTGCTACTTTTTTACATGTGATCTTTTGTAAATGAACGCTTCTGCTCATTTTTTTAAAAAAAACGATCGATTCTGTTTACCACGCCTCTTTGAGGTTCATCACAAACTGTAAAATGCTGACCCACCACTGTGATTTGTACTCTTGGGTGGGTTGGTCAGCTTTGTCCAGAAGGAACACCCACTGGATAACTTTTATACACAAGGACTACTGCTAACATGCATCTGTTTCTTCTTCTATCTCTTGCTCACAGTTCCGTTTCCTTGCACTAAACTGGGAAAAAAGGCCTATTGTCTCTTGAAATTTGCTCCTAAATGACTGGAAATTGACTGAACTAATTTCATTGAACTCTTTTAATTCCAAAATAAAATGACTTAAGGAAGGTTTATCTTGCACTTGCTTTTATTAAAAGAGTTTATATTTTGAATAATTGATTGTTGTGTTGTTCAAAGGTATTTTTTCCATTGGAACTGTTTGTGTGGTTGTAAGCTTGCTGGCCAAGTTTCCCTTGAAAAAGAGATTGTTAATCTCCTGGTTAAATAAAGGTTGAATTAAAAAAACAACAATCCCGTTCTACTACCAGGGACGAGGCGTTTGTTTGTTTTTTTTAGACAAAAGTACTTTTACTCCATGATTTCAAATGATGGATTTTAGGCCTTGACCATGGATATTAACTTGAAGCAATTACTGTGTTGCATACATGAAATGTAACTCAGTGTGGAGGCTTAAACCTACTGGGGAATTTTTTATCAGGTAAGATAAATGGTGTAGGCCTCATAAATCAATATATTGAAGATCATTTGCATGAAAAAAAGATGAAATTTTGTTTTGATCTTCACTGTGAACACTCCGTTTATTGACATTGTTGCTTAAAGCTGCAGTATGTAGAATCGTGAGGCGCTCCACATTCCCCCCTCCCCTCCTGAATGAAACTCACCGGTCTTCTTGTGCACATGCACACTGTGGGACTTTTTGCGACCAACAAGTTTGGTCTCAAACTGTCCAAATGATTTCTGGACACTGCTACGTATTAGCTGCGTTCTAACTTTTGAACTTTTTAAATTATTTACCTTTTAACATTTCATTTTCCCATCCACACACTGTGGAACTTCTGTTAGAACACTGATAATGTCATCAACAGTGATGTCATCAGTGTTCTAATTGTGTTATAACTGATGATGTCATCAACAGTGATGATGTCAGAATTCTATGCTATGTTAACGTTAGGCTAATGCTAATGCTAAGCTAATACTAACGCTAGGCTAATGCTAATGTTATGCTAATACCAACATTAAGCCAATTCTAATGCTAACACTATTGCTAACGCTAGGCTAATGCTAATGCTAACCTACTGAGAGTAGTTAGAGCTAGACGGAAGAAGAAGAAGAATAAGGATAACTATAATAAAGTACAGCGTTTACAATAGTGAGGCTGCTCTGTCATCAGAGTTAGACGGAAGAATTGCAACCGAAGCCAGCAAGTTTGGTCTCAAATTGTCCAAATATTTTCTGGACACTGCTGTATATTAGCTTTGTTCTAACTTTTCCACTTTTTAAAGTATTTTCCCATTCATTTTCCCATCCATACTGTGGAACCTTTGTTAGAACATTGTTTTAGAACAATGATGATGCCATCAACAGTGATATCATCAGTGTTCCAATCGTCATCAACAGTGATATCATCAGTGTTCCAATCGTCATCAACAGTGATGTCATCAGTGTTCCAAAAAAGTCTAATAGTTTAAAAAGTTGAAAAGTGAGGAGTAGGACGGAAGACAAATAAAAGAATTAGGACGGAAGAAGAAGAAGAAGAAGAAGAAGAAGAAGAAGAAGAAGAAGAAGAAGAAGAAGAAGAAGAAGAACTATAACAATAAAGTACAGCGATTACAATAGTGAGGATGATCTGCATCATCAGTATTCCAATTATGTTCTAATTGATGATGCTAATGTTAATGATAATGCTAGGCTAATGCTAACACTAGGCTAATGCTAACATTAGGCTAATACTAACATTAGGCTAATGTTAATACTATTGGTAATGCTAATGCTAACCTAATGCAGCGGCCAGCACCTGCATCCTCACTTGCATTTTCTTCAGGAAATGCAGTCTAGTTCATTGTTTGTTCACAATAGATAACTATTAACTAAAGGTTAATTAACTATCTATTTAGCATTATTTACCCTTTATAGATGATGGTTATTATAAAGTGTTACCATAATTTCTATTCACCAAGACAGTCAGTAATCCGCTTGACACATTTTCGTCCTAGTTTGTTCCTGGTATTCTGGTAAAAAATCACGGTAAAAGTGAAGTCATGCCTACACCGTATGGACAGATGCTCAAAGTGAGGAAGCCAAATTACAAAAAGAAGAAGAAAAGGTGGCACCTTATAATACAGCCCGTGTCTTACAGGGTAACTACCGCTGTCTTCGTTGTAACTCCCGCTGTCTTACAAGATAGGGTTTATTAACTCATTCAGTGCCAGCCATTTTCTACCCCCCTCAGTGCCAGCCGTTTTTGAGCATTTTTACTGATTTTAAAGACCCACAGAATATTTTCTACTATGACTATCTGAAATCTGACGCCAGGTTCTGAAAGATTGAAGCCACTACTTTCATGAAAAATAGTTTCTGGCTCCTTTCGTTCTTTTGTAATCAGCTGTTGAATAGAGCAAGTTTTACCCAAATCTTCAGTTTCAGAGCAAAAAGCTGAAAAAAAAGCCTTTTTGTAAAAAAAAAAAAAAAAACCCTGTCAGTGACTTTAAAGCTATTTTTTGGCTTTAGTGACAACTCTAACATGTGAACATTGTTTCCTTATATATTAAAAAACAAAACAAAACAAAACACTGAGACAGGGCTTTTGATGGCAAAATTATTATTATTTTGCTATCTATGTCAGAGTTGAATAGATTTCTTACCTGCACACTCGCAACTTCCTCTCCCTCCCGGACATGGAGAGTGTCACTGCGTTCCCCATTTTTTTTTTTATTGTTTTATCTCACCATCGCCACATTATCTATGAGTTCCACACATGCTGTGGTTGAGTGTGCGCTGCTGGGAACGTCAACCCTGTACGTAGCCCCTTTTTCTGTCTCGTGAACGCCTTTCTTTTCTCCCTCTGAGCTCTGCTGAGCATGGATGATCTCTCATCCAAAGGTGCGCTGCTACCTCCTACATGTCACCTATTATTTTGCTATCTGGTTCACAGGCTGGGGGTATTTTGTATTAATATATTGATCAGGGTTACAGCTCATGCACTACAGATAGCGGAGGCTATAAGAATAATACACAAGCCAATGAGCTTAGCTATAGCGACTGTCGAAGCAAAACAAATGAGGGAGCCCTTACTGTCAATCGTCACAGGAGCAGCGTGGGTTCCAGAGTGGCATGACACCAAAGGGAGTGCAGCAAAGAGGAGGTCACTTTTACTGAGCTTCCAATGATTGCTCTGACCCATAAAGTACCTGCAGACCATATTACCACATTAAGATTAACGTGTAATACATGGGGAGTTCCCTGGTAAAACACCCAAGGTTCCCTGGTAATACACCTGAAGTTCCCTGGTAAGACAGCGAGATTAACCCCATAAGACAGCGGGAGTTATCTTATAAGACAGCGAGAGTGGCCCCTTAAAACACTGGGAGTTACCCCGTGAGACAGCGGGAGTTACCCCGGAAGACAGTGGGAGTTACCCCGTAAGACAGCGGGAGTTAACCCGGAAGACAGTGGGAGTTACCCCATGAGACAGCGGGAGTTACACCGTAAGACAGCGTGATTTGCCCCGTAAGACAGCGGGAGTTACCCCGTCAGACAGCGAGAGTTACCCCGTAAGACAGTAGGAGTTACCTTGTAAGACAGCGGGAGTTGCCCCGTAAGACAACGGGAGTTATCCTGGAAGACAGTGGGAGTTACCTTGTAAGACAGCAGGATTTACCCCGTAACACAGCAAGAGTTACCCCGGAAGACAGTGGGAGTTACCCCATAAGACAGTGGGAGTTACCCCGTAAGACAGTGGGAGTAACCTTGTAAGACAGGGGGAGATGCCCCGTAAGACGGCGGGAGTTGCCCCGTAAGACAGCGGGAGTAACCCCGGAAGAGAGTGGGAGTTGCCCTGTAAGACAGCGTGAGTTACCCCGGAAGACAGTGGGAGTTACCCCATAAGACAGTGGGAGTTACCTTGTAAGACAGCGGGAGTTGCCTCGTAAGACAGCGGGAGTTACCCCGGATGACAGTGGGAGTTACCTTGTAAGACAGCAGGATTTACCCCGTAAGACAGCAAGAGTTACCCCGGAAGACAGTGGGAGTTACCCCATAAGACAGTGGGAGTTACCTTGTAAGACAGAGGGAGTTGCCCCGTAAGACAGCGGGAGTTACCCCGGAAGACAGCAGGATTTACCCGCAAGACAGCAGGAGTTACCCCATAAGACAGCGTGAGTTACCCCGGAAGACAGTGGGAGTAACCCCATAAGACAGTGGGAGTTACCCCGTAAGACAGTGGGAGTAACCTTGTAAGACAGGGGGAGATGCCCCGTAAGACGGCGGGAGTTGCCCCGTAAGACAGCGGGAGTAACCCCGGAAGAGAGTGGGAGTTACCTTGTAAGACAGCAGGATTTATCCCGCAAGACAGCAGGAGTTACCCCGTAAGACAGCGTGAGTTACCCCGGAAGACAGTGGGAGTTACCCCATAAGACAGTTGGAGTTACCCCGGAAGACAGTGGGAGTCACCCCATAAGACAGTGGGAGTTACCCCGGAAGACAGTGGGAGTTACCTTGTAAGACAGCGGGAGATGCCCCGTAAGACAGCGGGAGTTGCCCCGTAAGACAGCGTGAGTTACCCCGGAAGACAGTGGGAGTTGCCCCATAAGACAGTGGGAGTTACCTTGTAAGACAGCGGGAGTTGCCTCGTAAGACAGCGGGAGTTACCTTGTAAGACAGCAGGATTTACCCCGTAAGACAGCAAGAGTTACCCCGGAAGACAGTGGGAGTTACCCCATAAGACAGTGGGAGTTACCTTGTAAGACAGAGGGAGTTGCCCCGTAAGACAGTGGGAGTTACCCCGGAAGAGAGTGGGAGTTACCTTGTAAGACAGCAGGATTTACCCCGTAAGACAGCAAGATTTACCCAGGAAGACAGTGGGAGTTACCTTGTAAGACAGCAAGAGTTACCCCGTAAGACAGCTAGAGTTACCCCGGAAGACAGGGGCTGTATTATAAAGTGCTACCAAAAAAAAATGAAAAGGAAAAGATGCTTTTCCCTTATGACACAGGGCGTTTCTCAGTATGTGCTCTGATCTAATGCGCAGAGCAAATTACTCCTTTCATCGCATCATCTTTTTTGTTCCCTTATCTTCATTGTCTCTCATTCCCTCATCACTGCCATCAGGTCATATAAGGGCCAGCATGTTTGCATCTCAACTTCCTAGAGCTTCAAAGGGAAGGATGCCTAAAGAAGACGAACTAGCAAAATTATGCCATGTGATTCATGTGAAAAAAGGTCTTTTTTGTTTTTTTACAGAAATGTCAAAGTCTTGGAAACATAAAATGTGAATGATGTTGTATAAGTTAACAGTTTATGTGTCGTAGTTGCAGTCTGTATTTGGGCCACGTTAACAAACATTAGAAGAAAGATCTACATCCAATATCGAGATCCACTGTTCTAAAGGCAGTATCATTGAGGTCTTCCATTGCAGTAAATAATATTTCTAATAGTGTCTATGCAATATCTTATTTGTTAAACATTTCAATTAAAATTTAGGTGGAACATGAATAAAAATACAGATAAATAATGCAAATTTTTTATACGTCACAACCTTTATTTTTGGGTCATTATAAGTTTATTCCACAGGCGGGGAGGAGGTGACGGTTAATTACATACTGGGCATTGGGTAATAGACAAAGACTCAGAACTCAAAACTCAAGACTCAGGGGCCAAATCCAGTCCTTTAGAGCAGTGTTTCCCAAACCTTTTTGGCTCAAGTACCCCACCGCTCTTATTTCCGATTCCAAGTACCCCCTTTGTCCGACTACAACATTTGGCTTAGAAAACTATAATGACGGAATATAACAAGTGTTAACACACATTTTAAAGAATCTCATCTATCTATAAAAACAAAGGAATCGCTCTGTGTGTGTGTGTTCCTCAAATATCTCTGCTGATCAGGATCAGACTGACCTGAGAGTTTCAACATGGCTGCTGCTTGGTTCAAGGGTGTGCGACGTCGAATTTGTTTGGACGCCCCACCCCTGTGCCCCACCATCTGAGTCAACAAACTCAGTGATGATGTCATCAGTCCTAGCTCTACAGTGAGCTCTAAAGTGATGATGTCATCAGTTATAAACATTAGAACATTGGAATATCTGTCCTACACTCTACAATGATGATGTCATCAGTCCTACATCCACAGTGATGATGTCATCCCTATGTTCCAATCTTCTAATGTTCGAATATTCCAATGTTCCAATGTATTATAGAGAGCAATCATTAATCCTTACCTCTTAAAAGCAAGAAAAAGAAGAAGAATCTGCGGATGGGTGGTAATACTCCTTGCCTTGGTTTCCAACCGCAGTAAAACTACACAGAAGAAAAAGAAGAATCTGCAGATGAGCTTCTTTAAATACCAGTTTTTATAGTTACTGATGATAATAGTTAAAATGAATCCTGTAGTTTTTTTTTTCTTTTTCTTTTGCAGTCAAGAAAAGAAAAGATCAGAATGACTGAGAATTTCAACATGGCTGCTGCTTGGTTCAAGGGTGAGCGACGTCAGATTTGTTTGGACTGCAATGATACCATTAATAAAATATTTCATAAATGCTTTACAAATTCTGTGTACATCTAATCTGACTGTTGTGGATTAATGACACTAAACCAGTCCGGACCGAGTCTGTTCAGGTCTGAGGAGATCCGGATCCATGAGGACAACAAACTGGAATCGGAATAGATGAGGTTCAACTCTATACAAAGTCCTTGCTAAAAGCCAAAATATATGAAAACGCAGTAGTTATCACTCTACACATTTCACACCTTCAAACACAACCTCATTTGGCCATCCATGAAAAAGCTACTTAACCTCCCACTTTTCTATAACAATACATACTTCCTAGTTTTGTAAATAATTGGAAAGAATCAGTATTTAGTGGAAATGATTCCCAACCTTATTTTGATATGAAGAATTTCTGGCGACGTTTTTGATCATGTTTGAGCTCAGATATATTTATTTTTTTATTGCAATTTAGTTGAATTACACATTTATAATTCACAAAATGAAAGTATAGAAATACAGTTGTTTAAGATTGTGTATGTGTGTGTGTGTGTGTATGTTTTAAAGAATAATAATTGAAACATTTAAAAAATCTATTTACATTTTTCTGGAATTTCAGGTGACCCATTTAAACTCCAGGCGGTCCGGACCCCAAGGTTGAAAAACACTGTTCTCGTGGCTCCTGAATAGATTTATTTCTATAGTTTGGGGGTGGGGCCAAGACTGACACTGAAAATTTGTTAATTTTCTGCTCTCTCTCTCTATCCAGTACCCCCTGTAGTGCCATTGCGTACCCCCATTTGGGAAACACTGCTTTAGAGGGTTGGATTTGACCTAAGGGTCCCGGGAGCATTTTCCCCCTCATTTTAATATAAAAAAAAATTGGTCAAAGAATTAAGGAGATTTAAGTGAGTTTAAGTTTAAAGTCACTTATTACTTGGATATTGTAGGTGCCTTTCATACTTTAAATATAATTTACACATGGAAGGGCATAAAGGCCACTTTGATAATGGAACTACTCCTACTACTCCTTTTCCTGCCTGTAAATTATGGCCCACTTGAGATTGGCCTGGTCCATATTCGGCCCGTGATCTAAAGTGAGTTTGACACCCCTGCTCTAAATCTTTCCCAATTTGGATTCTAGTTAAAATTATGAGTAGCTGTACTATTATTATATCTCTAATATAATTGGCTAATTTTGAAAAACTCAACTGAATATATATGTAAATGTGCCTATGACACTTTTTATTTGAAAAAAAAACTTGACCTCAGTTTCAAAATAAATCAACATGCTGTCAGAAATGCAAAAACAAAGTTCAACTTTATCTTACAGTGGAGCTCGTTTTTGCAACAACTGAAATGCGTCAGCTGACATTTTACTGCAACCTGGGTGTAATAAAGCTTTCTGGCTGCTGCTGAAACTGTGCGGCTATTTCTAAGCGTTAGAAGTTAGTCATAAGTGCCTCATAAATATGTTCTATAACTCTGTCAGTGAATGAAAAAGTTCTATTTTGTGCAGAATGTGTGAAAAGTGGCTTCCCTTTCTTGTCAGGACGCTGAGACATGTTACTTATGACTGGTTATTGCTGTTTTAAATCATAGCCAGTCTGCAACCCATCCCACCATACATTAGGAGAGAGGTCAGTATCTGAGCTGCTATACTGTGGAGTCTGACCAACAGACCAGTTCAGATTCCTACTGGAGCTACAACAATCTTTATTTCCCCCCTCCTTTTTTAATTGATAATCAGATTTTTACTGGGATATTTTGGTGATGAGTAAATATGTTGATGGCCTATGTCCTTCTGACATTTTGGCATATAATAATCCCAACCTGAGCCATTAGCTCATTGATTTTTCTTTGAAGAAATACAATTATGACGTACATTTAGATTTGGCTTGAAACAGCGGTTTTCCTTCATTTTTTATTAGTATTACTTCACTTCCTCTTGATGTTTTAAGCATCAAATCCAGCCCCTTATATTATGATTGTCAAAAACTCAAACAGGCAATACAAAAACCAGTTAAGCTTCTGATGTGCTTCTTTTTTCATTATATGTATCTGCAAATGTATTTTTTTCATCTTCTTCAGTTTCTCCAATGCATGCACCAGTATATACATGCTCACAACAAAAGTGCATAGGTGTCTGCAAGACTTGATTAACTTTGTTTATACAATTGGGCTATCCTGGTTTCTGTCTTTATTAATATATCATTAGGCATGGAATGATACACTAAGTTCAAGATACAATAATTTGCTCGGAATAACGGTATGACATTTTATGAAAGTAATGCATAATTGCATTTGTAAAATTAACTAAACATCAATATACATATTTTTATTTGACTTTAACTCTGGACATACTTACTTTTGGTATGACCTTTTCAACTCAATAAATAAATATATGTAAAAAACCAAACCATAACAATATGCTGTGTAGTAGATCGTGTGAATTTTAGGACACCACTCATACCCTCGACGATGCATCTTGTGAAGCAATACATCCTAACATCATGATACCTTTTTGCGTGTTATATTGTCCCACCATTATATATTATATTATTATAATGTAAGAAAGAGTTAAAAGTGAGCAAAATAGAACAACCCCGTTAATATATGAAACAATTGTAAAAAAAAAAATCCCTCCTGCCTTTGGTTCTCTGCAGTGATTTAACTATTACCCTGAAACAATAGCATAAACTGATTACATGGCATATGAGAAAAACTGTAAATGCTCCGTTGCATTTCAGGAAAATTAGAGAAAATAAATAATTAGAGCAAAAAAAAAAAAAGTTGAATGAAACTAGGCAAAGAGGTTTTTGGAACCTGCCTTCTCTTGTCAGGAAACGAGTGACAGCTGCTGGTGAGGAAATAAAGAATTGATGCTGCATGCAGGAGAAGGTCTGTGGGCACTAGGGGACAGGAGAAAGGTTCCTTATGAAATATTAACAGAGACTTGAGATGGGGCCAGAGTATGTCTGCCCTCCTCCTCAACTCCTCCCGTGTAACAATGAGCAAGCTATGGAGGCAAACTGGCACTCCTACCAGCTGAGGTGAGGATATACACATTGGGATTGGGTCAATTTATATGAAACCATTTATTCAGGAGTCCTTCAGAGAGTGTGTGCATCTGGAATTACTCCTCTAAAACCAAAGTAGAGTTTGGCAGCAGGTGAACATAAAACCATGTAGAGAATGAAAGTGGAGGGGAAAGAATCAGGCCACATAGAAAATCAGCAAGCAACAGTATTTTAACATTACAGTTTCATGACCTGCCAGCAGTTGCACAGACTGTGAGAGTTCTAAATTTAAATGCCAGTCAAATTGTAACATGTGGTCGGCAGTGCAACTTAAACTGCCTGATATCGAACATGATATGGCATTTAAGTGAGATACTGCTTCATTTGTCGAAGGTGAAATCAACCCGTTAATTTTTTTTTTACAGAGCAACTGCCACATTTGTCGTGACACGATAACCACATTGAACGAAAAGGACAGTCACACACACACTAACTCTTACGGTAATTTCAGAACCTCAAGTGAAGGTACAATCAATGCAACATGATTCAACTGTATATTCAAAGTCTAAAGTCAGTCCAACGTGATTGGTATCAGTTTTTCCATCAATATTGAAAAACCGATAAGTGTTTTGTACTATCACCAAGGGTTCATTGTATTATTATTTATTATTTTGTTTATCTAGAATTTCTGCCAAAACCATCAACACATCCTTTAACATCCACAATCTGTGGGATAGAGGATCTTATATTGGCTATATTAGGGCTTTAATTATAACTGAAGAGCTTTGCAATGTCAGTCACATTCACATACTAATGGGATGGAGCTACTATGCAAGGCACTAATCTACCATTGGGAGCAACTTAAGATAGCCTGAGATATAATTTACCACATGAACAGTTATATAGCCTTAAGATTATCAAACTTCCACTGTGCCAAGGTTACCATGATGGTTACCCATGATTGGTGAAATGATAAATCATGATTGAGATTAATTCTCAAGCTTGGCCAAGATGTGGTAGCACACTCACTTGCGACTATTCACAATCAACCTATATCGATCTATATCGATCTATACAGTTTACAAAGAAGGAGATACAATTGCACAATTTCATTTAGCAGATGCTTTTATCCAAAGTACAACACAAGTATTTTGGGTTAAGGGACTTGCTCAACATCCAACAATGGCGAAATCAATCTACCTTTTACTTTTTGAATATTTATTCTATATCAAAGTTGAAATGATAGTTTACCTTTATTTACTTGGTTCATCATGAGTTAAAAAAATCCAGTTTTTGTTTTAAGGCATTGTTGACTCTACAAGCTCTCTTTTAGTAGGAATTCTCACATTCTTCAAACTAAAGACCCAAGATGTCTGCTGTTCTGATTGGTGGCCTATTGATGGTGCACCATGTGGAAGGAGAACAAGCTTTGTTTAGTAGGATTGTGACGGAGGCTTGGAGGTAAATACAAGCAGGGGGAGGATGGATGTGTGGGACGCGTCAATGCTGAGAATAAGACATGAGGCCTGTTGGCTGGAGCTCCTTTGGTGTCCATCTTCTCCTAAATATATGATGCACTCTGCCACAGACAGATGTCCTGTTGGTTTACTTTCGCTTTTTCCTTTGTGAGTGCTTAAAGGGTACCTGTAGTGTAAATGTATAGAACAAATAAATGTGTTTAATGTGTAACCAATAAAAAGAATACACCCCCGATCAAAAGGCGAAAAATTGTACTGTTGGATCTTCAGAAGGATCTAAGTAGAGCTTCAAAATGCAAAAAGACGATCAAAGTTTAATAAGCCTTTAAAAGCCAAAATCAGTGCAAAATGTGGATTCAATGTTGTTTTCTTTCAGGTATTCACACTGTTGGCCTCCTAATGGAAAAAAAAAAACATTCTCACTTTGAACGTGGTTAGATTGTTGAGCTGCGTAAGCAAGACCTCTCGCAACGCAGCATTTCTGCTGAGGTTGGACGCAGTAAAACAGTCAAAGATCTTCAGGGTTATGGAACAAAAACATTTCACTGGCGCTAAAGCCTGATTTAAGGTTCTGCATAAAATCCCCCATCGTAGAAGGCGTAGATCCCCTTCCCCGTAACCTTATGTGCTCCTCCCAAAAATCCTGACTAGGCATCGCTAGGGCTGTGATTGGTCCAACCCTCAGCCCCGGTCACTGCCCGTCACACTGCCATGTTTCAACTTTTAGCGTAGCGATACGAGAGTTATTTCTACAGTGGAAGGTGTGTGTTTACTGTTATTATCACTACTACTGCCTCATCTCTGTACCTACAGTGTGTCTGTGTATTTCATTAACAGTAAACAATAACTGACACGCTGTGGAGGCTGATAGAGGAGCAGACACGATGTTATGTTTAAAGCAATCTCTACAACGTTGTCCCACTCCAACTCCCCACTTCCCGGAGCCATGGACCAGGTTACCTCGCTGCTCTCTCTCCGCTCTAAGGCAGGGTCGGAGCCCCCTGAGCCCTGGCGTGACTGTTTACCGGAGCAGTCGACAATCCGCTCGATACACTTTTGTACTTTGTTTATACTTAGTTTCCTATGTTTATATTGAATAATGAAGTGCACGTTTTGAAACCGTTGTTTTAATGCTTGTGTCCAACAAAACACATAGTTTGGTACAGTAGATAAGTGATAATCCAGAAATAAATTACATTTTAAGATGCTTAAAAATCAAAACATATTTTTCTGTGACCGGAAGATAAACAGGGGCTTTTTAATACTCATTTGTAACAACAACACACAGTCACAACCCCCTAGCGGCAGGGCGGCCAATCGCATAGCGAGGCGTTCCCTCTATACAGAAGTACATGGACCAACCTCTACGTCACGTTGACGGCATGGCCCATGCGTAATTTGGCCACTCTCTTAACATCACTATATTTATTAACTACTGATATGAGAAACAAAAGAACTTACCAAATGATAGAAATGTTTATTGTTAGTTCATGGTTATATGATCCCTAAAATGCTCAAGTACACTATATAATAAACCTCTTAATGTTCATCAGGGAGGTAAGGAAAGCCTAATGAACTAAAGAAAAAGGATATCCCTGAAGAAGAAAAGGGGCGGAACAATTAGAAGAACTCAGTCATGGCGACTTAAGTGCATTGTGTGCTTGTAGCACTTTTGTGTTAGAACACAAAAAAGAAAAGAAAAAAGGGCTTTGGTTATATTATTGGATCTCACAGAGAAGAGAGTGTGGATTGTTCTGTCATGTTTTTGCAGAGTATTCTATACTTACTCTTTACGACCTGGGTTTTGTGGGGGTTGGTTTGGTGTTTTTGTATTAAATCTGATTATATTGTTTTCTTCACCATGATTTTTTATTGGGATGTATTGTTCGTTGGTTTATGGGTTTGGTTCTGGGGGTTCTCTTGGGCAGAATGTGTTGACTCTGTTCTTCTTGAAACTGTGTATACAGTGCTGATCCCGAGTTGGAGACCCAAAACAATTTTTAAATTGAGTTTGCGTGTGTATACTATGATAATAAATGTAGAGGTGAATGAGTGATGTCTGCATTAATGTATCCGAGCAGACCTCCAAAAACTTGCGAACGTTGAAGCCTTAGACTGTAAAAAGAATGGACGGGACAAGCTCCCCGGTCAAGTGAAGCTTATAGTTTTAGATCTCCCCCTGCTGACCGGCTGCAGTATAGACCATAAACCCCGCCTCCTCAATGATAACAGATGGGATGCGGGTCAAATATTAAAGTTAAAATACTCGTCACATATTTTTTTTCCAAACCTAAACTCTGCTGTGATGATTAGTTATTATCAACCTACATTGTGTTCAAGTGCACATTTTTCTGTAAAGTTTGTTTAAAATAAGTTATTTGAGGTTGAAAAATGGGATTTTACATCATATATGACAATGATTGACAGCCGCAGATCTTGCGTAGCTCTCTTTGAGGGTTTCCTTCTTATATTCTCCGGTCCAGGCTTCTGACATGCCCATCGCGTGTAAATAGACCAAAATGAGTAGAGTATGAATGAAGGCGGTCTGAAGCAAAGGAGGCGGACTGGGCCACAATGTCATTTTTTTGGGGATGTCTACAAATCACGGAACATGGAGTTCTATTTCATAATATTTTGTAAGATGTTTCACAATGGGATGCACACTCCCTGCAGCCCTCAGAAGCACTTTTTTCAATCCGCTAAAACTTGATTTGGCTGGAAGACCTGTCCATCTGCCAGGGACACTCCCACCCTCAATAAGAGGGAGGGCGGATGTGCAGTTCCTCATTCAAACACCTTTTCTCTCTCTCATGCACATCTCATTTTTACCAGCCTAAATGGACCTCGGATTTCCTGACACGCAATGTCTCCATGGGTGCCGTGACATCCAGGAAAATATCTCCACGGACACCAGCCTTACGGGCTGGGGTGTAGTGTGCCAGGGCAGATCGGTGAGGGGCTGTTGCGACGCTGTCACATAAATTATTGGGAGATGTCAGTGGTGTTCCTCTCGCTGATCCACTTCTTCCTGTCTCTCAGGGGACATCATGTCCTGGTGAGGACGGTCAGTAACACAATGGTAGCGTATATCAACCGCCAGGTATACGAGTTGCGGTCATCTGCTTTCTCTCTGAGAGCGAGGCACGTTCCCAGGGTACTGAACATAGGCGCGGACCTGCTGTCCAGGGGCGCACCGGTGTACGGGGAATGGAGGTTACACCCACTGGTGGTGCAACAGTTGTGGGCCCATTATGGACGGGCATAGGTGAATCTGATTGACGCGGGCACGCAGTGCATGATGTTTTTCTCCCTACGCGGCACGAACGCTCCCCTTGTCATAGACGTACCAGCGGACGTCTGGCCACGCTCACTGCTGGTTCTATTTAATAATATGAGTGAGACATCTTACTCATATTACTCATAGAACCGGGGTTATTTAGATAACCAAAAGTTTTTCAAGGGTTGGTGCCCCCAGAAGAGTCACATCCCTTTTCAGTGCCCGGTGGGAGTGATCTTATCATTCCTGCAGGGCCCTATTGACAAACGCAAAGCCTTTTCCACTGTGAAAGTGTATTTTGCGGCGATCGCACCCTGTCATATGGGCTTTGGAGATAAAGCGGTGAGTCAGCACCTGCTGATCGGCCATTTTATGAAGGGAGCATGCAGGCTCCTTCCCGTGTCCAGACCACTGATTCCACCATGGGATCTGGCGGTGGTTCTTATTAATACTTCATAATAATTATTTATTTTTCATTCATAATAATCATTTATAATTAAAGGGAATTAAGGGTCCTCCCTTTGAACCAGTGGGGGAAGCGAGCCTTAGGGTTGCTTCCCTGTGAGCTGTGTTGTTACTGGAGCTGGCTTCAGCTAAGCGGGTTAGCAACACCCATGCGCTCTCGGTTCACCTGTCATGCGCTCAGCTCTTCCCGGGCAATGTGAGGATGATTTTGGAGCCCAACCCAGCCTAAGTGCCAACGGTGGTGGACTCTTCATCTCCCATTGACCTGTTGGCCTTCCTGCCTCACAGGATGAGCAGCGGCCTCATTTGTTGTGTCCAGTCAGTGCATTACGCACATACAGTACATGGACATGAAAAGGAGCCTCAGAAGAAGCGATCAGCCGTTCGTCTTGTGAAGGAAAGCCAAGATGCCATTTAACTAGATATTTGAGTTGAAATATATTGTGGTTTTGTACTAACCTCTATGATCTGAACAAGCCTTTGGTGGAATTTACAGCGAGAAAGAAACTTAAGTTCTAGTTGGGCTGCGTAAGTCATCAGAGCAGTACGCTAAATGGGTGGGGCGTGTTACCAGGGCTCCTCCCGCTGGATCTACTGCACAGATTCTGGCTCCAAATAACGTCAAATTTGCAAGATGGAAGCGCCCCTAAGCGCTGTATTTTGGCCTCAAGAACGTTGAGTGGGAACAGCTACAGTGCGCGATCACTGGTTGAAGCAGTTCCAAAAATGAAAATAATGAACAAATAATTCTAACTTACATTTTTAAAAACAAACATGCATTGGTCTTGTGAGAGCCAATTTCACAAACCCTGTAATCAACAGTTATTTATCTTACAACAAATGGAAATAAACAAAATTTGTAGTTTTACATAAGGGTGCAAATTAGTGACTTAAAGCATTATTGTATGTTACATAAAAAAAGAAACAATGTAAAGTCCTTAGTCAAGGTACTAACTTAAGCTAATTTTGTGAGCAACATAAGAGTTTTTGCTCACCAATGATCTGGCTTTTTATATTATGCCTTGTTTCTGAACTCAAATGAGTCACCAGGAATTCATTTTGTTTACTTTGACACGCAGAAGGGGAATTGTCCAGCGAGCCCTGATACTGGATATGTGGACATCTTTTCGAGGTCATTGAAGCATTTAAAATTGGAATGGGAGGTCCATCAAAAGCACTGCCAAATCCTCGAAAGAGCAGAATAATCAAACACCCAAGACGAGTAGGTGGAATGAGAGTAAACACAGGGCTTTGCAATCCTGTTGTACATTTCAGAACCAACACATCATCATCTTGCAGCTGCACAACCTCATAAACATACGCACAATTGTTTATGTCTAACAAAAGAAGTCATTGGCTGGAAAATAAGCCTCTTTGTGCTATTAGCTCACCTTATGAAGGTTTTTTTTTGAGTGAAAACTAGAGACAGAATAATCGTGCTGAAAACCCAACTCCTTCAAACCTGTGGTAGTTCTTTGACTAAGGAGGTCAGTGCAGAGTCAGATCAAGTTTATTTATGTTTTCTATGACTCCCTTTCATCGATGTCGGCAGCACACAGATAGTATCCAGGCTTTGCTTATTTACTCTCCAGGTCCTACCTCTGAACAACTCTTATTCAGCACTTAATGTCCATAATGCCTTGGGTAATTGTTGTTTTCCTCTGCCCCTAAAACCTCACCACTTCACAAGCGCCTCTGTCCCTTTGTTTATTTTTGAAATCCTCAACCAGGACAAACATTCTCAGGTCAACTTCAACAGCATAGCCACCCTGTGTGTGCCTCAAAAGTGCCCTTAAAGTCTGATGAGTTGACACAAATTTGTTTCAGTTACATGAAGGAGCGGGAGCAATGTGGATGGGTCTGAGAGGGAGGAAAGTGTCCTGGTGGTGGGACTGACTCAGGTTTTGCCCAGACGAGGGCTTACAGCAGGGATCACTTGGCTTCGGTCAGCTCTTCCCATTGCTTCAAAGGCTGGGAGGAGAAGCTCTGTGAAATCATACAATAACAGTGAATATAACCACCCTTTCAAAACATGACTGGACTGAACTGGATAGGTGGGAACGAGACTGCTGATACAAGTAAAGATAAGAACATATAGTACGGTTCATGCTTCTGTGCTGTGGGAACATTATGTAGAAAATGCAAGAATACACCAGCACCATTTAAAATGCATGTCATAGAAATCTCTGATTGATCACAACCCAGCTTAGTAACCAACCTTCCCTTTACAGTGTTCCATATTCCCTCAATAAGAATGTCTTTATATTTAAAGGCAAGAAAATATATCATAAAGATTATAAAACTCTTTAGGATAGTCAAGGAGTTCTGTGTGAAATACACAAGTTCTTTTAAAGTTTACCAATAGTTGTCATGATTATTGTATTGTATTCTGTAAGGTGAGCAAGACTTTTATCTCTGCAGCTAGGATACAAATGAAGCAGTAACAGATTATCTAAAATTCAAAAATGTCTGCATTCGACAAAAAACATTGTAGGTACCAATGAAAAGGAGACAATTTCAGTGTGCTTTATAAGGCTAAAGGGGGGCTCGCACTTTCATCGTCATTTAGCGGTTTGTTATCCAAAACTTCCTCCACTAATGATCGCAACAAAATGCTGAAAACAACAACTTTTGCAATGCCGATGGAAAAAAAACCCCTGGCCTGCTATTTTCCTTTGCAACTGCCTTCAACTTGGTTAAAGGTCCAAAAACTTTTGCAACTCGCACAGTGCACTCTGGATTGCAGCCCGTGTCCAAGTATTTTCACTGGCGTAAGCACGTCAAATGCCTTGGCTAATCTAGTTCAAAGCTCCGATTCTTCCAGGGTCGGGAAAGAAGCGGGCAACAAGGTGCTTTAACTTCAGTGTTCTTATTCATTACTTGACTCTGAAACATACCAACATGCAACACAGTGAAGCATACAGAAAGAAGAATTCTAGTGTTCTGATCATTCTTAGATGACTCTGAGGTAAAGCTCAGAATCTGGGACTGGCGGGTGTTAGTCACATTGCCCACAGAGTCCGTCCGTGTACCTTCTGCTTTGTTTTTCCTTCATTGGGGACTTGGTGTGGGGTGTAGCCTCAGGGTTGTGAACTCTCTACAATGAGCCATTCTCACTGTCCAGGTCCTCCCCTTCTCTCCTTCTATTTCAGATAATCCATCCATATTTTCATTATTTGGCAGACCATACTAGATTAAATAGGCCTTCAAACCAATAATTAGAACTTGCCCTCCTGGAATGTGGCTAGTCCTGGGTCTTTCCTGGTTTTGCCGGTGTACATTTTGGGCTGCTGGGGAGCAGTTTCATCTACCTTGATGCATGAACAAGTTTTTCTCTCTCTGCAGTCTATGCTTTCTCCTTTCTTTTCTCTTCCTCTCCCTGTCCATTTGTCTTTTGGCATTCTGGCGTTCTGATCTGTGGTTTGCAGTTGAACCAGTTTGTAACTCGGATGTTCTTTCTCTTTATCTTGTTCCGTTCTCCTCTTCCTGTCCTCTAACTCCAACATATCCAAGAGATGGCAGCCACCTCTGAGTCTGGTTCTGCTGGAGGTTTCTTCCTGTTAAAATTGAGTTTTTCCTTCTTCGTCAATGCTGATGTTGCTCATGTGGAAATATTGTTTCTTAAGAATTACAATTGTAGTAAAGGCCATAAAATGATCATAAATAAAAGTGTATTGGATTAAATTGGTTTTAAACTTTTCCTACAGTTTGAACATCTTTTGAGCAAAAGATCTTCAATGAATTGATCTATGATGCCTACACTCTGTCTTTATCTGATAAAAATGTTCGTCTCCAGCAGTTTTGAATATTATTATCAAAACACAAGGACTGCTCCTATCTTTTTGCATAGTTACAGATAATGTATGTCTCTTGTATTGGATGATAACTGGCCTTAAAGCAAATCAAACAAACATTAAACAGCTCTGACAGGCTCTCTAAAAAACAAAAAAAGCATGTCCTTTTTCTCCTCCCTGGAAAACTTTCAGCTGGTGGCGCTCCAGGCAAACATCTAGGTGGCCCATGCCTGAAAACGGTCACGATGATTGCAGAAATTTAGACTGTTGTATGATTCAAAACAATACCGTGTTTACCACTGGGATCACACGTGCCAAAAAAAAAAAAAAAAGATGAGCTCATCCAATTGGCTCATGATCTCCTCTTCTACAAATGTGTTTTCAGTGAATTAGACATTTTGTATGATGCCACTGTGCCGGGTTGCCTTCCCTCCTCCAGGAAAAAGGTAAATTTCAGTTCTGATGCACAACACATGGGATTCATCAGCAAAGACTGGAAGCTTGTGGTACGTTGACTGTAAGCAGGCGCCTACAGATTCATACACACATTCATAGGAACTTAAAATACATCAGACACTCAAGGAAAACATAGTGTTCTTCTTTTAACAGTGGGTGTCAAATTTATTTTTACCTGTTTTCAATTTTTGTGCGTGCGTGTGTATGTGTTTGAGCTCCTGCTATTCTCTCTTTGACAGCTAAATCATCCCCTCCTCCCTTCCCTCTGTGTAACCTCAGAAGAAGATTAGTTCATATTTTCCCTCAATCGTATAAACTCGTCCCTGGTGATGAAGCTGTAATGTGTTTTATAGATATGCTACAAGTCACCCTTTAAATAGGTCAGCTGTCTGAAGTGTGATGTGTCATGTACTCCTTTCCAGCTCTGAAATGTCTTCTCTAATGAGCCCCGGTGATTTTGGAGAGGAAAACACCAGTCTTTTTTTTTCCAATAAAGCCTCACTGCCTCTTGGAGCCTCGCATGACAGAAACAAAAGCTGTTTGTCCTTTTGGGGATTGGTTTGTCTGTGTGCGTGCATGTGTGAATGTGTGTTTGTGTGTGTGCACGTGTTTGTCCTTCAGTTTTTTGTTCAGTTTCTTCTATAATGCGCTGTTTTTTGTTTTTTTTCTTTCGTATTTTTGTTATTGTTTTCTTCTTCACTGCTAAGTTGACAGAACTCTTCCTTCCTGTTTTGGGACTTTTGGCTACTAGTTGTGGTTGATTGTTACAGCATGCGGTGGTCACAGTATGTGAGGTACTGCAATATCAAAGAAAAACAATCACAAAAAAAAAAAAAAAAGCATCTAAATCTATGTTACTTTAAATAGTGTTTGGTACTCTAAGTAATTATAGATATTTTTTGTGCAGAACTTTACTTCTGTGATGCTCCAGTGATACGTGTGCAAGGCCCAGCGTCAAGCGTTTAACAAAGCTGTTAACTCCATTGAGGTGTATTATGTTCCCCTTTATTGCACTTATTAAAGGTTTATACTCTTTCTGAATAAAGAAATTAACTCTAGCAAAAAATGCATATGAGTGACATTAGATGTATGAATAGAGGCCCTGATTTCAGTAATAATACCATGATGTTTTCCATAAGTATTTGAGACTGTTTAGGGTAATGAGCTATTTTTGGAGTTACCTCTTTGGAGGATAGATACGGTTCACTTTCCCTGACCAGGCAGAGTTTGCAATGATCCGGCCGCAGCTCTCACAGGTCTCACTTTTCTTAACCTGTCTTGGACTCTGATTGTATTAATAAACTGCCTATTATTTACAAATCAGATATCCCAAAGACTTTTTTCACATCACCTTTTTGTCATCATCATCCACACCACGAGCTGCAACACCATACTCAGATTTGTTGATTCGTACAAATACTGTATCTAGCTTGATTGGCCACTCCCCTTTTAAACTCTTATCAATAATCTGCTCCAAAAAACTTTGATCCAGAATTTGTTTTCTGGAACACTATAAATCAGCATCTACACGCACGATTAAAAATACCAGTGGCGCCTCCAGCCGGAATCCTCTACACACTGCGCGAACAATTTTTTTTGAAGGTGTGAAAAAGAATAATAATTTAAAGGTTTTTTTTTTATTATTATTATTGTTTTTGGGGAGGGGATAATAAAGATGCTGGTTTGTAGTAGGTTAAAAATGCTGAGTCCACTTATTTTTTTAAGCCAATTAATTGAAGCCTAACATAAAGGCTAATGATTGTCATTTATGTCATCTGTCACTAACTGATTTTGAAGCCAACTGATATTTAATTTTTTGTTGACAGCCAGGTAACAGTAGCACATGGAGCAGAGTGTTCTTGTGGCTTGTTTGCGCTGCGCTGCTCAGGTACTGGCTGGCCGTACATGTGGTGGAGGGTGGGGGTGGGTAATCTGTGCGTACTATGACATTTTATCCTGGCGGCGCCACTGAAATATACCCTGGTTAAAATGACCCAATCCCAATTTGGATGTACTTATTCATAATGCCATCTGTTCTGTCACCAGTACCCCTTTTAACACATAATATTGTGATCTGTACACTCTTGTTAACTGGCTATCACTCCACATCAGATGTCAAATTCACTGGTATCAATTAATCTATGAATCTACGATCACTGCTGATCATCTTCACCAGTAAATGTAATCCACGCTCTGCTAAATTATTAACACAGGAAAACCCTAAAGCCTATTAGGCCGTCTCTCCTTCCAGTTCGCTGCCCCTCATGACTGAAACGAGTTAAAAAAAACACTGAAACATTTCACTTCACCCTTAACTATATATTTTTCTAGCCAGTATACTTATTCTTGACTTCATTGTTTGCTTTTTTAAATGTGACAGTGTTTTCTCTCCTGTCCAGCCTAAATAAACTAATGAACAAGAATTAAATACATTTACCATGATATATTTGTGCTCTATCCCATATATTATTTGTTGTCTTTAATGAAAATACTTGTTTTTGTACTTCTATTTGATTTATTACCTCCACCCTTTTTGCCTGGGTTTATTGATTTATGTATTTTTTTGTTTGCTTGTTTGTTTGTTTGTTTGTTTGTTTGTCATTGAACAGTCTCAATCAAAAAACAATGGACAGATTAATGATGACATTTTCAGGAAATATCTGAGATAGAATAAGGAACAATTAAGTGATTAGATTTGAGGGATGATCCTGATAAATCTGGAAATTAGTTGGAAAATATCAATGTCTTATCATTGGCCAATTTTCAGAAATTCATATTTTGGTCCATAATTGATGTTTATGAAATTTGACTCAGACATGTGTAGGGTTGGTTCCTCCTGATCTGGAAGTAAAACAACGTTAATAAACAGATTTCCCGAAATGTCTTTGTTTTTTTTTTAGTGGTGCTGGCAGTTGCTTGCAGGCTAGATCATCAGGCTAAGAAAGAAAAATCAAGATTCAATGCAATTAGAAAAGGAGTCCAACGCTCCTCAAAGCAGGTGATTTTATTTTTTCTGAGAGCAGACATCTTTTCCATGGAAATAAATTCTATGAGGAGATTTCGCCATTGGTTTATGTTTAAGGATTTTTTATCTTTCCAATTCACAAATATTGTTTTTTTTTTTTTTTTTTGCTATGGCAAGTGCCGCAAGGAAGTGCCGAAATGTCTTTGTAACATTTAGGTGACAATGCATTATGCTTTGTGAGTGATGTCTATCAGTAGTTTGCTCTGTATTTAGCCTTTGTTAATGTATTCTCATCGTGTGGTTGTATTTTTGTTAAATATCATCTGCCACTTGGCCACGTCATCAATGCAAATTGATGTGAATTGGTTCTCAATGGTTCACCTGTTTAAAAAACAAAAGAGGCATCTACAGTAGTTTTTATTTAATTGTAAATTTCATAGATTTGCAAATGGCGCTGTAATTTTCATGTCAGAAATCAGCCAAAAAAGCAGTGTTTGTAAATGCTTGACAGCGTCCTGGAAATTTTGTTCCTTTATATAAGTGAAATGTGACAATAACTCAAACTCAACCAAATGTGTAACATGTGTTAAATGTTAACACCAATTTAAAGCAAACTCAACAGTACATGTGCAAATATGCAATAAGTAAACAGACAAAAGGAAAATGGCATTCCAACATGCTCATTTGTAAGGCTGCTTATTTTCTATCACACCATGAGTTGAGTCAGCTCTCCCAACTGCCGTAGATTCTCAGGGCCTCATTTCCTATCTCTGCACTCGACACAGCCTGGAGTGCACAAAGAGGGCACAGTATCTGCCGTGTACGTTGTTGTATCAAAAACAACACATTTCTGTGACTGTACACACCAGAATGTCCTATCTCAGCTCTGTGTGCACATCGGGGCCAAGTCTCAGAGAAGCAGTCTGATAATGTCTCTGTTATCGTAACAGTTTACCAGTCACTCACGGTAAAGGACAATTCATTCTGTACCAAATCCAATGATTTTTAACAATCAGCTTCAATGAGATACTTTTCTTCCCAGAACTTTAACTATCAGTCTGTGAAAGTGAGGATGCTGATGGGAAACCTCTGTTTTTCTTTTGATAGTCACACTTTTTTCTTCTTCGGGTGCACATTTTTTGGGGAAAGCCTGCAGTATTAATCAGGGACACACATGTGTGCAGGGCTCCCGGGAGTCTTTATATCAACAGGCTCAGCGATGAAGTCACAGATTTCCTCCTGATATGCATTAAAAGTAAAGACAAAATAATACGTTACATATTTGAACTCCTTGTGTGGTCATTGTTATGACCACAGGAATTCAGAGTTGTCCTTGAGGGTTATGTCTATTACACAATATGGCCAAATATTCAAGAAATGGTGGAAAATTGTGAAAGCATCATGTGGGATTGAAAAGTGGATTTTAACAATGAAAGACATTTTCCTTTTAAAAGCTAAAGTTTCAGCCATTGCACATTCTTGTGGAAATAAATCACATTATTTGAAAGACTGTGGTGATGTGATGTGCTATCTAAAAACAACAACAGTCAAAATGTGACCGCTCCTTCTAATAAGAGACAGCTGAGCAACTCTCTAAATCTTTAATCAGCATTTGTCATTAGTCAGCACTTTTTCAGGCTCTCTAACCTATTCACATACATCGAGTTTGAAAGCGCATGTCATAAACTATGCAGCTCTAGGAATGGACCTGAATAGGACGTTCTGCATGATCGACCCAGCATGTCGGAGGAACGTGTTTGAAGTTCACGTCGGGACAATATGACATCAAAGATAATAAGAATCATTCCTCGACCCTAATGACCTACATGAATGCGGGCACATGAAGCTTTATATTTAAGGCAGGAATGTAGCTTTCAGACAGCTCTGTTGGTAGCATTAAAGTCGGTGCCAAGTTAGTCAAGAGTTGAAAAACAGAGGTCTACTGGAAGTGAGCCTACATTGTGTGCCGTGGCCTTACGGTCACAAAGGAACTGATTGTTTAGTAATCCTGTCATTATTTCATTCTCTAAACCAAGCTTTCTTCATTCTGGATCAGAGTGTGAAGCTGAAAACTTGCATTTCAAACCTGTTTTATTGTCCTTTGTGGCTATGTGTAACAGTCAGGTCAACGATCTGATAATCTACTGGATGCAAATTAATTTAAAGCTCGCTAAAGGAGGTGTGCAGGATTTCACCTCCACACAGCATGCAACTATGCAAATTAAGTTCATTACCTGACACATTAACCTCTAAATAGGCTCTGCTGTGGGAGCCCTTCTAATCTGTCTTTGGCCACACAGACGCTTTAATTCCTCTCACACGTGCTCACACACACGCATGCAGTCTGACAGATAGGCACCCGAAGGGGTCAAGGGGGCAGAATTTGACCATTAGTGCTGCCGACACTGAACTCATTTAACCGCCTTCTGAATGATGTGTGCATTGTGTGTATGTCTGTGTGAATGTATGCATGTATTTAGGCTCCCAAATGGGGCTGTGTAAGGAGGAGTGGAGAGGAGGAAGAAGAAAGAAAAGAGAGGAGACCGCACTTTCTTAAGTGTGGTGAATTCACCTATATAAGATACTGGGAGCTGCCATAGTGTTGTAGTCAATGGAATTTTTGCTTAATCCTCATTGAAAGTGGGAACTCCTTTTATGTTAGGACGCCACAGTGACCCCCCATGACCTTTTGTCCTCTCTCTTTGAGGCCTCGCTCTAACGATTAGCCCATGCTCACAATGCAGACGCATGGAGAGGCAGAAACCAGTGTTCCTAGGACTCCCAATACCCCTCCAGGGTTTAGGGAGCTCCATCCTCACCACCCAAACTGGCACACCCTGAATCAAAATGGGCTACAAGAAGAAGAAAAGGAGGGAGAGTGAGTGAGAGGGAAAGCAGGGAAAAGGGTAGAAAAACAAGTCAATAATAGAGGAAATCATTGAGACTGGTGATAGAGGGAGAAGTGGTGGACGAAAGGAGGTAAAGAGTGAAAGAGAAGCAAAAAATACCACGGCAGCAGTCAGCATGGCGGATTAAAGTTACTCTTAAGATAAGGCTGGTACAAATGTGTTTTTGATCGCGTTGCAGGGTCCACGGCAAGCAGCGGAGAGACTGCCAAGTCACAATCACCGACACCTACAGATGTCTGAGATATTACCCTAAAATGGATGGGTGAGGGAAGTGCACGGCTGGGGGAAAAAAATAAAAGAAAATGGGATAGAAACTACACACACACACACACACACACACACACACACACACACACACACACACATATAGATCACCAAATCTATACAAATATTTCCCATCATCCCTGTTTGTTTATTGGCTCTAGAGTGTGATATCGGAATTGTATAAAATACAACTGTGTGTGTCATTGTATAGACGCCAACACTCACACACACACACACACACACACATAGATCACCAAATCTATACAAATATTTCCCATCATCCCTTTTTGTTTATTGGCTCTAGAGTGTGATATCGGAATTGTATAAAATACAACTGTGTGTGTCATCGTATAGACGCCAACACTCACACACACACACACACACACACACACACACACACACACACACACACACACACACATTCATTATTCATGAATGTGTTGGAATGTTTGCCAAAAACGCACTGTTCAAACAAAGGCTACGTCTCAGTGTGTGGGTGTCTTCATGTGTACACTTCAAAAACACATACTTACTGAGCTCCTGTCATACCCTTCCAACATATGCTCTGAGTTTGGCCCGTGTCCTGACGAGCACTACCATATGACTGCAAGCTCAAACAGCCCCAAACAATCAAACAATTCAAGTCCTGAACTACATCGAAGCACTGGAGGCAATAGGAATATGATACTAGATGATATGGTACCAGCACTATGGATTTTCACTGTCCAGCCACATATTTCTGATGGAAATCAACTTCTACACTACAGCTATCCTACTGACCTGAATGCTGTTGTTATTTTCTTTTTTAACTATATGTTGCATTCAAATAGCAGTGCACTTCTGCAATTTTTTTCTGCTGAAAAACAAATATATTTGTGTCTGCAGTAGTGTTGTGGATTGATTCTTGTCCAACTTTTGACTTTTTAGTCTAAGTATTTTAATTTGGCGTATTTTGTTGTAAAAATGTAAAAGTGACTGCCCTCTATGGGTTGAAAGCTGACTATTACAATCTAATTTTGCTATTGACTGAGATGGCGGCCAATGACTTTTTGGAGGTAGCTTTCGTCACATGCAACCACTGTTGAAATGTTGACTGCAATCTGTGGTGTGTAGGTTCGATTGAGAGAATAGCGAATAGAGAAGTATCGTGAGTAACGAGTAGTGAGTGACTGGGACTGTTTAAGCTGCCCATAATCAAGGCTTTTCTTTTCTTTTTTTTACCTTTTCAGCCTGGATGCAAAAAAAACAAAAACAAAAAACAACCAGAACCTCATAGTTTAAATTACTAATACAGTATATAATTATCATCATATAACATTATAATATAATCCATTGTCCTGGAGGTGTTGGAGAAAATTGGATCAGAAAAGAAATCAGACAGAATTGTTTGGCTGGTCAAATAGTGAAAATTGATGCAGTGCAAGTAATAAATGTAACCTATTTAATTTCAAATGTCACAATATATTTTACAAAGTTATGTGAAGCAGTTGATTTATATTTGTGTTTTTTGTTAAATGTATAAAAGAAGATAGTATGTATTTATATATTTTGCATTTGCAAAAGGCAGCTCAAATGTAATTGTTGAATGCTTGGATTTTTTTTGTACATATTATTGGAAAAGGTAACTTACTTGAATGTTTTTTATGTTGGGCATACAAGCATTTTTGCTTGTTATATATATTTTAAAATTGTGATTTATGTTTGCATTTTTGTTAGACTGAAACAAACAAACAAACTGAAACCTAATTACTGTGTTGTTGTAATAAGTAATTAATGAAATAAGTCATTTAATCATTTAGTTATTTATGAACACAAGAAATTGTACCAATAAGGCAAGAAATCACTTCAGATTTTACCTCGGGGTTCAAAGATATGTTAAAGAAGAGACAGGATGCTATTCTATCACAAATTCAGAAACAGACAAAGAAGATCACTACATTGGGAGGTTACAGTTTAAACCGAGACACCACTGAGTGAATTTTGTGTAATTAGCAGTGGTGTTTCTCGCTATAGGCAGAATTTGTACAAAAATGAGTCATCTGCCTCATCTAAGAACAATGGAATTCATCATAAACTGTGACTTGTGTTTTTGAGGCATAACTAAGTCAAAATCGTTGGACTTCAAAGTCTTTCAGCCAATGACATCAGAGAGAGCTATTAAGGAAATGATTGACAGGTATCCATCATTCATCAGTTTGTGGATCATTTAATTTGGATTAATTAGGAATCTCTCCTTGTAGATCTGCAAACTTGGCAAGCAATGGCACCGTGGATAAGACAAGACGTCCACTCATATGAAGAATAGTTTGTTTTGCATTGTAATAATCACAAGAATCGAAGTGTTCCATGTGAAGTGGATCACAAGGCACGTCACGCACCAGTGTCTCTTCGTTCAGTAATACTTAATACTTGTTTTCAGCTGTAGAAACAATCAACGTATTTAGTCAAATGTCCAGCAGAGTGAGTTTGTCTCTTTTGCAATTCAAATCTGTGTTCATCCCAGCTTTCTCCCTCAACGCTTTGCACAGACATGCATACCTTCACAAACACATGGGCTCACACACACACACACACACACACACACACACACACACGAACACACACTCCAACTTCAGTACTTATTGTGTGTTTTCAATTACTCGCCCTCTGATCACTCTCTCATCCGTTGCTGTTCCTCTCTCTGTGTAGCCTGGCTAACAGATATTCTGCCATATTATAGGTGGAGGGAGGAAGAGCGGGATTAAAGAGGGGGCTGTATGGTAATAAGCTCTGCCAAAAAGCACTCTCCCTGTCTTCTCACTACAAACACACATGTTCACAAAGAGGCTGTTGTTTCCTTTTAGCGAAATAAAGCAGGTTGTGATATGGCTGCTGCCAGCACAGCTGTGTGTGCCTCCCCAAAATTCTGACGTATTCCTGAACATAGAGTTCCATCAGTGCAGAGATAAGGAGTTCAGCCTGTAGATTACCGTCATTGTGAACGATGCCTTCTGCCTCATCAACCATTCATGTATTACTGGCTTTATTTCTCTTCCCTCTGTTGCACCTGAATCAGTGTTTTGCTGTCAGGATAATGTCTCAATGCCTTTTCCAAGACTTCAAAGATCTTGGGAGCACCAGATATCCTTTAATCTGGAGAAGTCTTTGCAATGATGATATAGTTGTGACATTCCGACTTTATAGAAAATCTCATCATCACTGATGATGGCAAAGCCTGATCACTGAGCACACGCCTCGGCAGTCGAACTAAGCACTGCCTTTCTCGCTGCTTTGCTTTTGTTTTCTAACCTTAATGAAGGTTTACTGATAAATCAAGGATCAAGGAAACCTCCATGCACACACACACACACACACACACTGAAACCACACCAAAAACCACATCGACCCGTTCTGTGTATGTTTGATGTATGTTTGAGTGATTACGCACGTTCAGACAAGCAAGCTTGTGAGTTATGATCCGAATTTCTGTGAATGAATCGGATAAATGTGCTTACTTAATCAATTTAATTAATTAATGCTGTCTGAGCCACTTTAGTAATCCTTAGCCAAGTTTAAGCTTCTAGAGACAAAGTTTTTAACAGATTAAGACATAGTGTAGGCTTTGTAGAGCAATGAGTCAAAGAGATTTTGCTGGAAAAAAAGATGTAAAGGTTGAAATTGTCACTCAAAACTTGGTTTTGATCTCCAGTGTGAACACTGTTTATTTAAATTGTCTGAAAAGCTTTGTGCATTGCATTATGGGATGTGTAGTCCTGTAAACAAATGCATTGAAGCGTTTTTTTACTTTATTTTTACTGTTATTTCTTATGTTTGTCCCCAAAAAATCTGCCAAAGTGACTTCACAACACATTGCTGGTGTTTTCACAAACTCAAGTTTTGGTAAAACAATGACGGATGTTTATTATGGGGCTCCGAATCCGGCCGGAATGGAATGCCTGGCGGAGTGAGGTGATATCAGGAATAAACTAGAACAAAAATGGTGTCAAGTCAATTACTGTCCTCCTTGTTTTGTGAAAAAACACAATACATTACTGTAAGAAGGAAAGAAAAACACTTCTATGCATCCATTTACGAGACTCCAGCTCCTCCAAAGCATTGTGTAGAATTTCATACTTTTATTAACTTGTTTTTGAGCAAACAATCTTTGATTTTTCGATATATGAGGCTTACACTATGTCTTTATCTGATAAAACACCTTTTTATTTCCAACAGCTTTGAATATCTCTGTTCACATTTTGAGATGTTTGTATATCTTGCAGCGTGAAGGTGCTGGAAAGTAATGGGCTACCAAACATGTTGTTTTCTTCTGGCACACCGTTAGTTCCTGTGAGTTCTTAACTGTGGAGCACCCAGCTTGGCTCCTGACTTCATTCTACTCTGTTGTACTGATACTCAAAGACCAAATTGAGGAGTTGTAAGCAGAAGGAACACCTCATTTGCCCTCATTCACAGAGAGGCAGAATGAGACAGAATGAGACCCCTTCTTGATGGAAAAGTTGTCAGGAAACCTCTTTTTATTGTAAGTTCATCCAGAGGAGTGGGGCTGGTTGCAGGGATGTGTTGTTCCTAAAAGCACACACTGTTCTGAGTGCTTAATTGCCAGATCTTCTTGTGTATTCTGATGCCCCGTTATTAGACTTTGCTTAATCTTCTTCTTTCTATCTGTTCTTCAATCTGTCTATCTCTGCAGCCTCCAACAGTCTTCTGTGTCTTCTTCTTATCCAACTCTCGAGTTATTTCCATGCAAGAGCACCAAGACAGATCTATGCTGTCATCACAAGCATTCACGACTGTGGCTGGAGAAAGTTAAAACCACACAATAAAGGCAGCCTGTTTCTAGTGCTGAAAACTGCAACAAGTGGGAAATACGGCGTCTCTGAGGACTTGCATTTGCGTATGTTTGGGGTTGATCTTACCCAAATCCCATAGAAGCAGCTGACAAAGCTTGTCTCTCTGAGATGGTTTTCCAATAGATTTGTTACCAACGACGTCAAATAAAGGACTGATTCAATCGGCATTATCACGTCAAAGACAGGGAAATGTAAGCTGCTATCAATAATCCTCTCCTGCAAGTGTGAACAGTAGGCAGCAGTAATTAAACCAATCAAACGTTTCGGGAAAGCTTAAACACCAGGAATGTCCACCCTTTCAACTTTAATACCTGCTTATTCTGTTAAGGGTCGTGAAGGAAATTCAGGCCATAGATCGCCTGTTCATTAAAGCCCTAACACACAGAGACATACAAGTAAACACAAATTCCTGCTAGAAGTCAATATAGATATCAAGAAAGCTGCTGGAGACAACATTTTTTTTTATCCGATAAAGACATAGTGAAGGCCTCATAGATCAATAAAATGAAGATAATTTGTGTGAAAAAGATGCTGCTTGAACATTTTTTTTAATCTCCACTGTAAACACTGTCTTATTTGACATTGTCAGAAAACTTTTGTGCATTGAATTGTGGGATGTGGAGTCTCGCATACAGATGCATAGATGTGTTATTACTTCATTCTTTCTGCGATTTCTTGTTTTTGCACCAAAAACTCAGCCAAAGTGATTTCCCTACACATTTCTGATGTTTTCATGGAGTGAGAATTGGGGCAAAACAATGGCATAGGTTTCTTTTGGGGGCTTACAGTTCTGAATCCAGTTGAAATTGGAATATCTCACGGAGTGACGTGATATCACGTCACTCCCTACCGGGAACAAGCTAGTCAAAAATGGTGTCAGGTAAGTCATCCTCCTCCTTGTGTGGCGAAGGAACTAAATAAATCACAGTAAGAATCTATGGACTCCACATCCCACAATACAATGCAAGAAACTTAATGTCAATAAGAGAGTTTACAGTGGAGATCAAAATAAACTTTCAAGCGACAAATTCAATCTCTTACATAATTTTTTGAGCAAATGATCTTCGATTTATTGATCCTTAAGGTTACATTACATCTTTATCTGATAAAAAAAAAATGAAAAAATGTGTCTTCAGTGGCTTTAACGTGCATTTTTGGATTGTGCAAAAACCTTGACCCAAGAGAGAGAAACTCATCATATTCTAGCCGAGTGGTAGCATTTCCAACCTCCTCTCCACAGAGGAGCCCAGATCCATGAGAGTCTTTTTAACCTCTGTTCTATTTCACTGAAGAGGAAAAAAGACAATATCTGAGGTCCAAATAAGAATTTTCATTTATTTCATGTAATCCCACAAATCCAACATGAAAGTCTGACACAAAAACAATTGTTCTTCTGATTAAAGCAAAAGCAACCTGATTGAGCAATTTTATTTGCACAGTAGGCCACAAGTCTTGCTATGAAAATTCCCCCCCTATAACATGTAAGTAGTGAAAGGGACAAAAGTGTTGTTTTTAATTCACGATTTTGTTGTTTTGCACTCAACTTCTCATTTCCTCTAACATCTTGAGGTAATGAGTCGTCAAAGTCTCACCGCTGGTTGCCCTGTCCGACCAAATGAACATAGCAATGAAAAACATTTAAGTAACTGTGTGAGAACTGTTGCAGAGACATATTTTCTCTGCTACAACAGTGGTTTTGACAAATGAAAAACAAGTCCAGTGAAAGCAAATGAAGAAACAGTGGGGGGCTCATTCAGTGGCATAAGAGGTTAGTTTAGTAAAATGCAAAATTCAAGAGCTTTCCTTCAGAGACAACCCAGTCATGAGCCATTATTTGTGATGGAAAATAACCTTTAATATAAATTCAGTATCTCATCACCTCATTGTTTTGTTAAAGGTTGATTTTCTAGTTGCTTTGTAAATGAAGTGAAGAAAGGGATTTTGGTTTCCTTACAAGAGTGACTGGTTTTGAACCTAAATCATTCTTTGAGCTGTTGTTTTGGGGCTTAATAAAGAGATGTATGATACATAGCAGGTAGAAGTATTTTATGACATGTTTGATGTCACACAAATAAAAAACGTGGTTGTTAAACTGAATGGTGTTACCAAGATAATGTAATTCTTCCAGAATGAAAAAAATGATGTATTATTGACTATTTCACAAAAAATAAAAAATAAACTACAAAACAACAATCAATGGTGATAATAAGGCAACTTAGATTTATTTTATCACAAAAATGTTTCAGTATTTATCTAAGATGAGGGTAATTCTGTACACAATTTATTTTCAATATTTTTCTCTCCTACCTTTTGTAATCAAAATTCAAGAGGCTTTTCTTAACTAAAACCCTCGTTCTTTGTGGTTGTTTTCACACCAGTAATTGGAGAAAAATAGCTGATAATTTTGTCATCTTTGATTCGTGTTCACAGCGCACTTTTTGATCCACTACATACAGCTTCTGTTTCTGGAGTAGAGACTTCTCTCTGAGCAGACAAACAGAAAACTCTGCCAACATTCAACAATGGAGCAGCAACAAGTCGCCATGCGTTTGGTGGCGATGATGTTTTGTTTTACACCGTAGTCGGTTCTCCTACCAACCCACAATGCCATCTTTGACACTTCCTATGTTTGCTCCGAGCCGAGAGCGTTTGTGCTCAGAGCGAACCAGAATCGATCTAGACTTTTGGAAACGTTTCAAGTCTGGCCAAAAAATAATTTGCCTGCCTGACTTTGTTTGCGTTCACGTCGCCCAAACGAGACGGGAATGTTTACTACTTTAGAAAAATGACATTTGGTGAGGTATTCAATTCCATTTGTCCCAGAAAATACATTTTCACAAAATGTGATAGCCAGAAGAGCCGTTTGTTCAAGTAGTTCATGTGTAAGGTCTTGTTTGCTGAGGAAAACCTCTGTCTAAAAATGAATGTTACTACAAAGCTATAAAAAGCCAGGGTTTTTAGTCAAAGGTTAGCATTATCCATAGTCCTGGTCAGAAGAAAACCAAAGGAAGAGATCTGATTAGAAAAACAAACCTCAAAGATCAGTTGTAAATTTATATAAATATAATTACACAGAAAATGTTTTTGAGGTCTCGAGGAAAACATTTTTGGAGCGAAAATGATTGTTTTGCTGATCTTTGAAGTATTTCTGGAGGATCTGTGGTCGGAGCCGGTCAGGTCTGGTCAGTTCCGGTCGGGTCCATTTGTGCAGCGTTAATCAGACAGACTGGAGGTAGACAACAGATGCTGGTAGGAGTGAATCATTCTGCACAAAACACACCACATGTCTGGGATATACAGTCAACTCAGTCGAGACACAATACCCACATAAACATGACAAAATGGCAAAAACACCCAGTGGTGTGTGATTGCTCACATCTACATGTGCTCAAAGAACGTAGAGGAAAACACAATGGCTGCCACATCTCATGATGATTGTGACATTCACTGATGCCAGATGGGTTTATCTTAGTCATCCTCCCAGTGCCAACTGTGTCATTCTTTCTCTTGTTTTCTAATTTTTTTGCTTTTTGTGTTCCTGGAAGCTAATTTGGGAACGGACCCAGACAGCAGTGAATCAGTTGGACACCAGGCCCTAAGATAAACGGCAACCCGTAGCTTTCTGTTGGCTAATGCTGTGTGTACATGAGCTGTGTGGGCTTTAGCGTGGGTCAGAGGGTGGCTGTGTGCGTCTGCCAATACGGAAAAGACCCTTTACCTTCACCTCAGGGGCTCCGAGTCATTTCCAGCACCTCTGAGAACATTTCACACATTCGTTATATAAAAAAAAAAGCATTTAGTCAGACACACACACACACACACACACACAATTGTTAACATCTTGTGTTTTACCCCCACTGCTCTGGAACAGCAGGCACACACACACGCATGCACACACACACACGACAGGTTAATTAAACAAAGGTTGCCAAAGCCATTTCCAAGGGGATATTTACACTTTTTGTATTTATTTGTCCTTTTTTCAAATATTCGATTTATGTCTCAGATTTACTGGAAACGCATGCTTACAACTGCCAAGGAAAGCATTTGGGTCCACTTTAAAAATGATATGAGGCCAGACAGACTGTGAGATGAAAGGAGTCACGGTGAAACAAACAGATCCCACTGAAATACAATAATACAGATCAGAATGGGAGGGGAACACAGGAGGAGGACATAAAAAAAAAAAAAAAAAGAAAGGAAGGAAAAATTTGCTTGTGTTCATTTGTGGCAGTAAATCTCAACCAAATTACCCAAGACAACGAGCAATGGTCCGATGGTGAAAGTGCCTGAGAGGTTGTGTGCTGTGATGGCTGCATGGATGGATGAGAGGGGAATTGTGTGAGATAATAAACTGTTAGAAGCTTGCCCATCACTTTTCAGGAATCCTAGCATTCAACAATCAGCAGTGTTAACATAAGCGCTGCCAGGGGCGGCTGCCTAAGTGAAGGTTTGTAATCTGATTGTCTGGAATTTAAGTGCAGTATGTTGAAAGAGAGTGACTACATGTGTCTGTGTGAGTGAAAGTCTGCCTGGTACAGTCACGAGCTGCGAGCGTGTGGTGAAGCCTTAAACAGGCGCTGCAGCGGGGTGAAGGGCCAGAGGTGAAAGTAACGAAATAGTACAGTACTCACGTTACTGTAAGAGTTGCTTTTATAGGTACTGTTGTTTCTTGAATAATATTTCTGAATCAGTAATTTCACTTGTACTTGAGTATGTTTTAAAAGAAGTAAATTGTGATTTTTTGTTTTAAAATGTTTAATGGACATTATGAAACTACAAAAAAATAAAATGACTAGACAACAATCAAATGCATCACATCTTACCCGGCATTATTAAACATAATGCAAGGCACTAAAACAGCATTGAATGCCAGTTAATTTCTCAGTTTTAGAATTCATATATTTAGCTATACTTAGTTGCTTAATTGGACTGATTTGTGTCATTTTTTAAAAAAAATAGTTTTACTTTTTGACAAACCCTTTATTTTATACAGATGCCTTTGTGGAAAATAAATGAAGTGAAATTGTACATGATTTGGTCTCTTCTTTTTAAGTTTATACACGAGATGTTTACTGTATGGCAAGATGTATTACCATAAATAAATGAGGGGGTGAAAGTAACTAGTAACTTTTACTTTGAGTACTATTCAATTGAGCAACTTTTTCCTTGTACTTATGCATTTTATGTATGACTGACTTGTACTTGTACTTGTAATTTCAATCAAGTAACAAAACTTCTACTTGAATAGGAAAGATCAGCACTCTGATGAAGGGGCAGCAGTGGCTGGACGATGGCAAAATCCAGCAGCATTTTCTTATTTATGACCTATAAAATCCCATGTAATTGGGTGGTTAACTTTAATGGGTAAAGGGAGAAATCCCTCTTTGTCTTCCACTTGAATTGTTTCCACATTAAATGGAGTGACTGTCAAAATAAGATGTCATTCTTGAGATCACTACTGCCATCATCACACATTTGACCCAAACAACTAATACAGAGTGGATTTTTTTAATTTTTTAATTTTTTTTAATTTTTTTAAATCAAGCTGTCTTAAATGTTTTTAGCACAAATTAAAAAAAAAACTGTGAAGATTTTTTTTTGCATCATTCATTTTACGGCTGTGGCTTTAATGAACCCTGCCAGCCCAAGAGATTAAAAGTGTTGTCAGGGTGCTACTGTTAAATGAAGACTGACATTCACGGTCTACAGTTGGTTTGTTCGCTGTGCCATTGTTGCCAGAATTGATTCCATTTTTCTTCATCAAACAAGGATGAGAAATCCTTAAATTCCTTAATGGTAGATTTTTTATTTTTTTATTTTTTATTTATTATTTTGTTACTCATGTTTCTACTTTTAACGAGAAAATGAAGCATAACACGATTCATTGAGACATTCAGGAAATACTTTTGCACAGCTGCTAATAGTTTTCTATCTGCAAATGGGTTTTAGAATGCTAATGATGTAACCTTCATGAAAACATGAAGTCATCCTATTGTAGGGATCAAATAGCAAGTCATTCTCAGCTTTTGTAACCCACTAGCTTTATCTTGCAAAGGGTCCCAGGGGTCAGATGGTGACGATATCAAATGGCTAACGCTTAACCCTTTCTACTCCTGATGTTTGAGTGCAGGATTTTTGCTAAAGCAATGTAAATCCAATGCTTCCCACCCCCCTAAGCTATTTATAATCACTTTTACAGTTAGGTCACTTTCAATAATAATGAAATGCAGATCTAGTACAGCTGTTATCAATAAACAAGCTTTTTTTTTTTTTAAAGTGTGTGTTTTCACTTTATTGGAAATACATTTGTAAATAAATAAATAAATAAATAACATTTTAAAAAGTTTACTTTTTGAGCATTTGTTGGAATTCTTAGGCCAGGTTTCCTTTCCACAGCTATCTCCATATTAACCCTGCGATAGCTAAGCAACATGTCCAGTATGACAGGATAAGTGCCTAGTGTAATTGATCAAATGTATAATAATAATAATAATAATAATAATAATAATAATAATAATAATAATAATAATAATAATAATAATAAATACTAACTAAATTATTAAGTCATCTTACTGTAATTTGGTTTTTAATCTCTAATACATTTGTAAAAAATGTAATTTCAAAACCAACCTAATAATGTGGTTCTTTTTGTTTTTTTTTTTTTTACCAATCAGGTCATTTTACTGCATTACAACTGCGATATCCAGGATAAGGCATGTGTGACAATCCCTGGTTGTGTTTACACCTATTGTTTTTTTCACAGCATTTACTTTCCTTTTTTCCCCTTTTTCAATCTTAATGTATATTATTTTACAAACTAAATGCAACCCCATGTTTGCTACTGAGAGTGGGACAAATCTGAGTATATCTGAAAACATCTTGAGATTCTTGATTCATTTTATTCCTTCATCACAAAGCCGTAGCCCACTGTGAATCATTACGTCGGCCTATTAAAGAGGCATTCCAATTTGTAGACGCATGATGGAGCTTGAGGGCAATTATCAGGCTGGACAACTGCTGCCCTGCACCATTCACCAGTGACAGGGCACTTTTATACTGGTTAGTTGTTCTGGGATTTGTACAAACATGCAGAGGCATTTATTGCATGAACTCTCAGTCATGCTCTCTGACTGTACAAAGAGTTATTCACATTAGGATTTACTGTTAGAGGTAAATTATGCAATAAAGAACATTATTATTGGTGATGCACAACCTCTATTGTACATGTTCTTTTGCATGGCACACCCTGTATGATAGTGGTTCTCAAACCTTTTTGGCTCAAGTACCCCCTTTCTCTTACTTTTGAATCCAAGTACCCCCTTTCCCCGACTACAACATTTTGCTCAGAACACTATGAAACAACATCTATAGCGCATAAGGATGTACTGAAAAAGTGATAACACAGATTTCAAGAATCTCATTTTGTAAATGAGTGGAATAAAACAGTATTTAGTGGCTCCTGAATAGATTTATTTCTAAAGTTTCTTTCATTTAAGGTCATCTCCCTCCTGATGTGGGACAAAGAATGATCCTTGTAATTTCAGTTCATGTCCTAATTATTTTAGCGTATTTTGTTGTTGCTTCTCTGTTGTTTTTATTTTTCAGTATATTTTTCTCATATTTTGTGTGTTTTTGTTATTGTTTTGTGAGTTTCTGTATAATATTTAGTATGATTTAAACTAAAAATAAACATCATAAAACCACATATTTTTAATGCTTTCATTAGTTACATTTCCCCTCTCTATCCCTCTCAAGTACCCCAATAGTGCCATTGTATACCCCCATTTGAGAAACATGGCTGTATGAGACACTCTGTACCGGTTTGAGCTTGTATAATATAAGTAAAAATGCACATAAGCTAGTGTATATGACCATGTTTCAATATGCAGTTATCCTTGAAGTTGGAGAAGAGAAGAGCTGAGGGCTTTGTCCCATTGTGACAACTGCAGATGGCAGCATATGACTACAGCCATTGAAGCCAATGGAAGCCTTGACATCCTCATCTACACACATTCATTACTAAGTTTCTGGAATTCCACGTTGACAGAACAAGAACTCATTTATGAGTCAAACGGTGAGGTCTTGAGGTTGGCCGGAGCTACTATTAAACCAGTTACTCCTTTTAGTGCTGCTACTTGTTCGACTCCCCTCAGGCATCAGGTCACAGTGACCCAGACAACATTCCCATAGCGAGCCAAAGAAGACACAATCCACACTGGAAGCCCTTTGGCAGCAGAGCTGAGGCTGAAGCTTGGCTGCTGATAATGGCTGACACGTTTGTTGTTTTTTTTTACCAGAATCAAATACACCCTCACATCGAACCACATTCATGATACAGTAACGTCGACATCATCATCATCATCACCACCACCACCATCATTATCCTCATCAGCAGCAGCAGCATCCTTGTGTGTGCTGGCCTCAGGAATATCTTGGCACTCTTCAGGTTGGAGCAATTATGCAATCTGAGCCATTCGTGGTAAGATTCTGTGACATCAGGATATCACAATGCTTTCACTGAACAAATAAGTCAAAGCATTAAAGGGGAGAAAGATGACCTCATCTGAAGACACTTCAAAGGTAGAAGGAATATCTGCAGAGAATGGGCTGTTTTTAACAAACCGATACGCACAATTCTGAGCTTCTATTTGTCTCTCGCTTTACAATTTAATTATAAATGAGTTCTCAGCATGAAACGTGACGTTTGACTGTTAGCCTGTTGGATATGATGTGTACAGTTATGTCATGTGCATCCCTAATACTGAGAAACCCTGTTTCAGGGATGGCACATGAAATAGATGTTCAAAGTTCATAGACTCATGATTTTTTTGGGGGAGTTAACAATAGTCACATTATAGTTGCTGCTAAGTGAATGGATGCATTCAATCAGCTATGCACAGCTTCTTCCTTTAATATATATCTATATTAAAAAAAAAAAAACTTTAGTTGAAGTCACAACATTGCTATAATGACATCATGTTAAAACTAGTCTGTAGGTCCACGTGATTTTTAAGCTCATATTTCCCATCCCATCCATGGACCTAAAGTCCAAAATCTTGCAAACCAAATAGAGTTATCAGTTCAAGGACAACCTGCGCTAAGTAAAGTTTCATGCTCCCTGCCTGGAAGTTTGATTCCCATGAAAGCAAATGCTTTTGGAAAATGTCCGTGAGCTTTGGCTGTGTCATGTATTCTTCGTGATTCTTTAGTTCCATGGATTCATGGACATGATACAAGTTTGAGCCCAAAATAGTGAAGATAGTGAAAGAGTGATGTTAAGAAGAGCTGTTGGTTCTTCAGGCTATCAATCAGCTAGCCCACATGCCAAACCTTTTGTAGCATTCAATTTGGTCCACAAGAGAAAGTAAAAATCACAGAGAAAGCATGAATCATTGTGTAAAAGAAATGTAACAATATTTGCAGGAGCTCTCTGTTGAAAAAAACCCAAAAAATTCTTACGTTTTCATTTTCCTAGAAATTACTACACAACATTTTCCTTAATTAAATAGAAATTGGTCACAAATCTAAGAAATTTAAAGTTAAGACCCTGTTGAGACTGATAACTGTCACTTATGTATTTAATGTATACATACAAGAGCAAACTAGGGCACAATCATATTTAAAATACTGTACATAAGATCAAACTGCTCCGTATTTGGTCCCTGAACTAAAATGAGTTTGACACCCCTGATATAGCCTATCGATTCATTGATTGATTTGAATAAATGCATTAACAACAATGGGCAGTAATTTGCAACACATACAATGATGCAGCTATAAAAAGCAAGAAAGCGCCCCAAAGTATTTGTGACAAGGTACGGAAAGAGACAATCTATTCACCTTTTAAACACACTTATCTTTGTTAATAGGGAAAGGTATGTTCAGGTGTCTTTCTTCTGGAGACTGGCAGTTGACAGACGAAACATGTCATTATATTATTCAAAAAGAAGACAAAAATAACTTACTGGAAGCATTACATGGAAGTCAAGAACACATCAAAGTGATCAGCGGACACTTCTGAAGAAGACTGGCAGTTGACTGTTGAAACATGTCAGGAAATCAAAGGAAATTTCCTGAATGAATGAAACCTTAACATATTATTCAAAAAGAAGACATAAAGAACTTGCTTGAATTAATAGGGAACAGGCCTATCATAGCTACTCAGGACAAAAGGAAAGGCACACCCCGCACAAGATTCCACTTGCCTTGATGTTAATATATTGGACAGTAGGATGATCCCATGTTCCAATATGAGAACATGTGAACACCATTTTTCCTTTCTGCCACGTTGGACCCAACAGGTCACTTTGCTTTGAGATGGCCAATTTACTTTAAAGGAGTTCAGCCTTCAGTGTAAAAAAACATGTTTTCTTCTTTCAGTGAAAAGGGGAAGTGGAAGTAAGTGTTTCCCCCAAAGTATAATCAAAATGTGTGTCTTTGCTGTTTTCCACAAACCCTCATCAGGTCACATGAAGGTTGTTTTTTAACCATAGTGGGTTTCTTTCTTTTTCTTTTAAATTATTTGATCCAAATAGAAGTGCAAGTGTGCATCTTGTTAGTTGTCAGATGAAAAGATTATTGGTTTTACTTTTTGTCCCTAACCTTAACCCTAACCCTTCTTTACCCTAACCCCAAACCCTACCTAACTCCACTAGATCCCCCAAACCTGGAAAGAGCCAGATTGATGTGCAGCCCTCCCTCTAACTCGAGTTCTCCACATCGATCTGGGTCTGTGTCTGGAGAATCCTTTTGGAACCAGTGAGGGACATGAACAGAATGCTTGAAGCTGATTTGTTTTAGCCAATCACACGGTAACAAATGATAATGTTGTCATCGGCATGCGCCGCACAGACGCTGCTACAAAAACAACAAGGCTATGCTGGTGAAAACCTTCTTTTGGGATAGTAATGCTGCGGTCATTATGTCGTTGAGTGACTTTTGCCATTTTTGCAACACGAGTATGTGAGTTAAGGGCACGTTAACCATCCTCCTGCGTTGACATCTTTCTATTTTTCGGCTCCAATTTTGCTTTGGCGCTTCTGCCTTTGTCACACCCGGATATCCCGCCCTAAACCACAACACTGTCTAATGATTGGCTCTAATCGGTTCGGTTCGGATTCGAAAGGCAAATATGGGAACAGCACAAGATGGATTCTGGTGTTTGTGAACACAAGGAGAATCCATCTTGCAGGCAAGTTTAGATCCTATGGAACTAATAAATAATCCAAACTGCATTTTCATTTTCTCCTTCAAGGTTGCTGATTTAACTTACTTAAAATGATAAAGGAAATTACATTTAAGCTTTAATTTTCAAAAGATGGCCCAGGGGTCATTACATTTTCGTTTTTATGCCCCACCCCCCGCGCAATGTGTAACATGATTTAAAGTGGACGGAGTGACGTCAGTGGCAGCTTTTCTTTGGAGTTTGTTGAGTTTACCTGCACCAAACATGGCACTCCTTGACGCTATTGTGCATTCCTTGGTAGAATTCTCTATGTATAAGTTAATATAACTGGTATATGCGTCAGGAGGTTGTTGAAGAAGAAAATGCTACAACCTTCAATGCGTTAGCCTTTCTGCTAATGCATTTTAATTTTCAAATTTTCCATTTCAAACTGAATTTTGTTACCTATTTGCTGGGTCATCTTTTGGAAATTAAAACTTAAATGTAATTTTCTTTGTCATTCTTGAGCAACCTTGAAGAAGAGAATGAAAATTTCTGTCAATCCATTTTAAATTGAAATGTGGTACAGATATGCTTCCATAAGATCCCTCCACCTAACCCAAAAAATGTTCTTCCTTACCCTAATCCTAACCTTCCCTTCCCCCCGCGTAACCCTAACCCCAGATACCCCGAACCCTACTCTTCCCCATCCCCCTCCTGCATATCCCGGTATGAGCACTTTATCGTTTATGTCCATATTTATATTATATATTTTTATGAAATGTTTTAATTGGGTGGGGCAGTAATCTGTTTTTTTTTTTAATCTTACAGGAAGCTACAGACCCTCTCGTCTTTTATTGAGTCCTGGTGCTTTTATTTGAGTTTTTTTTTTTTTTTTTATTAATTTTGTTCTTTTATTTCTTGGTTTTAAGTTTCTCTTTTATTTTGATTATACTACTTTCACTCTACTGTGGAGTAGGAAGGTGCTCCTGTAGCTTTTTACTTGTCTATCCGCACCTAACCCTCACCTTAACCCTAAACTTTTGTTACCCTAACCCTAACCCTACCTAACCCCACTAGATTCCTCCACCTAACCCAAAAATATGCCAACATCGCTCCAAAGGTGTCATAATTTAGCGAACGGCACTTGACCTCCTTTATGACACCTTATGACAGCTTAAAGTCAGCTTTATGTATAAAACTTCAAATAAAGTGTTACCAAATCATTTGTTTACACCATTATGAGATGTTTATTCATTGTCTTTATCAATGAACTTAATTCATGAATGGGTTATTTTGAAAATCCAACTCAAGGTCATGAAGCACAGGGAGGGACTGCAGAGGAGTGAACTGTTGGTTCTTTGGCAGAATGGAGTCCTGGAGTCTAAAATCATTCAGAGTAATGTTTGCTCATTACCTTTTAAGGCGGATTATCTGATAATCATTGGGCCCCAAAGACAGCAACTCAGTATCTATGTCGAAATGTCCTGGTACACGTCCGCTCTGAGTGGGAGATGGTTTTGTGCTGGAAGCAGAACTATAAATGTGAGCTGATCTGCTTTGTGTTCTGTTCATAGCCAAGAAGCCTGTAAAAGGATGGGTACGGCAGTAAAATGGTTTCACTTTAATCAGGTCTGGACTGGTTGGCCTCACTGTGTGCATTTATTAACTCTAAGAAATGCCTGAACAGCTACTAAATGTTATCATTATTATCTGTGGTTATTATGCTTTAGTAGCATTGCTTCGCTTTCACTTGTGCTAATTGAGGTTCATTCCTCAGTGTATTTGAGAGCGCTGCCAAAACTAACATGAATGTTGGAGTCAGTAAAGCGTCAATGAATGAAGACTGAAGGCCATCCAAATGATTCAGAATGACATTTTGTGCGTCATGCTTATCATGGGAGCGAGTACTGAACAGTCGCTGCAAATTGTCACGCAATGATCTTAAGACAGACATTGGTAACTGGCGGCCCCGGGGCCACATGTGGCCTTTGGTTTAATTTTATGTGGTTGCAAACATAAAAACACAGAATTAGAGAAAAATGTAAAAAATTTTACAAAAAGTGAAAAAATACACAAAATGACACCAAAATATACTAAATTATAGAAATAGACACAAACAGACAACAAAGATACACAAACTGACTCCAAAAACACAGAAAACAACAACAGAAAAATGCAAAATGACTCCAAAAACAAAACATATGCATATGTGACAAATCAACAAAAAAAAAATAAAAAAAAATAAATAATGAAAATACCCAAAATGGGAGGATAATAGACAAACTGATACTAAAAACACACACAAAAAATCCTTTGTTCTTTCCTGTTTTAATGCTCAGTTTGATCGTTATTTGAAATGCTGACACACATTCTCATAATGTCGGAAAATGATCAGATCAGACAATCACAGGTTTTAAAAGCAAAGACAGAATATTCACATACAATACTGATAGATTAGCAACTTCAAATCCAGGCTGTTGAACTGGATCTTCCAACTTTGGGTGTGTGGTGACAGTTCACACACATCCACTCTTATGTTCCTTGTAGAGATACCAAATAATATGACATTTCAGTTTTAAGCCTGTGGAGGGAAGTTATTGCACATGCAGTCACTCAAATATCATGAAAGCTTAACACATAATAAACAGCAAACTACATCACTACCAGTGTTTGAACCCACAACCTGCAGACAGCTACATTTTGGGTTAAGGGTTCATATGTGACAGAACAAATATCATATTGCAACAGTGCTTCACTGGTTTCAGGGAGCTTCCTCTTCTCTTCAGTGTGTGGGCAACGCATTTCTCTTTCATAATGGGAAGCGAGGTCAGAATAAATGCTAAGCTTAAACAATCCAGTTTGCTGCTGCTTACCACTGCATCATCAACTCGCCTATTTTTGAGACAATGTCCAGACGGCTTTGACTCACTCCTCGAAAAAAAAAAAACAATCATAGTCTGAAAAACACATAATTTTTGGTGCTTTGAATACCATCTAAGTGCTTTCAAAATAAAGCAAACGAAAACACAGCCAATACTGTATGTCTAAGTGTGATTTGTGTGTTTGTAGAAGTTGAGGAAATATTTGCACAGTCGTTCTTGAGGGATGGTGTCATCATGTGTGTATCGGCATTGAATTTATTCAACCAAAACAATAAGGCTTGAAAATAGCATCACTTAACCTTTGGGCTAAAGTTAGCAAATCTAAAGAGTTTCTCTTTCTTCACAACAACCTTCAAAACTATAGCCACTCAAATCTGGTCAACAGGAAAATGTTTTCTTTTCCTTTTTTTTGTTTTTGTTTTTTTTGTTGCCCAAAATAAATGATTGAATATTTAAAAAAAAAAAATACAGGAATGCAAAATAAAACATTGGACCTGCAAAGAAGTCTTTTCATGCATTGGACTAACTTTGACTTTATTACTCACACAATTAAAACATTCTTTTCATTAAGCAACATGGACAGTTACAGTCACAGTCATTCTTACGACCAGCTAAAAACACAAATGAAGCTTACAATTAATGGTGTTCCGATCCGATATTGATATCAGATATCGGATCGGAACACAATGAGAATCGGATTATATCAGACTGTGTCTAACATTTTGAATTGGATTTAATGAGGTTATTTTTTTAAGTTTTTCTAATGTATTTTATTCTATTGTTAAATATTGTTTTGTTTAATGTTAAAATGTACGTAACCTATTGGTTAATAATATATGGATGAGTTTTTCCTCATACCTACTGTTGCTGTCTCTTAATAAAGTCTTTTCTAACATTACGCAATTATGTTCAATATGTAAGGCTGCATTTCCGGTATCAGAAGTAAAAAAACATTTTATCGTGTCTCCCATATTTAAAAGATATGTTTTTATATTTGGGCTTGAAACGTCGTTACCAGAGCAGTGAGGCAACAACCCAAATTATCGCACGACCATTTCATCCCCATCATCGAGTTTAAACAATTCAATAAAAAATTTTGAATGTACTAACTATACCAATGTAGCTGGCTCAAATATTGCAGGGCTTGTTTAAAGGAATCGCATCAAATTCATCCCAATCAGGGACTTTCTCTTACTCTAACAGGGATTTAAGACTTCCACATGGTCCAAAGAACTACTCGTGTTCTGACAAAAGGTTAATGGGTTATAAGGGGAGAGCACATATCTGCCATAAAGGGACGGAACAAAAAGAATCACTCAACCTTCCACTTCTGCGAAAAGACAGGTTGCTGCATGATCAATGGTCATTTCATAATGTTGTGTGAGTGTCAATGATCTCCTGTGTTTGACACGAGCGGACATATTAGCTCAGCCAACAGATCTTATCGAGACTCGGGTTAATCAGTGACATGGCAGCGGTATGCTCGGTCCTCTGTTTCCAGAGGGGTGAATGCTAATCAAACATCTGTATCATACAGGGGCGTCGGACTGGGGGGGGGGTAAGGGGTACTGATTACCCAGGGCCCAAGGCAGGGGGAGCCCTTAGAAGTCTGTTTTATATATACTGTATGTATGAAAATGTATTTTAAATATTTTGAGATTATTTATAATGAAAAGGACCCTGTGTGAAAACAAGCTGGTTGTGGAGGGTTGTGCATGAGTTTGTGCCTTGCACTCCACTAAAACTTTCTAAAAATGCTTTAAAAATAAATAAAAATGTATGTAACTTAATATTAAAACCGTTTTTGACAAACGAGGAATCCCACACAACATTTCCGTAAATCGTCAGCCCATGCAAACTACAACGCAGTGGTGTAATTTAACACCTTTAGATGAAAACCATTAAACACAACCACTTCATCCATCTAAGCCACTGTAGAACATCAGGCTGACTGGACCATAAGCCAACCTTGGCTTCACGTCGGTATCAGCGAGCCTCGGCTGCCCATGACCCTGTCACCAGTTCACCATTTTTCAATCTTTGGACCTCTTTTCACAGATACTAAACAGTGCACGATAGCAACACGCCAGAAGAGCGCCAGCTTTAGTGATATGTTCCTCAATCACATTCCTACACCTGTCAGGTCAACTTTGATCAGAACATTCAAACATCACCAACGTTTGTCCCTTTGATAGAGGCAATGATTTATCACTTACTGGTGTATTCACACAAAAAAAAAAAAACAGTCTTGTATTTTACAGTATGTGTTCGAATAGTTCAATTAAGCAATGTTGTTTAAAATAGTGATTTGAATTGTTCTGAAATCAAACATCAGTTATTTTAAAATCAGTTCAGGCATCTTAGAATACACAGTTGTTAAACATTGTTGTTATACTCACTTTACAGCTTCCAATCAATAACAGTGGTTTGTAATTCCAATTGTCATTTTCCTATAGTTAGAATAGAATAGAATAGAATAGAATAGAATAGAATAGAATCCTATTATTGTCATTGTACAAGTACAATGCAATTACACATACCCCTCCCAAAAACATTCAACTACACTTCAAAGATTCAAGCCAAACAGACACAATCATCATAAAAAAACAATACAATGTACAGTAAAAAGTCTGTAGGAATAAAAAGTCCATCAGTTATAACAGTTAATCAGTACAAAAGTTCATCAGTGTAAAAGTGCATGGGTTTAAAATATTAAAAAAGAGACAAATTGCTTGACAAAAACAAGCATACACACAAATAAACACCATACCGAAGAGCGCCGCCATTATCTCGATATTTAACTATGGAGTTCTTCTATTCTTCAAAACTTTTTGTCTTTTCTTGCCCCTTGTTAATATTTCAAACTACCATGCTGCGTCCTGCTTCCTGGTATAGAGTGTGATGTTCATCATCTCTTGTATTCAATCTGCCTAGGTGTGGAGCTTTGTACACACCCAAATGGGCTTTGCTCCCACCCTGCACAGATTTGTTTTAGTTTGGGTTAAATAAATAAACCTAAACCTACACCTACGATAATTAAGAAAAATACATTGACAAAAGTTCCTCTCTTGAAATGCAGGACTAATTTCAGGTTGTTGTTGTTGTTGTTGTTGTTGTTGTTGTTGTTGTTGTTGTTGTTGTTGTTGTTGTTGTTGTGTCTTACCATTTGCTTCACATTTTTTTAAACGTAATACATACTAATCAGGAAACTGATTAGGATGCCTCCCGGTCCGACGCCTCTTTGGTGAGGGGTTCAGGGCATGTGCTACTGGAAGGAGACCCAGAGGAAGAGACCAGGGCAGTGTTCGAAATGGCGTACACCGTACTGTACATTACAAACTCAAAGAGGATATACTGTTTACTATATAGTATGGTTTGGATGATGACCGTTTCCACTGAAGTATACTTCCAAGTTTCCCAAGATGCAATTTGAATCTACAACAACAAAAACCTGAAGCACACTGAGACTACATGTAAATATCTCTGTTATTTTGACACCTTTGAAAGTTCTAAAATAATTTTAAGCACAAAAGTGACCAAGTAGAATATCAACACGTGGTCATTTGGTCCATAAAACTTGCTGAAACCCATTTCATGCTGACATTTCAGAGATTTTTGGAGACCCACAATTGTGTTACTGACAAAACTTCCGGTTAACTTCGTAACAAGAGCCCTATTTACAAAAGGGTTAAAAAACAAATGGAAGACAAAAAGAAATGCTTTTATTTTGAAAAGGTTGTGTTTGACTTTTGGCTTCAAGCCCATCCCAGGATGATTTTGGATTCCGCTCACAATGCATCATGATATATTATACATCTGGGTATTTCTCATGTAAGCAGGGTCGGATTCACTTAAGGTTTAGGGGTATTAAAACGTGCGCAAATGTCACTCCATGCACCAATAAGTTGTACTAAACCCAGGGAATCAGGAGTGCGGCTGCATTTTGCAATGCAAACTCAATCCATTTGGCGCGTTTCCTTCTAATGAACATGTATAGTAGGCGGAGCTCACAAGGAGAGCAAAAATATGGGAGGAGGACATGCAAAGAAATGAATGCATTGGGCACAGTGCAATTCATCAAATCTAGAACTGTTTGCTGTGATTGTTTTAGCACAGGAAAACAGTACGACTGACAAGCAGGTGCAAACACACACGCAGAGATCCACTGCAGTAAATGTTGACACAAAACATGCAGCAGAGATGGAAAAAAGGCTCCAGTGAACCTTTCTAGTATAATCTTTTCATACTAGTTGATGTGAATGCACCATACCTACTAATTTTGACATCAGACTTAGTATGAGTAGTACGTTAGTATGCGATTTCAAACACAGTCTAAGTCTGTCAGCTGGCCTGGGATATCCCGGGAAGAGCTGGACGAAGTTTCTGGTATGGAGTGAAGTCTGGGTCTCCCTGCTTAGGATGCTGCCCCCGTGGCCTGACCACAGATAATCATATACTTGTTTTTATTTGGCTGATATCGGACCGATATCAATATTGGTTTGGGACACCCTAATCACTACATGTGTGTTCTTTTATAAATGAGAAAAATCCTTTTACCCTATTTCTGGATAAGCAGGTAGAAAAGATGTTGCTCCACGTCATCCACTTTGTTACTGCTGTTTGCTGTAACAAAATTATTAGCAACTTCTTGTATAAAGAACCAGTATGAAGTCTTCTTGGCAGGCAAGCAAACATTTATTTTTATGCACCATATAAAACCAAACTTGTTTATTGGGCTGACCAGCAGTAGTTGTTTAGCTTGTGGAAAGTATAAAGTGTGTTTATGAGTGTGTGCGTCAGGGGTAAGTTTGAGTCAGGTGGACATTCTTGGGGTTGAAGGTCAAGCGCTCACAGTGGTTTTATGGCCCACGGCTTTGGGTGAGCGAGACACATACGCACATCCGCAGCCAGTCACTACCAGCACCCAGAAAAACCTGTGAAAAGCTTGTGTCACTAATGGATTCCATGGACGGTCGTTGTTTTTCAGCAGCACTGTATCCATTCAGCTCCCGTTTGTATTAGTCACAGAGATACATTAAAAAGAGCTCCTTATTTACAGCATGTCATTTAACTTTCAGACAGCAGGATGTTTCATGGATTCAAACATTTCCTGTTGTGGTGTTTACTGAGGATGTCTCTTTGTGCATTATGGGAGTGCATGCCATTTGGGGTGAGTGCTCTGGTCTTCCCGGCACACTTATTTCATCTCAGGAGAGCATCAGAGAAAAGACAAGGCAAAGGCTCAGCTAAAGGATATTAGATGAGCAGATTCATTCATAATAATTTTCAAGCTTCAAACCTTTTTTTTGCATTTTATTTTCCCAAACTTTGCAGTAAATCAGCATATCGTTTTTTGTGAGCAATACTCATCAATGCATCTGCAAGCTTTTCCTTCCCACGTTAGGTTTTTCATCTATCAAAGACTTTTCAACAAAAAAAGTGAAAAATAAATAAATAACTGAATAAAAAAATCTTATGGTTTCTTTATGTGTGATCTCACGTTTTGTAATGGACAGTGTTTAAAAAAAAATGCCACTCTTTTCTACTTGCTTTAGGTCTAGGATCTATGCATGTAGATGAGAAGTTCAGGACCATGGACAGAGGCTCAGACAATCACTACGTCTGTTATTGGATGCCCTGCGGCTGGAGCCTCCCTTTTCCTCTAATCATCAGCACTAATGCCAAAACATTACTGCTGTCAATGAAATGCAAGCCTCCTATTCCCACAGACTGATGCTGCAAAAGAGCAGTGACATGATGAAATTCTGCATTATCAAGCTAACCTAATTTCTCCCTTTCTTTTAGTTTATATTGTATTTATCAGGACATTTATTTATTAATAATATTGACTGGATTGAGCATTGTGAATGGCTTCAGTGTGTTTCATGGCGCCACTGTGAGTAATGGTCACGTTTTCCCAGACAGCCAGTCAGACAGTTTGAAAGTGGAGCAAACTGAGATAAGTCAGTCTGCACATGTGTTCTGTTTGATGAACGCTGCACAGGGCCAAGGTTTATGCCACTGTTTTATTTTGCCTTCATCTACTGACATTGGGCCACATATTTTTCTCTGATTTTAAAAATTGGATTGAAATAAATGTAGATAATTTAATGACAACAAAGACGTTCACAAAATAGAAAAATGAGTGAAAAAGTCGAGCTGCAACAGCTTTTCTTTTGCCCTATCACTTGATGAATCACTGGATGATCCACACTGAATTTAAGTGGACTGCACAAACTTTTCAGCAAATAAGGAAGGAAGTAAACCCAAGTGAAATGGTCTCTCAGTAGTTACTCAACAGATTTTTGCAAGAACCAAAATTTTGCTGATCCCACATTTAAAAGTGCAGTTACACAGAAAACATCAAAAAAGCACATCTCTGAACACCAGGGTTGTCCCGTGAGTCCAAAATGTTATCATACAATTACACTGACTTTATAATTTAACCTCTGAAAGACATTTATGTAACCATTTTAGAAATATTCACTTATAGCTAGAAAGTACGTTTGTCTGATGAGTGATCTTTGATCTTTAATGTTTGACTTTAGCTGGTTGGACAAGAGCATCCAATGAGGTCAAAGTTTACTCAAAACAGTCATTTTGAAAACTTTCACTTAAATACATTGTCCTTTAAATTTTCTTATTATTTCTAGTCTTTTCTTTCTTTCTTATTATCTTTAAATCCTATGTCCATCTTTTATTTATCATTTTATGTATTGTAGTGTGTTAAATTGTCTTTATCCCCTTAAACCAGGGATTCTCAAACTGTTTGGATCCAGGGTTCCCTTTACAGGTCAGAACATTTTTCAACTAAACACAATTTTTCTGCCATTTGTAATTCTAAATGCAATATAGGAATAATCTGTTCCTTGAATGTTTTTAATTAAGAGTCAATAACGTATAAGGATTTTCACCGCATTATATTTCATAAAATGGGCGTCGTCATAAAAAGTTTGCATGAATATTATGATGGAAATAACAATGAGAATTTTATACACGAATAAATAACCATATGAAATCATGCCAAATAGGACAGACGTTTTTGACACTAAGTAATGTTTTTATTAATTCAAAGTGAATGCATATATAGGAGAGGTACGATATACAGTGGTGTGAGAAAGTGTTTGCCCCCTTCCTGATTTCTTACTTATTTGCATGTTTTCAACACTAAATGTTTCAGATCATCAAACAAATTTAAACATTTGTCAGAGATAACACAAGTAAACACAAAATTAAGGGTTTTATTAATGAGGAAGAAAAAAATCCTGTGTGAAAAACTGTTAAAACCCCAGCTCCTGTTAAAACAATGTTCTCAATCTAGAAATCACTTAAATAGGACCTACCTGACAAAGTGAAGGAGACCAAAAGATCCTCAAAAGCTATAGACATCATGCCGAGATCCGAAGACATTCAGGAACAAACCAGAAAAAAAGTAATTGAAATCGATCGGTCTGGAAAAGGTTATAGAGCCATTTCTAAAGCTTTAAGACTCCAGCGAACCACAGTGAGAGCCATTATCCACAAATGGTGAAAACATGGAACAGTGATGAACTTTACCAGGAGTGGCCGGCCGACCAAAATTACCCCAAGAGCGCAGCGAGGACTCATCCAACAGGTGACAAAAGGGTTGGGTTAGAAGAACTACAGGCATCACTTGCCTCGGTTAAGGTCAGTGTTCATGACTCCACCATAAGAAAGACTGGACAAAAAATGGCCTGCATGACAGAGTTCTAAGACAAAAACCACTGCTAAGCAAAAAAAACCAAAAAACTTTAAGTCTCGTTTCATTTTTGCCAGAAAACATCTTGATGATCTCCAAGACTTTTAAGAAAATATTCTGTGGACTGACGACACAAGTTGAACTTTTTGGAAGGTCTGTGTTCCATTACACCTGGCGTAAGCACCCCATTTCAGAAAAACAACATCATACCAACAGTAAAATGATGGTGTGATGGTCTGGAGCTGTTTTGCTGCTTCAGGACCTGGAAGACTTGCTGTGATAAATGGAAGCATGAATTCTGCTGTCTACCAGAAAATCCTGAAGGAGAATGTACGTCCATCTGTTCGTGACCTCAAGCTGAAGCAAACTTGGGTTCTACAGCAGGACAATGATCCAAAACACACCAGCAACTCCACCTCTGAATGGCTGAAGAATAACAAAATGAAGACTTTGAAGTGGCCTAGTCAAAGTTCTGACCTCAATCCTAATCAGATGCTGTGGCACGACCTTAAAAAGGCGGTTCATGTTCGAAAACCCTCCAATGTGGCTGAATTACAACAATTCTGCAAAGATGAGAGGGCCAAAATTCCTCCACAAAGTTGTAAAAAACTCATTACAAGTTATTGCAAACACTTGATTGCAGTAGTTGCTGCTAAACGTGGCCCAACCAGTTATTAGGTTTAGGGGGCAAACACTTTTTCACATGGGGCCATGTAGCTTTGGATTTTTTTTCTTCCTCATTAATAAAACCCTTCATTTCAAAACTGCATTTGGTGTTATCTGTAATGTTTAAAAGAAAAAGAAATAGATCAGGGAGGCAGAGAACACTTTTTCATACCACTGTATGTGGTACAGTACATCTTATGTTATGCATTTAAAACTTTTTTTTTAACTAAAAATAGATGTAGATGGAGAGAAAATGTTGGTGTAACGTAAATGACCCATAAATATTGACGATCTTTGGAGTATAAAGAACGGTACTAGTATTGTATATAACGTGTTTAATGTATCACCGATAAACAGAATATGTGCACGTTTATTTGGAAAACAAATTGCACTTCACAGCGATGCTGCAGTGTATCATGTCCAATATCAATATACTGTGCATTAAAGGTATGTTGTTTTATTGGTGCACTGTTCCCCATATGTAGTTATACACGTTTGTAAAGGCACAACATGAATACTCGATTTCTTTTAAATTATTTGAGGCTACAGCTGGACACCAGTTCACTGCCTTAACCATCACTGATCACAGCTCAAACGGTGTTAAAGCATGTAGTCCAACAAATTATGTTTACAACCGTTCTTCAAGTTGATCTCACAGCTGGTTTGTTGGGTACATTATGTCCTTAACATCTCTAACTGTGCAACATTTCAAAGATGTGTCCCATAAAAATAATTGTGGAAAATGTTGTTTTTCTTAACACAGCCATCCAATGTAGTAAATGCAGCAATGTAATGTCATAACCTTACAGTAGTACCCGGATGACTTAAAATCAAATCAATATGTAAAACCTTCTTTTTCTACTTAATTTCCTGCATTTGAAAGCAAAACATGTCACAGTCAAATATTTAAAAGGGATGTGTCTCCAATTGGTGAAAAATGTAAATTAGTCTTTCTGGGATTGACCCACTGTAAAACAATTTTTGTCAAATCTCTTTTATTTTTATTCTGGAGTATATGACACAGACTTGGCTCCAGACAGAGATATCTGCAGATACACAGAACATCCCGAAACACCTATGATTATACTGTTTTATTTCAAACAAATGCAATTATACGAGAAACAATAAACACAAGATTTGATGCAGATGTCTTCCCTCCAGAAAAAAAAAACAAAAAAAAAAAAACACAATAATTACATATATTACTGTGTACAGTGGGTGGGTAAGTATTAACTTATTTTCCTACATTACAGTAACAATCAAATTTTCATCCTGTTTTTCAACCATTGCTGCTGTTATTAAATACATTTTGTCTCATCTTAATATGATTTTGTTTATAAAACTTCCAAATTGTCAAAGATGTCAAAGATGTATATACATATATATATATATATATATATATATATATATATATATATATATATATATATATATATATATATATATATGTACAGTGTAGCGCCCAGCCCTAGTGATCACCTTCTCCTCTTGTATATTTGGTTGTGTGTTTGTGTACTGCTATATGTATGGATGCTTGTATGAATAAGGGAAAAGTATATTGGTCTATATCAGAGGTCACCAACCTTTCTGAACCTGCAAGCTATTCAAAGCAGTGAATAATCCAAAGGGCTACTGGTTTAATATTTCTTTTTTAAATACTAAAAATTTCACGGTTTAACCTTATTTAAAGGTTAAGATAATAAGGAAATTTAACAGTAACTTAAAATGGTAAGAAATGTTCCAACATGCAACTCTTTTTTTTCTTTATTCATGCAATTGATTACTTTTTTTACTATATTTCATAGGCAATCATGGTTCCTATTGCACTAGCCACTAACACAAGTTTTACAATTAGTTAAAAAGTCAATATTTGTGCAATTTACTAATTTTGTAATATTTTACAAAAATCCCCTGCATCTTTTTTAAAAAACACATCAAATCCTATATCTGCAACACTTAAATTTGTCCCAATGTTTCAATGAAAATAAACATTTAAAGATGGTTAACTTAATACAAAACTGACTACATCTGTCACCTGTATTGCCTGGCAAGTAAATCAGATTATGGACAAAGCTCATGGGTAATTAGTGCTCCTGTTACAATAGGCCTGAGGGCCCCTCTTGGGGTCCATACGGGCTACCTCGTGCCCGTGGGCACCATATTGGTGACCCCTGGTCTATATGTCTAAAGATGATTTTTCTCTAAATTTAAAAGGGAATTTGAGAGTGTTTTTAGCTGCCAAAGTCCAATGAAGCAAGAGTCCACCACAGTCTGCACCTGCAGATGAACCTGAACCTTCCTGTCACTAACAGACAACAGCCTGGTGTCATCCTGCTCGTTCAACTCACGCTCTCCATCTGTCTTCTTCTTCTTCTCCTCTCCTTCTCCCGTCCATGCACAGTACAGCACAGCACGGCCCTCTGTTCATCTCCTTGAGTCGCTGCTCATTACGCTCCAACATCTGCACTCAATAACAGGCCACACTCTGCATGAATAACAGCAGTGTTGCAGACATGAGCGAAAACGTCAGTGGAAGTCTTTATTACTGTGTGTGTGTGTGTGTGTGTGTGTGTGTGTGTGTGTGTGTGTGTGTGTGTGTGTGTGTAGGCCCCCTTTTCAGGTTCTTGCTTCTTTAGCGCAAAGGCTGAGGCTAACCTAGCTTAACCCCTGACCCTGCTTTTCCCCTGTATGACCCGGCCCCTTGCCCCTGCCTGAACCCCCTTTTACCTCTTTTGCCCCCTCAGCTTCTGGCAGAGATGGATGAGAGGGAGGCCGACAAGAGATCACACGCATTCTGCAGCCCTCCTCAATGAAAACAAAGCGTGTGGCATTTAAGGAAGACTGTGAGAGCGACGCTTTAATCTGACAGGCTGACAGGCCACATCGGCCTCAGACAGACTTGGGGGGAACAGCTGAAGAACACACACAGAGGGGAAAGAAGGAGGTGGGGGGTAAGTGACCTCAGAGAGATGCATTCCCCCACCCCCACCCCCCTGCATTCCTCCTGTTGTCCAAGTGAGTTGTAAATATTTGTCTGCGGCCCACAACATGCCTTTACCTTTCCATTCTGTTTTTTGTTAAATGAGCCACATATCAGAGATGCCTGTCTGAGCATCTTGACCTGCTGGTGTCTCAGGTGGCAGCCCCGAGTGCCTTTATTGAAGTGTTTGGTTTCCCCCCGTAAGCACCTCCGGCTGCATGTTTGCCCTTCGAGTAAAGAAGTAAAACATGGCCTTTCACTTTTACAACATGAAATTGTGGGAATAATGGTACAGAGGCGGAGAAGGATGTGGAGTGGTGACCCGCCTGTCAGGACGTCTAAACAAAGAGGGAGTGGAGGGTCAATCAGACAGACCTGATAAGCCCAGGCCAGGCCTTCACTAGCCACTGTTTACTCTGCAGACATACCACTGACCCACAGTCACTTCCTTCCAAGCTGTTCTCTGAGATGGAGAGGGATGAAAGTGAGAGGGGGCAGAAAAACACAGGTTCTGAAGGGAAAAAAATTGGGATTCTGAGACGAATCAAAGCAATAAAACTATCAAGTTTCAATAAAAACTGCTCTGGGATCACTGGTCAGAGAAGTTGAGTTTTTAATGTGCTAACTGTGAGAGAAAGAGAAAAACAGAAGAGGGAAGTAAAGCGAGAACCAAATGTGAGGCTGAACCAGATGCAAAACCCGCAGCTGCTTCTGCTAAGAGTCACTTTCACTGTTAAGATCTGGAAAGGTGATGTAATTTAGAGGGAATGAGTGTGGTTTTCCTGCACCAAGAAACGTTTACTGACCCGAGGCCGCCTGTCTGAGGGCAACACACACGTCTCTTTTCAGACAGCGGGAAACGCAGCGCCGTAAAATAAAAAGAGCCCATGTGTGGAGCACCTCGTAAAAATTGACCAAAGGACTATGAAATAATGGCCCCAAATCATCCATGATGAAGAGAAATCTGTGAACATCTGTTTCGTCACGAGGAATTTAGCCTGTTGGCTTTCATCAGCCGTTCGTGTGATTATATTTGGGGGGTGTCCCAAAAAGATTATTCTGTCTTTCTTTCCCTCGTCTAAGCCCTCCCATATATTAGATCATGACACCATCATCATTTGATTCTGCTTTCATGATTCTGCCGCCTGCACAAGCCAGAAAACATTTATCACAAAAACAGACATCTTATCTAAAAGCTATTTCCTCATATATATTTTCTTCTCTCATCGTGGGGGGAAGGTGATGAGGTTCCTCTCATCCCTGATAACATATCATCTATTGGCTTAAGACGTTGACAGGAAACAAATTCCCAGGGATGACAAAAGCCTGGAATGTGCTACAAGGAGGTTGTCTCCCACACTCCCCTGGAGAGCCCGACCCGCCCCTCCCCTCTGAACCCCTCTTCCCCTTCCCTCTGAAGGATGTTTTTGTTGGGTAATTGATGCAAAGGTGCTATTGATAAGAAAGAATGAAACATCAAACCACCTCACAGAGAAGTAGACAGGTCAGGAGGAGGGCCAAGCGGCGGAATCAAACGAGAACGCCACCAAAGGAAGGATTAATCAGTCTTTCTTCTCCATCTCTGTTCTCACGTTTTCTGTTATTCTTCGAACCGAGCCCTCCTCCATCAGTGTCTTTTTCATCCTTTTTGCGTGTGTGTGTGTGTGTGTGTGTGTGTGTGTGTGTGTGTGTGTGTGTGTGTGTGTGGCTCATTAGGAAATGTAAGCAAAGTTGGAGTTTTTCAAACCTGAGATTAGTCAGAGACAGAGTCAGAGGAAATGTTTCTTTTGAATTAATCAATCATTTAATAACAGACCATTAGCAAACAGATACTAAACCAGAGCAGACCCCTGCCAAACACCAAATACCCTTTGCCAGATATTAGTATTTATCTGGATCAGTGATCCTGATCAAGGTTCCATGATCATTTAAAGGCTTGTTAGAAATGACTGTCCTCATTAATAACGATGCAGTAGGTCCAAATGTATAGGGACACCCCCAATTTTTAAAAGAATCACCATAAAATGCGCAATCCGGATCTGATCTGCATGAAACTCAGTGGATTAATAAAGAAATCAACCCAACACATAAAGATCAGTTAATTACAAACCACAATAGGAATTTTGAATGTTAGAGATAGGGATTTTTCAAAAGTTGAAACTAATCATGAATCAGTATAATGATCCGGATCCCCTCCAACATTTTATGGACTATTCCGTGGCGTACGGCAGGAATAGGAAAATCAGAACATTCAGAGCTTAAGCAACACCTAATCTAAAGACGCTAAAGACCAGAATCACCCAGGCCAGGACCAGCCACTTCCTCCCTCAATCCAGTTCTCCTTTGCATTTTATTCAGCAGTCGTTATCTTGTCCCTCCTCGTCCTCTTTGGTATGGGACATGGATCCTCTTTCTTCAGCCGGCTCCTGTTTCTATAAGTGCCTCCACAGTTTACCCGAACCACAGTGTTGTGATAACAAACCATAGAAAAGAATTTGGCAAAAAAATAAAAAAATAATTCCGTTTTTATTAAATTTTCAGTGCATGCATGCAGTTTTTTCACAATTTAGTTCTGGAAACATGAGTCAGACTTTAATTTGAACGAAATCAAGAAAAAAATAACCTTTCTGAAAACTTAAATAAAATGGAGTTGCTTTTGTATTTAAACTCTTTTCAAATCAATATAAATCACCAACCCCACTGTTACCTTGTGTTATGAACCTTAACATGACCTTTTAATGTATGTCTTCACAATGTGCAACTTTTTATTGATTAATCAGTGGATTTAAATTATTGTTATATGAAAGTAATTTGGACATTACACTATTGGTTCCTCTAAGGTGTGCTTTTTTTAATTTATTTACGTTATTGCCTATATGTAATATACTATTGGTAGAGAGGGTTAAGACTTGTATTTTTTTCTTGAAAATTAATAGGAATTACTGTGTCAGTGATTGAGTGTCTTCTGGATTTGTTTATCAAAGATAACAGCTGTGTTTTGTTCAGAAAGAAGGTCAACTTCAGTGAAACAGTGAAATGAACAGAATAAACATGATTTCTGTTTAAATTAAATATACACTAATCTTGAAAACAACCCACTAGCCTAATCAGTACAAACAATAACTGGATTAACTGTTTTTTTTTTAAGAATTAATATTAGCTGGAAACATGACATTGTTACTAAAAGTTTTTTGTTTGTTTGTTTGTTTAAAGAAAAAAAATGTACTAAACAAAGATATAGTGTATTTATTTAGAGGCACTTATACTAACTCATATATCCATATGTTGCTTTTCTTTCAGAAATCAAAAATTGAAAAGAAAGCTAAAGTTTATTTTGAATACTGATCAAAACATGGTACTAATGTACAACCAATCAAACAGATTTGAACTTTTTACAACAGAAAAATGTTCACAATTGTTATTTTTCAGACGTTTAAGACTTATTGTGTATGAGACTTTTGTTTATTCTTTTGTCATTAAAATGAATATAGGGAAACTTACATCAGCTCAATAGCATATTTGGAAATTTCATAAATATTTGGGGGTTTTTTTTCAATCATGTGACCCATAGCATACAGTATGTGTGTGCTCTATCATCACTGAGCACATCAGTCACTGCATCAGTGTGATTTTGTAGGAAAGTGAGACTTCTGCACAAGAACATGTTCAGAACGTCAACAGGTTCAAGTTCTACAGCTCAGGTGTTTCAGGCTGATCAAGGAACTGACACACATGGTCATCTCTTCTACCTCTTTCCATTCATAATCATCAGTTAAATTACATTATGATAAAGATATAAAAAGTGCTGTATATATTTTTTTTTTTTTACTTGTCTGCACATGCTGTCAAAGGTCAACACCACAGGAAGTGCAATCATTATGAGACAGCAATGCATATTTTGTTATTGTAAAAAATACATTGATTTATTTTATTGCTTAATTGTGACCATCACCAGCCCTCCTTAAGGAAGGGTAAGAAATCTTTTATTATAGGGAGGATATAAAAAGGGAGATCAGTGTTACACCTAAGTGGAGGGGGAGGGGGAAGGGGAGGGGAAGGGAGCAGGGAGGAGAGACTCAAGGTATGAAATAGAAAAGGTGGGGAAGAATAGACTGTTTTGCAGTGAGGGTGAGATGTGAGGTTGTAGAATATATTGTGCTTATTATGTTGTGTAATCCAGCCAGTATGGTGACAAGTGTGAAGCTTAGCTATAATGGTGGTGGCTGTGAACAGGGGGAATGAATGAATGGTAGTACCTAAAGCAGGTATTTGGGATTAACGTGTCTAAGGTTAAGCCCAGTATGAGTTTTATCCCACATCCCAAGGCGTGCCAGTGCATCGTCTACCAGTATATGTGCAAAAAAAAAAAAAAACGCAACTGCAAACCCAGGAACTTCCCTGGGCCCGCAGATGCAGCCAGGCCAGCAGAAAGAGCGGGGGCCAGGGAGCCCCAGGCAACCCCCCCGCGGCCGAGCAACCCCCCAGATGCCCCGAAGATCCCAGGCCGAGAGGCAGCCACCGCCCCCCACACACACATCCGAGAAAGCCCCAAGCAGCCGAGCACCCAGCGCATCCCCTCACCGACCCCAACCCCCAACCCCAAGGCCCCCCGCCAGCATTCAGCCCCCCCACCCACCCACACCCAAGCACCCAACCGCCCAAGGGAAGGGCCCAGAGAGCCCCCCGCCCGAGACCCCAGCAGAGGAGCCAAGGCCCCCGCCCAGCAGATGGCCAGAGTCGCGCGGAATGGGCAGCCGGCGGGCGCCCGCCGGTGGGCCCAGAGCCAGCAGGGTCCGGACCCCAGGCCAGAAGGACCCGGAACGGAAGCAGCACCGAGAGCAGCGCCCCCAGGGATGACAACCACGCCCATAGTCGCCGAGGGCACCAAGGGGATGCTGCAAGCTGCCCCACCGGCCTCCAGGCGCACCGACCAGGCACCCCAGAGCGCGCCAGATCGCCTTTCCTTGATGCCGCCCGCGCAAAGGGCCCAGCCACACCGCAGAGCCCGGCTCACAGGGCACCCGCAGGTATGGCAGGGCGCGGCCCGTACCACCCGCCCCGGAAGACCCCCGCCAGGACCGGCCCAGCCAGCCGGCCAGACCCGCCGGACCCAAAGGGCACCACCGCAGGACAGGGAACCCCCAAGGGCCAGCCCCCGGGCCAGACCTCCACCCCCCCACCCCCCAGCCCACAAACAGGCCACAACCCAGCAAAACCACGCAGCCCCAGACGGCACAAAGACAGCTGCCCAGGTCCCGCCCCCCACCGGACAGCGCAAGCCACGGGGCAATGCCCCCCCGGCGCAAGAGCGACCGGCGGCCGCCACCACAGGAGAGAGGGACCCCAATGGCACACAACCAATGCAGAGCAGCAGCCCCCAGCCAAAGGTGCAGAACCCACCCACCCGCCAGCCCGCAGATAGCAGGACAGACCTACCAAGCGGCCGATACCGACCTCAACCCCCGGAACAGCTAGAGCCTCCCCCCAGCAAAGAGCACCACCCCGGAGCGCCAAGCAACCCCGCCCCAACCCCGGTCAGACGCCGGCACCCCCCAGCGCGCCCACCCCCCACACCGGCGCGGCAAGCGGCCCCGGACCCACACGCCGCGAGGCGTGGTTGCCCCAAGGCAACCAGGAGACGAGACAAGCGCCAAGCCCCACCCACAGGGACGGGGCACCCCCACGCCCCACCAGGCCGGCACGCCCAGAGAGACCCCGCACAGGGAGCCCCCAGCAACACTCCTCCACACCCCCCAGAGACCCACCGCCCCGCCACGCCCGACCGCACCCCTGATCCCCACACGGTAGCCCAGCCATCAACAGAGGGGCCGGGCCCCCACCCGACAGGCCCAGATTCGTGAATTTACCCACCACCCTGTTATGGTGCCTCTCCATTCCCCAATGGAGAGGCACTTCCCTATCCCCTGAGTGAATGTATGTGTTTAGTGAATATATGAAGTGCTATTAAAAAAGGGTGGATGGAGGGGAGCGGTGCCCAGAGACGCGCCGAGCATCACAACCGGAGACCCCCCGCGGCACCCCCCGAACCGCGGCGGCCATACGGAGCACGGCGGGACCCCCCGCCTCCAGGCGGAGCCAGGCACCAGCCACATCCCCCAGCAGTCCAGGAGGCGACCCCCGCCGCCAGCTGGCCCAGAGCGGCCCGCCCCGCTAAAGCAGGCGGCGACCGCGCAGGAGAGAGGCCAGCTCCCACACCAGGGCCAGCGCAGGCCTGCACGACACCACGACATAGCACCCTCCACAGGTGGGCGGCCCCGGCCCCCCCCGACGAGAGAGGACGCCACCAACCACCCAAGCAGGGCCACCCCGCCAGCCACGGACCGATAGGTAGGCGAACCCATGCTCCCCCAGCCAGGCACCGCAACCCCACATCAATGTCGCCAGCAGAGCCCCCCCACCCACGGAGACCACCCCAATCACCCCCGCGCCGACATGAGACACCCCCGACGCCAGCACAGCCCGGAGGACAGCGGGCCCCAGCCACCAGCCCCACCCCGCCAAAGGCGGCGCGGCACCTCACCGAACCGCAGCCCGTCCCCGGGCAGACGGTGGGAAGGCGCACCCCGAGAAAGGAAGGATTGATGATTTTGACCAGTTAATGGAATAGTCTGATAGTTTAGAGAAGCTGTTTATTAGTTTAAATAATTCTTCTAATGAGGATTGGGGTTCTTCCAAATAGAGTAAAATATCATCCGCATAACGATTAATTTTGTGTTCTGAGATGGATGAGTGGATTCCTTTAATAACAGAGTTCTGACGAACAGCTGCTGCGAGAGGTTCAACAAATATTGCAAAAAGCAAAGGTGAGAGTGGCCAACCTTGTCTGGTTCCCCTCTGCAGTGTGAAGCTTTGAGATGTTATTTTGTTTGTGGTTACTGAGGCCTTAGGTTTAGAGTATAGGGTGGAGATCCATTGTATGAATGATTCTCCAAAGCCAAATTTGCCAAGGACAGCAAGGAGGAACGACCAGTTGACTCTATCGAATGCTTTTTCTGCGTCGAGTGACAAGATTATTGTTTTCTTTTTAGAGTTCTGTGCCATGTTGATCAAATTAAACAGCCTTCTAACATTGTCTGTGGAGTGTCTATTTTTAATAAATCCTGTCTGATCTTGGTGTATAATTGACTGTACTACTTTCTCTAACCTGGAAGTGAGTGCTTTGGAAATAATTTTTATGTCTGTGTTAATAAGTGAGATGGGACGATAGCTTGAGGGTAACATGGGGTTTTTGTCTGGTTTAAGCAGTAATTTAATGTTTGCTGTATTCATGTGACCTCCTACATAACCTTTATTTTTAATCTCTGTTACTACTCTGAAAAAGAGCGGAGCCAGCATTGACCAGAAATGTTTTAGGAATTCAGCAGGGAACCCATCTGGACCTGGTGCTTTGCCTGTTGACATGCTATTCAAAGCGTTTTGTAGTTCTTGTAAGGTTAATGGTGAGTCTAAGGTGGTTTTCTGCTCTATGGTGAGCTGTGGTAGGTTTAAGTTATTGAGGAAGGTTTTCATATCTTCAGGGTCAGGGTTTAAGTTTGATGAGTATAGGTTTTGATAGTAATCATGAAAAACCTTATTAATGTCCTGAGGTAAGTTTAAAGTTTGACCTGAATTATCAGAAATTGCCGCTATGAAATAGTTTTCTTTGTTGTGTTTAAGCTGATTTGCTAAATATTTGCCTGATTTATTGTTGTAGTCAAAGTTTTTGTACCGTAATTGCTGTAAAATAAAATCCGTTTTTTAGATAAAATTATGTCCAGATTAAGTTTGTATTTTGGAGTTTTTTCCATAAAAGTTCAGATGGATTAGCTGCGTATTCTTCCGTAAGTTTCTTAATTTTTTCTTCAATCATTTTTTCTGCTATCTATTCCTGTTTTTTCTTATAAGAACAGTATGATATAATCTTCCCTCTGATGACAGCCTTGCCGGTTTCCCAGAGTAAGGACGGTGACACTTCCAGAGAATCGTTTGTTAATAGAAAGTCCTCCCATTCTTTATATAATATATATATAATATAAAAATTAAAAAAAAGTGCTGTATATAAAGGATACAGGATACATATTTTCTCTAATTGAGTAATATTTGCCTCATGGCATTTTTGTCAAATCACTCCATCAGTAAATGTTCCAGTATAAGTAAAGGCATCCCACTGTTCTACCTGGGCTTTACAAGGCCTATGCCTGGAAATACTTCGACCTCCTCTTTGACTGATGTCATAGGTCGAATTCTTGCGCAGAAGTAGGCCAGAGCTCTGTACGATAGCAGATTGCTGACTAATCATAGAGAACAAGCCGGGGAGGAGACAATGCTCAAGCTCAAAGGAGCTTTGTACTGACAGCGACTCTTTAAGCGCTTCGATGCTGTCGGGGGCCTCAGCGATGGAAGGTCCTCGTTCAGCGGGGTTGACGCTGTTTGAAGCAGCCGAAAGTGGCTTTATCAACTCTGTTTGAAGGTGGAAAAGAAGGGTTTTGTGTTCCTGTGTGTGTGTGTGTGTGTGGCTCCTGCCAAAACATGCAAGCCTTTCTCTTATCTCACCCCTGTATCTGTGAATTAGATGTTGCACTAAATCCAAGGTGGGCAAACATGATGGTGTTTATTGTTATGCAGCTGAGAAAAAATGCTCTCCATGGCCTCTGAGAAAGTGGAGATGCCTTTCCATTGTGAGAGGGGGGAGAGGAGAAAACAACAACAACAAAAGGAAGGGGGTAGGGGACTGTCTGCTTATTGTGTGTGCATTGTTTGCTAGTGCAAGTTGTGTATGTGTGTGTTGGAGATGTGTTGTGTAAGGCTAAAGTATCCCCAGAGGGAGGTGGGGGGCTTGGTTTTGCCTGCCCTTAGGGGCTGGCCATTTTCCTCGAATGCCGACCCTGAAATTCCAAACACAGAGGTCAGGACTTTTATTTGCAATCCCACCTTAAATGTTCCTCCAAACACAGACACACACACATATCTGTACACACAAACACATTTGTTGGTTTATGCTAACCCCGGGTTGGAGCAGGGGGGATGCGAGTTATTCCCTTATATGCAAAGGAGGATACCAAGAATTTGCTGCGAGCAACAACTTTTCCACCAATCACTGATATATCTTGCTCAATCAGATAAAGCCCTGCAAGTTCTTTCATGTGATATGTGGTGCCAGGGGTCAATTTCTTTCAAAAACATGTGAAAAATGTGGATTTTTTTTTCTTTTAATCCATTGATAGCGCGTGACAGACATAGACATGTTGATGACCCTATCAGCTGTAAATCAAGCTGTTTGCATAAGAAGAAATTGAAGATAGATACCATAGTTCTTTATTGTCATGCAGACATTACCTCAGCAATGCACTGTAGGAGGAAATCACAAAGTAAATAAGTAACAACTGCTGGTTTTCACCAAGGATTTTGGCTCATTTTCAAAGGTGTAAAGAGTACTGATGTATTCTACTCAAGTAGAAGTATTGTTACATGATTGGAATTGTGCTCAAGTACAAGTACAAGTAGGTCATACATAAAATACTCAAGTACAAGTAAAAAGTAGCTCAATTAAATTAGAAAGTGTTGCCATAAGGACAACCCCCGGTGCTATTGATACGGTTACCGAAGTGCACGTACGTAGCGTCTTAGGGTTAGGGTTAGGTTTAGGATTAGGGTTAGGTTATAACCCTATATCGCAACAATTTTTCGGGTTAGGGTTAAGGTTAGAGATAGGGTTAGGGTCAGGTTTAGTCTGAGTCTCACGACCTAAACTGACCATGTCGGTATATTGACACGGCAACCGTACAGATAGCCACTGCCATTAAATAAAGTCAAAATAATAGTTACTACCGGTAGTTACTTTGCATGTTCAACATGCATCAACATGCATGTACAATTTATTTTTAAATAAAATAACACCAATGAATTCAATTCAAAAGAAAAAAAATTCTCAGGATAAGATAACAGGCATTGCTGTTTTGGTGCGGTGCATTACACGTGCATGGCTACGGCTATGATAGGATGCATTTGATTGTTGTGTGTTCATTTCATTTTCTGTAGTTTCACAATGTCAGCTGATAATTTTTACACAAAATATCATAAATTACTCAGTAGCGGTTTGGTGTAGAAATGTAACAAATTACTTTACTTCTTAGCTGCAGTTTGCAGAATCCTTTCTCCGCTTCGTTTTGAAACCGAAACCAAAACTCAAGCCCCCTTACCGGTGTCTTTTGTGACGGATGGAATTTAAGATAGCTCTGTGAAATGGATACAAATGTTTGAATTTATCGACTATTCACTTCACAACACATATCATGTATCAAGGATATAAATGCAAAAAGGAGGACACGTGTATACAGATGTCCCAGTGCTTGAACGTGCGCGCATCCACACACAAAGCTTATTGAATCAATGGTGTGCTGTCATTGTAAGATAAACCTTTCACATTATGAAATAATGTTATTATGAAATCCAAACAATAACGCAGCCAATAACCGTGTTCTCAAAATGTGCCCCAAATACAGTGTTAAATTTCTTTTTCTGACCTGCTTGCTCCTTTCTTTTTCAGGGTCATGCAGGTTTATATTAAAAATAAAATTAAAAAAAAATGTATGTGATTGTTGCACAACACAGCTGATGAATTTAGCTGCAAAACTTGTAGCTGTTTTATGCAATTAAGTGATGGTTGAATATAAAAAGGCACGCGCTCACAGGTAGGCTCCGCAGGGAGAGGATCTTTCCAGACCAACAGGACCTATTTGCTCATGACGACGCCAGGCTTATGAGCCGGTTCTATCTGCCATGCAGTGTTCTCCTGGACCTTCTGAGATGCGTTGGGCTCGCCTTTACAGAGACACACCAGAAGGAACCAGGCCGTGCCTGTCCCTCTACAAGTACTGACAACACTCGGTTTCCTAGCAACCGGCACCTTCCAGAGGGAAATGACTGACAGGTCAGGGATGTCGCTGCCTACCTTCAGTCATCTTATGCAAGACGTGTTAGGAGGAATCACTGGTTTGTCAGAATGGTACATTAACTTTCCTTACATGGTGGGTGAACAGGCAGACAGTAAATTTGCAGCAGTGTCTGGTTATCCCAATGTAATCGGAGCTATTGACTGCACTCATGTTGCAAAAATGGCCCCAAGTGGGAATGAAACTGCTTTCATAAACCGGCTCAGGTCTAACCAATGATTTGTTTATTCTAAGACACACAGTGTAGACTTAACGCTGGAGCTGCGCAGGATGGCTGGCTTCTGGGTAATAATTTGGTACCACTGTATAAAAATAAAAATAAATACACTCTACTGCAGAATCTAACTCTGTCTCTAACTTGCAGGTGACAGTGGATAACCCCTTAAATGGTGGCTGCTCCCCGCCCCTTTTTGCCAGCCCACAGAGCGAGGAGGAGCGCATCTATAATGTGCGCCACAGCCAGATGCGTGCTGTAGTTGAGCGGGACATTGGGATGCTGAAGGGCAGATGGAGGTGCCTCAATGCCACAGGAAGGAGACTGTCTTACACACTTTTGCAGGTGTGTAAGACAGTGAGGGCACGTGCTGTGCTGCACAACATGGTGCAAAAACAGAATGTGCCACCACCTGATTTGAACATTGAACCTGATGTCTTGTGAAGACCCCAGCCTCACTAACTCCAGCCAGAGTACCACCAACCCAACTGGAACACACTGGGACTGAAGACATTTTTTTTTGCAAGTCTAAACTATTGTGAATGACATTCCAAATGTAGGTTGCTTTTATTTCAATATCATTACCTTCATCCAGTGCTTCGGGCGCATTTGGGGCTGCGGGCGCATTTGGTGTTTCGGGCAGCAGACGCATCTGTGTCACCCTCTGTCATCGTCACCACACCGCTCAGGAGGGATTCCCCGATTATCCCCGCCAACCTTTGTTCTGAGTGGGCTGAGCTCCGCTTTGCCCTGCCCACCACCTGTTGCACAGATGCTTTTCTGTTGCAGTGTGATGCACCTTTTTGCCTCCACTTTCACATCCGACCACTTCTTCCTCACCTCAGCCACGGTTCAAGCACTCAGAGGCAACGCAGTTCACAGCATCAGCCACACTGCCCACCAAATAACACCCTTTTCCTGGAGTCCACCTTGCCGGTCAACACCTCCACCTCACATTGACTGAAATTCCTTTTTTTCATTTTTCGTTTGTTTTTGCGTTTTCCCTCTTGTGCCATGTTGAAATTAGTCTCTGTGAATATTCATTACAGACTTTCACCTGACCTTTTATGTGCACCACATGGGCGGAATAAGGGGTTTCCTCACGTGCAGCAACTTTCGAGTTCATTGTGATTTAAAACGGAAACAGGCGTGGGACGAGCGTGCACCCTCGTTTATAAGTCTTAGAGGTTATTTGCGTATGCACTTCCTGAAATGTACTTACCTAGGCACCGTTTATAAATGACGGCTCGTCCTCGCCAGAGATCGCACAGAGGTGGCTGTGTTCCCAGCAGACTGTCGCTCTGAGAGGACTGACAACCATCACTCCACATCCAGACTTTAAAATGAATTCACCTTGAATAAGATTATCTTGGTTTACACGCAATTCATCCCGTCTGTTCTCACTCTCTCTCTGACACCAGTGCGTGTGTGGTGCGGACCTCCGCAGTCACGGTGTTCCGCGAGAACGCAAAGCGAAAGTGGTCTGTTCCTCCTCAGTGTTTGTGGCTTTAAACTGTTGCTTCTCCACCTCGTTCTGCCTTTTTCCACTTGATTTGCTGTGTAACTGTTGTGTCTAACGCTGTTATGAAGTTTTCTGCATGGACGTCCGTCATTTCACTTTTACTACCGAGGGTACCTGAACGCGTTTGACTTCAGTCGAGCAGCCATTAGTAAAGCTCAAAAACAGTTCATGGAGCACACATGTTTGTAGAAAGATCTCTGATTGGCTGACATCCAGATTCTAGGAGCGTCACGCTCCTGGATTTATAAATGTCATTTTTCAGAGCCAGGAGAAGGAGATAAGATTCACTGTCCAATCAAAACACTTTGATTACCTGTGCTCAAAGATGATTAGGGATTTTTGACCAAATGATGCCAAAAAAAAGTTACATATTGTTCCTTTAAGTACTAATTTAGAAATATACTAAAAAAAAGTACATGTTCCCATAAAATTCAACTCAATTACAGTAACGTGAGTACTTGGAATCCATTAGTCTGCTCATTTTTCTTTGATTTTCCCCTCTATACATCAGGGGAACTAAAATGGATTTTTTTTTATGAGATTGGACTTATTTTTGGAGAAAACAAAAAGCTAGTACTATATGATCTGTCTGTGACCTGAAAGTTCCCCCAGCAAACATCAACAGTCTAACGAGAGTAAAACCTCCATGCATTTTTGCTCTCTATATTAAACATTGGTTTGAGTAGACGCCAAATTCAACTTTGTTTTGAGTAAACTGTCAGCATGAATGTAGCACAAATGCACTAACTTTGAAACCTTTTTTTCCCAAAGCGTCTCTGGGGCTGCTTGACCAATCCTCCTGCTTAGTGAGACATAATTCATGTGTCATGTGTCGGTTGTTATCAGACGGTCCCACCGCTGCGTTGCGTTAGCTATCCATCTTTAGCATGCATGTTGTGAATCACCCCGTACGATGAGAGATTCTTGTAAATGTCAGCTAGGACAAGGCAGCCAGCTGGACGGCTCTTGCTTTCACAAAGCTTTTGGGAACCACGGTAGAAGTGGAACACAGTAAACTATGATGGGGGGTCGTCCAGCTCAGCCATGCCATGTGAGGACAGCCGGCGTTCGATATGCGTATAATCTTATGGGGTGGGGGAAACAATTCAATAACGTCAACATAATCGCTTCTACAATGAGGAACATACATTTAATGGCGACCTGCGTTTGAGGCCATAAAAAAGGTGTTTATTGCACGGTCTGGAAACCAAGATGTGTATTTTTGAGAAAGCCTTCAAAGAGTGTTCCCTTAGCATAGTTTTTAGAAATATATGTGCTTCATATATTACATCGCTTGCCAAATGTGTCACAGCACATTACAAACTTATTCATAATCACTTTACCTTGTGGGAAAATTCCCACTGACTTATAAATTATATTCTATATGTTGATCTGCCAGCTTTGCCGTTTGCTCCAAACTAAGTGCTGTGGCTCATTCACCTCAGAAACCAACAGAAAAACAATGATATAATGATGATGTGTGAAAGACTTTGGTCATATGTTGAGAGTGAAGTGATATATAAGGAGTTAGATACTGCATCAGAGGGAGCTGTCTGTGTAAAAACATCTGGGAGGTAGCGCCTAAAGTTACTTGAGGATAGAGAAGCTGTGGAGGACACGACGTGAGTATTGCAGCGATAATGGCCCACACACAGTATGTTGTATAAAGCAACTGTCACTGACACTGAGAAAGGAGACTTTTAAAAGACTTATTGGCATCTGTTGCGTTTCTGAAAAAACTCTTTCAAGGCATGCAAGGCTTTAAATTAATGTGACTTCTCACAATAGCAGCAGCAGTGATGAAAAAAAGAAGTGGAGAAGAATCTAATGTATGGGTTTGATGGAGCCGAACAAATGTAGAGTGGTGTGTTACACTGTCAGTTATATCTGCCTCGTGTGTGGAGTCAGTGAAGTCGTAGTGACTTTGTTGACAACTCCACTTCAAAAAGCTGGGCCGAGAACACTTTCCATACCTCCTACTGTTTCCCAGGAATTTGTGTTCAAGCAAAGCAAACACTCTGTTACAGGCTGACAGACAGACAGACAGACAGACATTACAGATACCCAGAGGTGGATAAAGTACACGTGACTTACTTGAGTTTAAGTACTTGTCAAAAACTACTCCAATACAAGTAAAAGAAGCTTCATAACTTTGCACATAAATGACTGTATTGAATGCAATTTTAAAAATCACAAATTTTCATCATTATAAGTGAAACTTTGAGAACTACGATCCAGAATCTTTTTCACGTTTGTTTATACAACAATGCAACAGGTACCTAAAAGTCCTTATATACCTGATGTTACATCAATTAACATAACGTTTAGCTTTTTTTAAAGGTTAAAACATACTCGGGCGGACACCCGCAAAAATGGAGTCCGTGCAGTCCGCGAGGAGTCCACCAGGAAAATTAAACGCAAAGCTCAGATTTTACTACCACGCTGACTTCTCCGCGTATTTGGTGTCACACAAAACACTGCTCGGCATTGTATCGACCCGCATTAAATGTAACACAGACCAGCATTTCACCCGCCTGGTGAAACAGAGCAGGAGAGATGAACACAAGCTTAGAGGAGAGACTAGCAGACAAGCTACGTCAGTAGCAACACCTTTAAAACACATCCCAGGACTACAGAGAAGTGCTAAGAATCATGGGACGTAGGATTTCATTGGAAACTACTACACAGTGGTGCGCCCGAATATGTAATCTCTGAGGAGAGTGGACAATCCGCGCAGCGTCTGTTGTGTGCGGGGTCCACCTGAGAATGTTTGAGCCTTAAGAAAACACATCTAACCAATCAAATCACTGTTATTGACTCATGAACAAATGGCTTGGCTCAACGAACGTCTCAGTTAACTAACACAGCTGCATTCATCAAGCAATTTAACTGTTTTATATAGGAAAACAAATCCTTTTTTAAAAAGACTGTATTTTCAGCATAAAAAAACCCACATTTTCATTACTTATACTGTACATTTAAGCAGCACAAGGAATATTTAATAATCAACTAATAATCAAATGTTCTCCATATCTTTGGTTTAACGAACAAGACTTAATCTTGCTGGCATTAAATTACTGCTTTTGCAATATGTTAATTTTTTATGTTTGTTTCAAAAACCTTAAGCATGGGCCTAAGGTATGACCACAGATGCTTGGGCTATTCCTGTGATGTGATGGTCATCACCGCTATTAGACGTGATTTACTCTGTCATCAACAAGCATGACATATTAAAGGTTTGGCAGTAACACTGGATGAACACACATGAGAATCACCTGAAGCTTTTTTGTATCAAAACTGAAGCAGAGTGAGCTGACATGAGAGTAAAGACTCTCTTAGTTATGTTTTCGGAAAACTTTCACGCATTGCATTGTGGGATGTGCAGTTCTGTACAAGGATGCGTTTTCCCTTCATTCTTAGTGTGATTTATTATGTTTCTTTGCCAGACAAGGAAGTCTGTGTTGGGAAGTCACTTTGGCAGGGGTGTTAAAATCATTTTAGTTCAGTGGCCAAATACAAAGTAGTTTGATCTTAAGTGGGTCGCAGATTTTAGGCAGGAGAATTAGTAATTTTATCCTTATTGTGTTCTAGTTTGCAGTTTAACGTATAATTATAAAATATGTACGGCACTGATGATATCAAAGCAATAGGTGACAGATATCAGTCCCTACAGGATCTTCACTTTCATGTTATTTGATTTTGTGTCCAATTTTCATGTATTTTGAAGACATTTTGTAGAATAATTGAGAGTTCTTTTAATAATTTGAGATCAAAATGACTGCCATCCTGTGATATAAGCATTGGGAAAACATTAGCCCATACTATTGTGGAGTTTCATTGAATTTGTGTATTCATTTGGAAATATCTAAGTATAAGTATATGTATAAGTATAAGTATAAGTATAAATAATTTATTTATAAAGCGCTTTTTGCAGATAAAATCACAAAGTGCTGTACAGAAGTGTGATGAAAATACAAGTGCAACATCATAATAGAATAATAAAACATGGGTGCGTATACATCATAACAGCAGCATCAATTCAATTGCAAACTGAATTAGTTTCATGGTTTTTCTGACTTTGATGCTTGCTGCCGCGGGCCGAATGGGATGCGCTAAAGGGCTGGATTTGGCCCCCGGGCCTTGAGTTTCACACGCGCACTGGCAAAGTTTTTGGGGACAAACACAAGAAATCACAGTAAGAATTAAGTGAAAAGTACTTCTGCGCACTGTCTACAGGACTCCAGATACCACAATGCATTGCACAGAACTTTTCCAAAAATGTCAATAAACAGAGAGTTTTCTGCTGTAATTTTAACCTTTTATATCTTTTTTTCAAGCAAAATCGATCTACAATTAATGTATTAATGTATCTAAGAAAGATTGTCTCCAGCAGATTTAAGTACATCTTATTTGTCACTGTCCACCTCTGTAGAACTTTCTATTTTTTCCCCATTTGCTGTTTGTGCTCCATAGACATGCACATCTACCCTCTCTGGCCTTGCACACACACATGTGCATCCTCTCAGTCACACTATCAACCAAAACAGCACGCAGTCACATAATCCCAGTTACACACTTGTTTATGGCACTGCAATAGCGGGAAGCCCGGCTGTGAGCTGAGCCCATGTTTTCTTCATCTTCACTGTTATGTTTGGCACGTGTTGTGAGCAAATGAGCAAACGGACAAAAATACAAGCACACATGCACACAATCCCATGCATAGTTTGGTTTGCCATGTGCTATTAATAAATCCAACAAATCAAATTCTTTCTATTTCCGTCCTCAGGACAAATAATTTGTCGCGTCTGTGTTTTTGTCAAACTATCCCACACTTACCGTAAACTGTATGTATGTATAAAAATAAAAGAGTGAGATGTAGAAATGTGTAATAAACAAAGCAAAGCAATTATACTGCTTGTAAAGAGAGTTGGGGTAAGAGGACTCAAAGAAACATTCAGAGAGGAGGAAAAAGACACCCCTGTGGTGTTATTTTCCTTTTGTTTTCATGGCTTTTGGGTAAAGCTGAGGCCCTTTTTTAAGCGTAGCGAGGAAAAAAAATAGACAAAATTCAAAGTGTTTTTAATCTCTCTGTTTTTCTGAGGTTGTCCCCTGCACCCCTCCCCCATCACAACAAAAACACTCTCTGATGACACAACTGAGCTGAGCTGAGGACAGAAACATCATTTTTCTGTGTCCTCTGCGCTCTCCCCGTGGTGGAGTACGCTCATCGTGAGCAGGTGATGCCACTGGAATGTGAACCGAGCACAGGTGGAGGGGGACTTTTAAGGGGGTAAAGATCTGAGTGTATCCACAGCTTACTCTGAGAATGTTGGCTGCCAAAACTTTGGACAACAGATCTGAGTCGTGCATCATGTTTCGCTTGGTGATTCAGATTTATTTTCACAGACGGAACATCTTTTTTAGGAAATGGGAGTTGTTTTCCAGTACTGTTTTGCTCACTTCTTGTTTGTTTTGCCAGTCTGCAGAACACTCTCTCCCTCTGTACTTATAGGAGCTGCCACATCGTAGGAATTTGCCATATCTCTTCACAGTAAAGCTCGCTATAACTAAAAATGTAAGCCTGAAATAACTCAGTCTCTTCCATGATTTAGCTTTTTCTCATGCCATGCCAAATCCTCTGCAAAAGAATTTCAAAATGATGAATCCAATACCTCTGACAGTTCAATCCTGCTATAAATTGTGTGGTAGATGAATTATGTGTCCTTCTCTGTTTTATTCCTGTAGCTGGGGTTCTATCTGTCAGAAGGTCAACCCTGTTCACATGACATCTCCCTCTGTGTGTCTCAATAAAGTCATGGTGTGGCTGTGCAGCTGTCTGAGCCCTCACATGTGTTAAAAGAGTCCTGAGCTGAAGTACAGGTACAAATTGTTACTCACTGGAACTCAGTCAGTGTTGGCTCAGTGTTGGCTGAGCAGCCTTTACTGTTTTTCCCACCGAGGGATCCAGGTGGTCAAACTTCCAGAGCTAATAAGAAGTGATATATTAGCACGCAGCCGCACTGCCGCTCCACAGAGGTGGTGACAGCTATCTGCGCAGCTGTTTATTTTCCAGAGTTTTAAAAATTAGCTCCAGCATGATGGTCATATAAAGACAAATTGGTGTTTACATGATGACAGCAAATGCTGCCAGGCAGCTTGGGTAAGTACATGCGAGACAAACAAGCAGCAGTTTTTCCTGCACCTCCATATCCCTGTTCCACCTGGCCTTAGACACCAAGCTAACTCTCGCTTTAATGATAATAATAAGGCATGCTTGGTATAGCCTCTCTCCCTCTGAGCCCACAATTACTAGCCTGACACACTGTGTACGCACGGTCTGTCTGGGGAGCAAGCCACCAGATAATTCTCGGTTGCCTGCCGCAGCCACCGTTCACAAACACACTCAATGTTCAAGAAAAAAAAAATTACGGGGATCAACATGCACTCAAAATCTGGGCTGCGTTGCTTTTTGGGGGGGTACAAATACCACAATACAAATTAGGTAACATGCACAAGAAGTGACGCAAGGATTTAGACCAAATTTTTGGTGTCCAGGTGAAACCACTGCTGGTGCGTTGTCTCAATTCATAACAGGGGGGAAAAAACAGGACATTTTGATACACTGAATGGTGACCATTTGGCTACTTGGAGGAACATTCTTACAGCCTTTTGGAAACACTCGCATCAAGCACACTGAAATTTATCTTTGAAGAGATCAGCAACAATAAGCTCATTTTTTGATTTGAGGGGGTTTCCACTGTTTTTTTTTTTTTGTTTTTTTTTTTAACTGTGGTCTTAAACTTTCGATTAACTGATGTTGTTGTTTTTAATATATTGTCTGCTCAAAATTTTTGGTTTACAATTCAATTTTATTCAAAGCAACGTACAACACGAGCAGCTAGGCTTAAGGGACTTGCTTTACATCCCACATTGACGGCCCAGGTTGGATTCGAACCGTTAACCCTCTGATTACAAGCCTTCTTTGTGCATCTTGAAGCTCTACTTAAATTTATCTTAAAGGGATCCTCCACTGTTTTTACAAATGTGGCCAAAAACCTTTGAAATTGAATTATTAGAAAAATCTATGCCTAAAAAAAATGTATTATTTTGCACCATATCTTTCATTAACTTTTAAAAATGGGACTACTTTGCAGTTTTAGAGCCTGTGCATCGCCATGTTGAAATGACGTCATTGATTAGGCAAATCGCCCCTTTTCAGTCCATTGTGTACTAAAGTATTCAGGATCATTTAGCAGCTTTTTTAGTCAAAATGACAACTTGTGCTGCTTTGAGTTGATCTAAAAATCAGCAAAAGTAAAAAAGTCGATGTAAACTTCTTTTATTTATCGAAATTTGACAAACAAAATCCGTGACCCGAAAAAATCTGTGACCACAGGGGGCGACAGTTCCATCTCTGCTGTTTCATAGACCGCATGAAGAAGAAGAGAAGAGCTCCTTGGAGCATGTAAATACAGGCAACCAGGATCGACTGCTGCTCATTATTGCTGACGGTTCTTTGCAGCAGACAGAATCTACATGGGTCAGCAAAAAGCTGCTAAATGATCCTGAATGCTTCACTGCTATAGAACTCAATGGGCTGAAAGGGGCGATTCACATCATCAATGATGTCATTTCAACATGGCGGCACACAGCCTCTTAACCGGAAAAGTAGTCCCATTTTTAAAAGTTAATAAAATGAATATGGTGCAAAATAATTACGCATAGATCTTCTGATTAGGACATTTCAAAGGTTTTAGGCCATATTTGTAAAAAAAAAAAAAAAAAAAAAATCAGTGGAGAATCCTTTTACGATCCAACAGTCCAAAGTGTAAATTTTTGCAATTTTAAAATTGATCAGGAGCTTAGATTCCTACATCCTGTGCATCAGCAAGTGACAATTATTAGTCTTTAAGAGATATCTACCTGCAACTGCTTCCAACCCAGCCTCTGCAACGACAAGGCCATCCCAAACCCTAATTTTTAATGACAAAAAAACAGAAACCATAAAAATGCTGCTGGAAAAAAGGCCATTGCATTGAGTGAAAGCACTAGACAAACAGACTAATGATCTAACTTTGGCAGGGCATCCATGCACCAGCACAGACCTGGCAGAGGAGCTTAATCAGTTCTTAGGTTTGACGTCAGAGAGGAGGAGGATGCCCAGATATTGCTGCCCGCTGACACCCTGGCCCGCACTGTAAACACGGAGGAGGTCAGGAGGGTGCTCCGGGGTGTGAACCCATCGAAAGCTGTGTGTCCTGATGGTGTCCAGGGGAGGGTACTGAGGGGCTGTGCAGACCAGCTAGTGGGGGTTTTTACTAACATTTTTAACCTTTTGTTGGCTGTCTGCACAGTGCCCAGCTGCCTGAAATCTGCAGCCATTGTACCCATCCCCAACCTGTGGCTCTCACCTCTATTATGATGAAGTGCTTTGAGAGACTGGTTCTGAGGCTGGTTCTCCATCAGCACCAATTCACATACAGAGCCAATAGTTCCACAGGTGATGCCATCAACACAGCCCTCCACACAGTGTGTGAACACCTTGAACACTCTGGCAGTTATGCGAGGATGTTGTTTGTGGACTTCAGTTCTGCATTTAACACGCTTGTTCCGAGCAGAATGTTGTCCAAACTGCGCAGTCTGGGTATTGGCGAGCACACCTGCAGATGGATCAGAGACTTTCTCACCGACCTTCTGCAGTCAGTCAGGATGGGGGACCTCCAGTCCTCAATCCTGGCTGTGAGCACTGGGGCTCCCCAGGGCTGTGTGCTCAGTCCAATGCTGTACACCCTGTACACCCATGACTGTGCACCAATTCACAGCAGCAACGTCCTCATAAAATTTGCGGATGACACTACTGTGGTTGGGCTGATTCACAACAACGATGTGGAGGCCTACAGAGAAGAGGTCCTGAACCTCACTGTCTGGTGCTCCCTCAATAACCTGGCATTCAACTCCTCAAAAACTAAGGAGTTGGTGCTGGACTTCAGAAGGAAGAGGGAGGACCCCCCATCCGAGGGCGCCTGGTGGAGCGGGTCAGTGACTTCAGGTTTCTGGGAACGTACATTTCACAGGACCATACGTGGGGAACCAACACCAATGCCCCTGATGAAAAAGGCACAGCAGCGCCTACACTTTTTAAGGTCACTGAGGAGGGTCAACGTGTCCCGGGACCTGCTGCTGTCCTTCTACAGGTGCTCTGTAGAGAGCATCTTCACCCACAACATCCTGGTGTGGTTCAGGAGTAGCTCTCAGGCAGACAAGAAGGCTCAGGAGAGAGTCAGGAAGTCAGCACAGAGCATCATAGGAGTGCAGCTGTCCTCTTTGTCAGACATCTACAACACCAGATGTCTGTGCAGGGCCACAAGCATCACCTGTGACAGTTCACACCCCGTTTTCACTGCTGCCCTCAAGGAAGAGGTACAGGTCCATCAAGGCCCACACTTCCAGATTCATTAACACGTTTTAATCTGAGTGCAATCATTGTACTGCACACATCGTAATCACATCCTGTTCAAATGTTTCAGTCACTCTTCACTGTGCAATACATTTATTCCCATTGCTGCTATCATGCTCTCCTATTGTATATTTTATTCATATTCTTATTGTGTTTTTCTTTTATTTTTTTCTCTTTATACCTGTACTCTTGCACCACCAGAGTTGTCCTTTAATTTTGTTGTACATTGTGTATGATGACAAAAAAGCCTTCTATTCTATTCTATTCTATTCTTCCAAACTAATTTTATTTTTCAAAATAAGCATCTTAGAGGAAAGTTGAAAGTGTTCTATTTATCTATCAATGATTAAATTGCTGCTTTATTCTTGGCCTGGAAAATGACGTGTCATAAGTAAACAGACTCCTTATCCATAACTTGTTTTTCCACACATTTTTGTCTTCTTCAAATGTTCAATATTTTTAAGTGCAAAAATTACAAAAATAATTTAGTCCTGGATTCTTGAAGGAAACCAATATTTCCAGCAAAAGTCGGGTATATACACTACTCACAAAAAGTTAGGGATATTCAGCATTAATGTGAAATTTCAGGGTGAACCTTAAATGCATTATAACCTTTACATGCAAACTTAATGTGACCTTCTGTAAAGTTTTAAATGTACATGTCTAAGTTTTCAATGTTTCAGTACTTTTTGCACAAGTTGCTGTTGTGTGTATAACATAATATCTATCGATGATAGCTATGAGCTTACAAGATACTGAACCAAAACAAACAACAAACAGATGGCTACAGGCTGGTTTCACAAACCAAAACATTTGTATATACCAACTTACCTATGTTGTACACATTTTTACCTATTATATATTGTATTATAGATACTATGAAATAAGCAAAGATAGCGTAAGTAACTGAAATTGAAAGTTACAACCCCAAAATAATACATTTGCCCCACATGGTGGCAGGTTGATAAAATGATGCCAAATCATCCCAAATGTGAGAAAAATGTATTTACTATTATTCAATTGATATGTAACAAGTCTTTAGTAGATGTAACCAATACATGCAGGAAAACACCTACAAATTAAAAAATAATGATTGATTCACTTTTACTTGGGACAGCTTTTTAATATTTCCAGGGGTAAAACTAAAGGGGTTTATGAGGGGTTATATGTTATATATCCTCCCAATCTAATTTTTATGGGCTCACGGACACTTACGCATCTCTTGTTACATCCTTCTTTTCTTTATCTCTGCATAAGTCCATCAGAGCTGACATCCCAGGCAGGCTATGCTAACACACATCACTAGCACAAGAACACTCTTATCTTTGTCGATTTTAGCTCGGCTTTTAACACAATTCAAACTGCACCATCTTGGCTTCAACAACTCGCTGTGCAATTGGATTGTGTATTTCTTGACAAATCGAACACCAAGGGTAGGCAAGCACCTGTCCTCCACCCATTTAATCAAAACCGGGGCTCCCCAAGGGTGTGTCCTTAGCCCCTTGCTCTACACTCTATTCACACATGGCTGCTCTGCTCTTCTAATCTCATTGTTAAATTTACAGACGACACCACAGTGCTCAAACTCATCAAACCGGACTAAAGTGCAATATCTAGCGCCATGGCCGTGTCAATAATAACCTTCTTTTAACATCAAAAAGACCAAGGAGATCATTGTGGACATCTGCAAAAGCCGACTTAATCACTGTCCCCTATCTATTGGCAACGAGGTGGTAGAGAGGGTGCCACATTTCAAATTCTGTAGGAGAATCCGTGACCGAGGATCTGTCCTGATGAACTAACACTGCCTCAGTGGTAGGAAAAGCCCTGCAACACCTCTACTACCTGAGGCAACTGAGGAGCACCAGGACCCCAAAACAGCTGATGGTAAACTTTTACAACTGTGTCATCAGCAGTGTTTTGACACACATGTTTTTTTAGTGTGGTACTCCAGCTGCACTAAGGCCCACCAGCAGGCACTCTAACGGGTGGTAAAAACAGCAGATAAAATCATTGGGACCACTCTTCAGAGATTGGTACCACCTACAACACCCGCTGTCTGAAGAGAGTGCACAGCGTCCTGCGGGACCGGCATCATCCAGCCCACATCTATATCTGATTCTGACTATTTTGTGGTGCTGCATACTTTGGATGCGTCATGCTTACACAGGGGGTATTTATTAAGGGGATCTGCACCGGTATTATGCACTTTACAGAATACCATGTACAGTTGTATGCTCCAAACTAAATTTTATTGCTGTTCTTTTTTTGAATAACAATGACAATAAAACGTTGATTGATTGATTGATTAAAATACAATTTCCAAAGTCATTTGGCTCATTTAGAGAGAAATAAATAAACCTGACCTTCATTTGTTGGTATTGTAGGAGTATAAAAACAAAAGAGCTTGTGATGTATGACTGAGAAGAGAACTTTTGTTTTACTACACCTTGGTGACTCTTTGGAAAGTCATAACTCTCATTAGCTCTGCAGATGTCAACAATTCCATTTGCTGGATCTTGGGCATGTTATTATGTATGAATGCTGCAAATGATATGTCTCAACTGAAAACAATGTTATGAATTATAAAATAAATACAAATAAAACAAATTTGTGGGTCAGAGTGGAGGGTTAATTTTTAGAAGCAGAATAATCCTAATATATTTTTTCATACATTACAGAGCGTATGTTTTCTACGGCGGCAGCTGACTGGTCTCTGATAGGCACATCATTAATTGCTTGGCGCCTCTCAAGAAAAAAGGAAAAATCAGGAAGAAAAAGCAAACAAAGAAACAGTATTGTTAATATGCTGCTGCTGTTGGCTGCTGATTTGGCCCAAGAAGTAATGCCAATTCTCCTGGAACACACACAAACATCAAACCACCACCCATCATTAGCAGGCGCTGTGAACACACACTGTGAACACCAGTGAATCTGTGTGTGTGTGTGTGTGTGTGTGTGTGTGTGTGTGTGTGTGTGTGTGTGTGTGTGTGTGTGTGCGTGCGTGTGTGTGTGTGTGTGTGTGTGTGTTCATATGGAGGCGCGTGGAAATGCTTGACTGTGTAAGTAATGTAAATATGCATGGATGCGTTTATGTTTGTTTACACTGAATTATTTGTCGTCTGCAGACTGAGAAAACATCTCCCCTCAATTAATGTTTCACACACACACACACACACGCACGCACACACACACACACACACACACACACACACACACACACACACACACGCTCATGTATATGCATATGTATTCTATCAGTTGTGGCATTTTTGGACATCTTCCCATCCATGTCACCAAAGCATGAGAATGTAATTGACAGTCTTGGGCTCAACCATGGCACAGCAGACACAAAAAAGTGCTGCCAGCTTCCGCGGCAATTCTCAGCAGAGAATAGTTTGGGGCAGCCAAATGGCACAGTTGAAATGTCCTTCATGTGCAATTTCCACACAAATACATTCTCTACTATGTGCTCCTGTTGTATCAAGTGTCTGTGTCATCACTGTTTGACTAGAATGTTGCTTTTTTTAAACACTTGCTGACCCGTTGGGGCCATGTTTGGGATTATCAAGTGTGTTGCCTGAATTAATAGATCATTATTTCTGTGATTTATGGTATAAAACAAATGGTGAGAGTTTCATCAGGAAAAAGTACAACAAACGAAACAGAAGTTGCACAAAAGATAGAGAGGCAAAAGGTCAAGAGAAGGAAGTGAGAGAGTGCAAACTTTGGTTTGAACTCGTCAACCTCTGGGTCCTGGTGGAGAAATGGAGCTTATCTTGTTTATAGGGAGGAGATAATTTCACTGTTGTCTGACCAGGGAGAGGAACTGTGGTGTGTTGACGCTGTTCCCCAGAGAACCCAACCAGAGGCAGTTTATGGTGGCGACAACACTTATCAATTACTAGAATGTAATAACATCCAAAGGGATATGAATATGCATTGTAAAATGTAAGAAGACATGTAGAACAGAAGAGGACAAAAACATTTTTACACAGGCTTTGTATAGGCATTGGATCCATCCATCCATGAGAAGAAACCATTAACGTTGACTTCTATCATGTTAGATGTCAGTTGGCTGAGCTGATATAAACAGTTTTTGTCATAATTCTTGGTAACGACACTTTTTTGTCCGTTGAAAACCAGACTAAGACTGAATGCAAATACATAATAATAAAAAAAACTGTTAGGAATGAATTTAGGATCATTACCTCCATCAAGGAGGTAATGTGTTCACCAGCTTTTATTTATTTGTTTGTTTGATTTTGACAAAATCGTAACTGAAGATAGACCTCACACCATAGAAGATTCCATAACATTTTGGAGGGGATCCGGATTTCAATCAGTTATGTTGGTTTCATATGGATCGGATCCGGGTTGCCCATTTCATCACGATTTTTCAGAGAAATACATATAATATAATAAATAATTTGACCAACTGTATTGTTATTAATGGGGATGAAAATTTCTTACAAATGGTCATGGTACCATGATATGTAAAATACATCCAGATAACTGCTGATATCTGGCAGTTTGTAATTTAAAAACTTAAATCAAATAAATTCTCTGTGAAATTAATTAGAATCAAAGACTAAAATAATAAATATTACTGTAAAGCTAACTTAAAATATTCCTTCATAACTACCATTGCTCCTAAAATACCTGTATTTCTCTCTCCAGTAACATTCTTTTTTCTTTTTTTTTCTGTGCACACAGTTTATTCAACTTTGGGTTTCTTGTGCTTAGTTGGTTGATCTCTACTCAAACAGAAATACCAGCCGAGGTATTTGATGGTATTTGAAGTGAGGGATAGGTATGGATCAGGACTTGCCTTGTAATTAAGAGAGATTGCTATTTTCCCCACACAATAGGCTCTGCTTTCTTGATCTGTAATTATAAGTTGTTCACACATGGAGGGGAGTGTCCCTGATTATTGTGCAGCCGGCTTCATTGTGCTTCCACCGCCACAACAAGTACCATCATCCCTGATTGTCTGCATGTGGTCTTAAAGTTTTCTCTTGTGTTTTAGTTTATCACTCAGAATAAAAACTTCTTTTCGTTTATGTGCCACAGTTTTACACCCAGTCAAATTTTAGGCTCTGAGTATAATTTACAAACTCTAAAAGTGAGAAAATAACTGGCATTCAACGCTGTTTTGACGCGGTGCATTACGTTTAATCTGATTAGTCGGCTATGACGTGATGTATTTGATTGTTGTCTGGTCATTTCAATTTTTGTAGTTTCAAAATGTCTGTTGATAATTTTAAAACAAAAAATATATAATTTACTCAGTAATGGTTGGGTGTAGGGGTGTAACAGATTTCTTTACTTCTTTTAAAATGCACAAGTGAAATTACTGATTTAGAATTATACTAAAAAAAAAACCATAAAAGCAACTTAATTACAGTAAAGTGAGTACTTGTAATCCGTTACTTTCACCTCTGTGTGTGTGTGTGTGTGTGTGTGTGTGTGTGTGTGTGTGTGTGTGTGTGTGTGTGTGTGTGTGTGTGTGTGTGTGTGTGTGTGTGTCTTCCCAGGTATTGCCCTGGTGACCTCCACACAGTGACACTGACGTGCAACCATGATGAATGCCCTGAGAGAGTGAAATAGGGACCCACCTGGTTAATGTTAAGGTTAAAAACTCCAAAACTTTAAACGTTACAAGATGCTGACCTCCCTGTTTAATTAAGTGCAGCGTTTTACTTTGAAACATTTACTGCCACCCACTTCACTCTTCCTGCCACACCTTCGATTGAAATTAGCCCTGAACAAGGCCACGGAAATTTCACAAATGGCAGGAGTGATAAAGGACCCGGTGTGGAATAATGCAAGATTGTGTTTTTTTAATGTGTTTGTATCAATAAATAGTGGATTTATATTCCACAACACATGCCTGTGTGTAGGACATTTGACCCTGTGAGCATATGTAATGGAGGCAGAGTCTGGGCACCACACACAGAGTATATTTCAAAGTGACACTGTGACCCTCTTGTTTTTCACGAGGAGGAAATTGTCATGCAATGACCCAGTGACCACGCTGGAAACCACTTACCCCATTGTTATGATTTTGCGCCGCTTAACCACCTCATTTCCCATGTTCGGGTCCCCAGGAAGACAATCCACCCAACACATTTGTCACATCCACTTCCCCATGCTGGTTCCTGACATCCCTGACCCTTCACTGTGGGCTGACAAAGACACTTAAAGCATCAAAAATAGCTACTTTTTTTAGTTGTACCCTTAATCATTTTTGTCCATTTTTGTTTGACCTTGATTCAAAAAGACAAAGACTATTACCTACACGTTGTTGTTTGGTTATTTTCGCATCATGCTTACAGCTTTTTCTTGCATTTCTCATTTTGATACACACATTTTGCCAAAAAAGACATAAACAACAGGAATGTGATTAACCATCTTTTTCACCCCTCTCACGGTTCAATTTCGTCGAAACGCCAAAAACTTCCGCGTCATTGTCAATATGTCGGTTTCTACAGTTACATAATTAGGAAAGGCTGGTCACAGTCCCTGGTTGATTAGGAATCAACAATTAGGTAGTTTTTTGGAACAGCGAAGAAATACAATCCCCCCTTTATATTGTGGCTCCACAGTGCGCACCTCTGAGCGCATGCGAGTCTCTGGAATAATTTGAATTCCACATCATGAACGACCTCTCAAAAGGTCAACGTTAGATGGACGATAATTTGTTTTTGTGTCAATAATACATGACTGTGTGATTCTAAAGCTGATCAACTCTTTTCAGAGGATTTTTGGATTGCAGTAGTTGGCCGGTACAGTGTGTCCTGGCTGTAGAGGTTTTGTGGTATGACCCCTTTTTCCTCTAACTCTCCCACTCACTGTCTCCTTCTCATCGCCTTCTCTCTATCCCCTTTTGAGTCCACAGCAATTAGAGAGGCAAAGTGGGAAATGAGGAATTTGTGAGCATGCTTTGTAAGGGGTTGGGAGAAAGAGAAAGAGAGAGAGAGAGGGAGTACATGCAGGAGCGAAAGTGAGAGATAAAGTGAGTGGGGCAGATGAGATATCGTCAGAGGAGAAGAGAAGAGAAGAAAGGATCCGAGCAGGCGCTTTTTAATTGGCCTGTGTGACCACACCGGGCTCTGATGGAGCAGGCTTGCCAATGCTGCTGCATCAATAGTTGGCCTGGACATACATGCATCCCGTGCATCCGGCCAACCACAACTAACTCTAGTGTGCTCTCTGACAGTTTCCAATGTCAGGCTTGGAAGAGTTGTGCCACCCACATCCACAATCCACTCCGCAGTTCCGGAGGCCTTGCAGATGGGAATGGCTATGTGGGTTTATTCGACTCCACTGGCCTCCTTTGAGGTTTGCATCTTATCTCATCTCATTGCATTGTAGACATATTTAGAGTACATACGTTGATCTAGATCAGGACTGTCAAACTCATTTTAGTTCAGGGGCCAAATATGGACCAGTTTGATCTCAGGTGGGCTGCAGATTTTAGGTGTGGGAAAATATAATAATTTTAACATTAGTTCAATTCCATCATTTTTACTTTCTCCTGCGGGCCAAATTGGATGCTCTAAAGGGCCAGATTCGGCCTACGGGCCTTGAGTTTGACACCTGTGATCTATATCCTTACAATACACTTGACAATGAATAAAAATTTCCTCCACACTTAAAATACAGTCTCATATTGAAAGAAAGTTCAAACAAAAACAGAGTCAAGTATGTCAATAAAAGGATTAAAGTAAATCCCTCACAAGCAAACACCTCTGACTCACCTCTATAGCATCACCTTTAATGATCTCGACAGTTTGGCCGGGATTGGCTGCTTTTTGTTGGCTTACCTTTAAGGTACAACAGTGACTCAATGAACCCTGAGGACCAAAGAGTCCCAGATCTCATGGCGGGGGTTAGGTCATACTGTGTATAAACACCTGCAGGGAACAGGTTCAGTCCCTGAGCAGGCAGACACATACACATAATCTCAGTAATGACACTTACAGTAAAATGATGCAAAACCAAAGAGATGTTTACAATGCATTCATCAACAAACTTAAAGGAGATGTTGAAATAGATTTTTTGAAAGAAAACAAATGCACATATTTGTGAGATGAGGTGTGCGTTTCCTTTACTTGCATGTGTGAACAAATGGAGCCACCGACAGCCCGTCCAGCTCTTAATGACTACATGCACAGGAGTTCTTGCCGGATACAAACAAGACCTAATGGAGCGATATATGAGAAAATATAGGCCATGATCTCTTGCAGTGAGGAGCAGCCTCCCCATCTCAATGGTCTTTGTGTATCTCATAAACATGAGACAAAAAATGGCAAAAACAGTCATAAAAATACGCCAATATATAACTCCGCTTAAGCAAAATAACCTAAATGCTTCCACTGTCCCACACTTTGAATAGAGAGGTAGTAGATGTGACAAATTCAGAGACATTTGTTTATAAGAAACGGATGCAGAGCTAACTCCAGATGTTTGCAAGCTACCAAGCGATGCAGGGATGGATCACGGATGTGCAGACAAGGATATTAGAAACAGACCGTGCATGCCAGTGAGGACTAACACTGAGTTCAGACTGAGGCGAGTCTGACCTCCTGGTCACTCTGTGAGTGCTGATTTACACTTCGGCTCATCTTAGCATGGCAGAGAGAGAGATAAAGTTGAATTTTTAAAGGTTGAATTACAATGTAATGTAATTACAAGTAGTTTTTTTTTTTTAAGTACACACAAACGCACACACACACACACAGACACACGCACACAAACACAGAAACGAGGGTAGACAAAACGCGCACACAAAAAACACTGGAAGGCAGTCACTCGTTTTCGATATCGTATGTTTGATAAAATGTTTTTTTATTGATATTAAAAATGAAAGTACATGAATTGTGCATATCGGACGTTCTAGCGTGCAGGGTTAAATCAAATAAAAAATACACACAGGCTGAGTGAGCTACTGACACAGACAAAAGTTTCCATTGCTCGGCAGAATATCTTTTTATATTGAGCGAAAAGAAGTTGTTGTCTCTCACGCCATCCATAATAACACTAAAGTAGCCTGGTTTGAACATTACAATAGTGAATGAATGCAGTCCTAGCAGGAAAACATAAAATGAAAATAGAAAATAGAATAATTATCTTATTATTATAAAATAATAATAATAATAATAATAATAATAATAATAATAATAATAATAATAATAATAATAATAATTGCACTGCCTGCTTTGTTGCACAACTTAAGTAGATTATAGTTAGAGACAAGAACTGAGATGTCTCTGGACAAAAAAAATGGTTTTCTTTGACTCCTCTCCACAGCATTTGTGAGCATCAATAAGGTCTCCATTTACACAAGTAAGTAAGACAAATCAGAAGTGGAAACGTTCATGTGGCACAGAATGACCTTCTTGCTTTTCTGACATGGGTTTCAGTGGTTCGTCACAGATGAATGTGTCATTGTGGCCAAGTAGTAACAACCTCAGCTCCTACACTATGTCCTACTTCTCCTTCAAAGAAACACAGACTGATTCTGGTTGTGTGTTTTATTCCTGAGTACTTCCAAAATGGGAGTTAGAGTGTTAGCCCTTCATCAAATGCATAGTGAGAGTTTGGGATGAGGAATGTCTCCTCCAATTACAGAGAAGCAGAGACGAAGATAGATAGATAGATAGATAGATAGATAGATAGATAGATAGATAGATAGATAGATAGATAGATAGATAGATAGATAGATAGATAGATAGATATTTGATGGCCGTGACACTATTGCCTCCAATTAGAGTGTCACTACTTGTTTGAGCCCCTCGTGACCTAAACCCTAAATCTACATCCGTGCGAACAATTCCATCCTCGTAATCCAACCAACAACACACGACAGCATTAGCGGCTCTGGCAGAATGAGGTGCTCCTCAAAAGATCATAGGACACCATGTTGGATTACAAAGACATGATTTAATGAAGGACTAATCACTCCCCTTCCTGCCATCAATACTAAAGTGGCTCTTAAAAATCATAGTGGGATTGAGTACAATCATTTTTGAACAAACATTTTTTTCTAGTTGTAAAAAAAAAAAAAAAAAAAAAAGTCACTCGCTGATGCTTCTCTCCTCTCAGACTACCCTGACAGGCTTCTGGAAATCCATGCAGATCGACATATTCAAAATATGTGCCTATTTCTGTGACATACATGCCCAAGTACACCCGAGGCTTTGCTGCAGTTAAAATATTAATTTAAAGTATCTATGGCAAAATGAGAGGAAAAAAAAGGAAAGACAGACATTATTTTTTGGTACAAAGCATTTAAAAAAAAAAAAAAAAGCCTTACAACTCCAATTGAAAAACGGAAAGAAAAAAAAAACAGAGATCATACAAAACAAATCCATCAGTTGAGCATCAGTGCTACGTATATTATTTGGACCAATTTTTCAAATATAATTTTATAACAAAATAAATAATGCCTTTATACAGTGCCCTTATTTGTATTTCAACAAACAAACAAAAAGCTTGGCGGCTCATTATGCAAGATACAGCTCAGACTAAAGGAAATAACACAAACCTCCCTGGAAACTAATTATATATCAATACATACATACATATATATATACATACACATATATACAGCATATACATACAGTATATATGTATATATATAATCTATATATTTATATCTATATATTTATATACACATATCTATACATATATATATGTTGATATATATGCAGATATATATAGAGAGATGTGTATGTATATTTTTTCAAGTATTTGTTTTCAGGCAAAAGTATGTGAATACTACAGATATAAAATAAAAATAAAATGTTAGTTGACATTATTGCTGTTTTTTTTCCCTTTGAATTGAATGTTGTGCCTTACTATAAAACCGTAAAATAACATCATACAATAACCATGAAAAAAAATAAAAATAAAGAAAAAAGAAAAAGAAAAGCCTAACTTGAAAAAACAGGAATGTCACGGTACCAGAAACTGACAGGGTTTTCCTCTTTTTTTTTGTTCCATTGAAACATTGATATGAAAAAAAGACAACATAAAATATAATTATCATGATCCCACTCTGTCTTTGTCCATGCCATGTTACATCCTGTCCAATCAGCAAGAACATGGCAAACTGAAAGCACTGTCCCAGAACTGTGATAATGTCCCAATCCAGGCAGTCCACGGTGTCCCATATGTCCTCACACTATTCCATGTGTCCGGCAGCCTCAAAGCGACAGAAGGGACAACAACCAGGTCCCTCATTGACGCGTATGCTGGCCATCTTGTATTGAGCAGCTGCTAGTACGTACTTGCATTGAGCCTAGACGCCAGCACAGCCCGTTTCTTTCCCTCAGTGACTCTTTCCCCCTTGACGTTGCCACTGCCAGGAGCTCCACCATGTCCTTGATTTTCCTTTTTTTAAGTCACTCTTTCCTTAAAACGGAAAGTTTTAATATTCATTCAAAGAAAAATACGTGCTTTTTCACTTCTTCTTTGAGTCCATTCCCAAAGCTAGCACCATGACATTTTTTTTTCAGCTACACGTTCATTGTTCATAAAAAAATAGTGCCATTTTTTCTTTATTTTGACGTAATCCGTGGCGATGTGCAATTTTGCAAACTCTTCTGCTTTTTGTTTGTGATCAAAAGGTGCTGGAACAGGAATCTAATTTTACAAAGTAATTCCTGACAGTGTGGAAGTCCCTTTATAGGTAGAGGTGCAAACTAATAAAGACAAAGAACTAACAGAGATTTTCTTTCTTTTCTTTTTTTTTTTTTTTTTTTGTCTCAGGAAAAATGAAGTGGAATGGATTCTTTCATGCAAAGCTGCTTTTCATTTTTCAGTTGTCTTCCACAAGGACAAAAAAACTCACTCCTCAAGGTGTCCTCTTGACATTTGCAAAGCACAGATCCTTTTCATCTTCGATTCTCCCTTCCCTTTCCTCTTTTGCTTAGCGATCCACCTGAACTGCATTCAGCCAAATTAGTAGCTTTTTGTTCAACATTTGGGTTTGAGCCTTTTCTATCACTGACTGAAAGAGAAAGGGAGCCAAGGAGTTCAAACAGGAAGAATGTGAAGGCATGTTTGTGTGCCGGAGGAGGGTGGGTGGCTGGGTGGAGGCGGTGTGGGGGGTGTTAGAAAAGGCCCAGGGGTTCAAGACGTGGTAGCTGAGAGGGGGGGGGGGGGGGGGGGGGGTGACTGGTGGGCTCGGACAGGGCAGGGGAGGTCAAAGAGGACTGCCACAGTAATGACGTCAGAGACAAAGCTATATTCCCCTAGTCTTTTTTTTTCCACCCTCAAAACTTGTCTGTGCAAAAGGCTGGCAGCGGGCTCATTTGTGGTTGACAAAGTTGTCCGTGGTGAGCAACACAGGAGGCAGTTTGCTGGGCAGGCTGATTAGGGGCCTGTGGAAAATGGACTGCTCCTGAGCTTTAATCTTCTCCGCCTGCCTTCGGAACTTTTTGGCCCTCAGGATGGCAGGGACTCCCCTCCGGAGCCGCTGGGCCGCCTTCCTCTGCCACACCTCGAATTTGGAATAATTCACAGTACTGTGCTGCTTCCTTGGGACTTCCTAAAGTGGCGCCCAGGCAAAAAAAAATAAATAAAGGAAAGAGGGAAAAAAGGGAGTCAGTTCATTAGGCCTGATAAGATAGTGTGCAAGTGCTTGTTACAATGAAGGAAAGCATTGTTTGCTTTGCAAAGACATTCATTCTTTGTTGGGCAGGCGAAAGGGAAATTAAATATCATTCTCATGTTGCAGATCGTCAAAACAGACTTCGCCTTGCCTCAGAGTTGCTATTGTTTTGGTTTCTTCAGCTGAGAGAAACTGTCAACAAGTGCTTAGTTTAGCCTCTTTAACACACTGCCTAATGAAAAGGGAGGCCACTCGACTCATATACATATGAGGAGCATGTCGTCATCCCCCGCTAAAGCAACTCCACCAACTGAATAAAGTGCATAAACACACTATCATGTCAAAACCTCCATTCTTATGCAGCAGTCTTTTAAAAACAGTATGAAGTATAGCCCTGAGTGCCGCAGTGGGAAAGGTGGCGGAGGATCTAGAATTTATGCATGAGTGGCCAGTGCTCCATTTGAATGGCTTGTTTTGGTCGTGCCACTTGAAGAGTGTTTATACCCCTTCATTCACTTAAAGGTAGCTCAATAGCCGACACAGCTGGTCCTCAGAGCAGCCTGTACCCAACAAGTCTCTCAACCCAGACAAACAGGGAACATGTCCTAACTCATTCCCTCGTACCCTGTTTTTGTATCAGAGGCAGGGACTCCCATGTTGTCCTCTGGATACATGAAGCATAATGATTTTTTCTAAAAACTGTATGACACAAATACATTTCCCTTTTCCTGACAGATTAAAGCAGAAATATATGTTGCATTGAAAAACTGAGTGTCCTGGATGGCTTCATCGGATTTATGTTTGAATACTATTATGTTTATTTTTTCTAATTTGTGCTGTTTTTATTTTTGCAGTTTTTCTTAATTTATCGTTGATCCAACCACAATTTTGTTGTGAGAATGGAACATTGTTATTTATTATTTTTATCACAGCTTTTGTTGACTACGTGTCGATATTTTCATGAACTAATGAAAACTAAACTATAATTTTGTCACATGAGTAGAAATCCAATCAGAACTTGTGTTTATCACTTAAATTCTGTGTATTTACAAACATTAATAACGTCCCATATCAGGTTGATAGAGAAATGATAATTGAATCTTTTTTTAAATGCATAAACTCTCCTCCTGTGTATTTTAGTCGACCAATCTGTTACAGATTTAGTCGACTAAAATCTCAATCTCATTAAGTTGTCCTAAAACTAGACTGAAATAATTCTGATGATCATATTTTGACTAAAACAAAGTTGTTAGTCATTAGGCTACGAGTAAAACTAAATCAAAATTTGACGCCAAAATGAACACTATTATGGAAGCGTTTGCACGATGACAATAAAAGGGTTCTGATTGATTGCATTGAAATGTTCTATAGGTACGCTATTTTTAACCATATTTGAATTTGTTGTTCCTCGACTGAAACTCTGCATTTAAACATCATGTTCCGAGTGTGTTGCACACTACATGGCCTTCGTGTCACAGACGAACAATCACACACACACACACACTCTCTATATCTGTGACAGTGCTTTTCCCTTGACACGTTGTGCTGTGCATGCCACTTGTTTTCCATAATGGTCAGCACTTTGTCGGGAAGGTTACTGCTTACAATTGATCATTTAACAAGATAAACCTGCTATCGCGAGGCATTGGGTGTGCGAGTGGCGTCAGTAACATAGGGGTGAGGCTAAGGGTGAACGGAGGCACAGGCGATGGGACAACAGATAGAGAAGAACATTTTTTTGTTCCCATACTAGTGTGTTGTTGCTCATACATACCTTGTTTAGTGCGGGTATTACTGGTATGACCTGTAAGGACGTGGCCGACACGTCCCGTTCGGACTTGGCGGGTTTCGCACAGTACTGCTCCAGCAGGTTGAGGTCACAGCTACGGAAACAGCACTCCTCTACGATGCCACGGTTCTGGCTGCGCCGGTTGCTACCCCTGCTGGTTGGCCTACCTGGGGAGAAACACAGTAACAAAATGAGGAAAGGGTGGAGGCTAAAGGCCTAGAAACAAAACAAGGGGCATCTTTAATAAATCTAGGTTGTTTTTTCCTGGATTAATTTGACAATCATAGCAGCCGAATGAACAAAGAGGATAAAAGGAAATTAATGACCAACTGCAACAAATCTTTTTGTTTGTAGAGGGTAATCTGATTAGGCCTTTCTGGAAGTCCTTAAATGAGTAAAGACACGAGTAAACACCCTTTACTGAGGAGTCCAAAAGCAGGAGAGACACTGAGACGGTTAAGCTCTCAGACAGGCATTGGGGTGAACAAATACATAAAATGGAGACTCTTCCATGACCTTGCCCTTTTGTTAAGTCAGCAAAGGAGGGACAGAGAGGAAAAACAGAGAGGGAATACATGCCCAAAGGAAACACAAGGATCAAAACAGAGGAATGAATGCATTAATGCAAAAGAAGAAAGTGGAAAAAACAGGAGGAAAGGTGAAGAAGAAGAAAAAGGTAAGGGGGAACATTATCCAGCATCAATAAAGGCCTTGTTTGAAGTCCTGTGACTCACACTAAGCTGGATAAATCTCAAGAGGAGAGTAGGTTTGATTTCAGGAAAGGGGAACATGAGAATGACAGCGATACAGGGGGAGGAGAAGGAGGAGGCAGCACATCTATGTCGGCTGAAAATTGGATAATGATCCTTGTGATTGAAAAGCGGGGCTTTAACGGCACAGAAGGGGGGGGGGGAGAGAGGCTGGTGCACAAAATCTCACGAAGTGTCAGGAAAGCTGAAGTGAAGTATGTCACAAACACGCCGACTGTGTAAACAAAAGCTTATCCTGGTGAGGATGAGGATTAAACGCTGTCCCGTAATACTTTACAGCTATTCCATTATCATTGCAATTAAGAATTGATGTTAGTGATCTTCAGCCTCTCAGCTGCCAACACCCC